>NW_008825501.1:4747917-4788764 GCF_000699105.1 Pygoscelis adeliae
GAGTATCCAGATGACGTAGCAGGTCGTTGACCGCTTCCTCTTGGATTATGGGGGGTTCATCCTGCTCGCCGTCCCTGTTTTCCAGCTCAGGGCGCCGAGTACCCTGAGGATAACTAGTCTGCCTGCTAAAGACTGAGGCAAAGAAGGCATTAAGTACCTCAGCCTTTTCCTCATCCTCGGTGACAGTGTTCCCCCCCGCATCCAATAAAGGATGGAGATTCTCCCTGGCTCTCTTCTTGTCATTAATGTATTTGTAAAAACTTTTTTTGTTGTCTTTAACGACAGCGGCCAGGTTGCGTTCTAGCTGGGCTTTTGCCTTTCTCATTTCCTCTCTGCACGACCTAACGAGATCCCTGTACTCTTCTTGAGTCGCCTACAGTTGGCCTCGGCCCATCGATCCAGCCTGTCCAGGTCCCTCTGCAGAGCCTTCCTACCCTCGAGCAGACCAACACTGCCACCCAACTTGCTGTCATCTGCAATCGGACTGAGGGTGTAATTCACCAACACACAAAAGCCAAAACAACTCTGACAACAGAAAAGAAGGACATTTGGATAAGTGTGAATTTTTAAGTTACGTATTCAGTAGGGATGGTGCATTACAAACCAAAATACAGGCATAAAAAAAAGCAGTAGCCTATCTGCACACCTCGACTGGGATTGTACAGAAGTAACCCATCACAGGACAAGGCAGTGTTTCTGACTTTCATTTGTGCAACCTCAAGCAGGGCACTGTGTTCACTACCATTTGCCTTGTTATCTCAAATGCATTAAATACACAGGTGACAACAAAGCCACATGGTAAACTCTAAAATCATCTGTCATGAGGCATTCATCATGACATGTATCATTCCATCACCCGCATTTTGCCAACTAACCTCTCCGGTGGAGACTGCTCCACATTTTGGAGCAGTTTCAGGCAGCCACTTCTGAAGATTTTTATTTTTTTTTAATACATTTGTTACACGGAATTCTTTCTTTATTCCACCCCACCTTGCTGGCACGAAAATCTCCTCTGCAGTTGTGTGACTGGCAAGTCTCTGTAACAGCTATTCCTGGTCTAGTAAAAATCACAAGTGGTAAGACTTTTTTTTACCACTAGAGGGCTGGCAGTCCTTCTTCCCTGAGACAAGGCTCTTGTTTCGGTTCTTACTGTACTGGGACACAATGCACTTTAAGAGGGTCTTAATCATCAGATAAACTGACTATAGGCCGAACATCTGTTGAAATGCAAATAGGACTTACTGCATGTGCTGTGCCTGAAGACAACACTGAGGCAGGGGAAAGGCTGCTCTGATGATTGGAAAGAGAGCTAGAAAGAAATTGCAAAGAATTAATAGAGTTAATTTTTCCTAGAACTATTTTTAATACATATATGTATGTATATACACATATATACACACACAAACACAGAGTAGGTAGTAGGATATTAGTTAAAGATGAAAAATTGTAAGTGTGTGTATACACATACACACACAGTAGGATATTAGTTAAAGAAAAAATGCCTGTAGGGGTGTGTGTATATATACACACATACACACACACACGTTTGTATATATACACACACCCCTACAGGCATTTTTTCCTGTAACTAATATCCTACTACCTTTTAATGAAAAAAAAAAATGAAGTACAGAGATGACTATTACTAACAATAAACATCTAAAACACCATTCATTTGTATTTATCAATTTACTATATTTTCAGAAAAACAATAGTTGCTTCAGAAATTATATAACAAGAACTCCAAGACACAAAGTCCAAAACCAGAAGAAGGTTCACAGAACACACTGCTTGTTTCTCATTCTTTCCCTGAGCAACTGCTGCTGCCTGCCACAGGGCACAGGTATTAATTAGCTGGTTTGACTCATAATGGTATTTCTCACGTTTTAACCTGCATAACATTAGTTCAACCAATTAGAACTGCAGGGTATTTGCCCCATAACTCCTCCAAAAGCCCCAACACACTCCCAAAAAACAGCGCTCAAAAAATTCAGCAAATGAAGAGCATCTGTGAAAGCCCCAAAATTAGCCATACTACTACAGAATCTGGCAATTTAATCAAGGCCAGTTCATACCACTACAAGCCACCAAAAGCCATCTCCTCTTTTAAAAGATGAATCAGAAGTATCAGTTCAGTTTTATACGTACACTGTAAAATATGAAAATAAAGAGTCCTCTGCCAAAAACATCTGCAGATAACTTCGTTTTAGGAAGCAACTCTGCTTTAGCACCACCTTTTTTTCCCTAGCTGAGCAGGCCTGTGAACTTTTGGCAGTAACAGTAGCACAAACATTCACCTGTAATCCGAAAGTCTTTCAATGTCTCCCTGAAAGGTGACTGAAACTGGTTCTTAACCATTCACACTGACAAAAGTTATACCTTACATTCGAGGTCAAGAACGTAACTTATAGTACAGTATGGAATAAACAAAATGAACACTGAACAAAGGCAAACAAAACAAAGCCATAAAAAATATGTATGGTTTCGTGCTCAAAAAGCCCCTCCTCATGTGAAATCAGAAGCAAGGGAGATCCTAACCATAACAAATATTTTAGTATTCTCTATGGAAATAGCCACAAGAAAATACAGCAGTTTTCATAAGAAAGCTGCAGGCTAAATTATATGCCCCAATTTAAGGACAAGCACTTCTGGCAGCTCTTCAAGGTGTGGGACCAGACTAAATCTTGGCAGTTTCACAAACTAATTTTACTTTGATTCTTTAAAACTGTTGCCCATCTGCAGGAATTACAATGACACCACTTCAGGCAGCAAGGAAAGAAATAGTTCAGTCCAATATACAGTTTTAAACCACTCCCTCGGCCACTCTCCCCAGCTCTTCTAATAAGCCTTAATTCACCCGCTGACCTATGGTAGAGACACAGACAAGAGCTGCCAGCACAAACAAGGCAGGTGTGCTTGGAATTCAGGCATCATCCTTTCACGGCACTTGGTGTCTGCCCAACAGCATCAACCCTCCAACTAGAATTTCTAGCAATGTACACAGCTTTTTAACAAACAAATGTAGGGAGATGATCTTTCTAATGTGAATGGAATAATTCTTGTTATTTGACATATTTATCATTTTATTCAACAGAAAATGGTAGTGTATTGAAAGAGAATCAACCATGTCCTGGCTGTGAAACAGGAAAAAAACCCTGATATCCCATCAAATTAGTTTCTTACATTAACAAATAGAGTACAAAGGTGAGTATTAAAAATGTAACTCAACCAGTATAGCCTCAGGATGTCACCTGCCTGAAGATGAAGCTCAAGTAACAGGCACTGAGAAAATCAGACATAGTGCAAGTGAGCTAAGCTGTGCTGAATGCACTTCCAGGAACACCAATCTGATATTTCAAAGTGTCTTAAGGAAATGTCTTAGAAAAAGAAAAAACACACACTTTCCCTGTGGAATTATTTCTGGTTTTTAATTTTAAGAAATACAAACATAAATGAAACTACAATTTCAAAATTAGCCAGGAAGTAAATCGTTAAGGAATGATTTCAAACATACGACACTAAACAAACAGCAGGCACTGTGGACAAAGTAGGAAAAACAAACTGGGGGAATCAATTTAGCTAATTTAGCTGGCATGATTGAAGCAAGAGCCCTTTGAAACACAAAGTTGTTTATATACCACAAAAACTTGAGGGCAGCAGCTGCTCTATCATTAAGAGGCAGCCCAGAGCTCATACTCTGCAACCAGAAACATCCTGTTCTCTTCTGAATCTCTCTCCTAATTCTAGCTAAGGTCAGAAAAGGGGACCCTGATATCTGACAGCCCCCATACGCAATCACCCTTACATTTGCCCTTTCCCCAAAATTGAACCCCTTTCAGTTTATCACAACTCCTACTGTACCTGCTTAACTGGGAAAGTGAGCTGCTGGCCAAATCACTGGACTGAGGCAAGCTGGGCAACGCTGCCGCGTGCTGCGATGCTGAAGGCAGAAGCGAAGCAGTGGTGGATACAACGCTAGGCAGAGAACCAGCAGAAGGTAGTGAGGGAGAAGGCTCTGTCTTAGGCGCTGGAACTGATGAAGTAGCTGCAACAAGTTAAAAAGCGGCATTGAAAGACAAATTCCAGCATACCTGACATCCCAGCCTGGATTCAGGAACACAGTAGTATTCTCCCCTTGGTTTACAAAAAACTGACCATCAGAAACCAGTAACAGTATCAAGCAATCTGGCTATTAAGGAAATTTCAAACAGCAACAGAACTATCATTTCTTCCCTTTAAGCTCTTCACCTACAATAGATCTATAACTTTCACTGCTACATGTGTAGTAAACTACAGTCTTCTGCACTTCACCTCCCACTATCTGGATTACTAGCTTTTGCTCACAAGTCAATCCTCATTTTAAAATTCCTTGCACTAGGTTCTGCAAACAAAAGGCATTTGTGCTGGCACTGTACAAATCTACTTTTACCTACAGCTCTGCTTCTTCATTCCAGCCTACACAGCACTTTTGATGATTGAGACTGAGATCGCTGGAGTACAAGGGCATATAACTTATCAGTTTGGAGTACTCAGTCAAATGTGTAATGCAGTAGAATAAAAGAAGTTACAATCAAAGGACACAATTGAGCACAGCATTGAGCATTTTTAATGCTAAAGAGCTGTCAAATATTGACTTACTTTATTTGACCTAGATAACAAAAAGCGTTTAGCTTTAACATTACTTTTTAGGCTACACAGAGTAAAACTTGTTTACCACAGATGTGCCTTTCCAAAGGATCACTATACTGTAATAAGACACTGAACAACTCTACTGCCCAACATAATTCCCAGCTGTTTCCACACTTATCTCTTGTCCTGCAAAGATAATATAAAGAATTAGAGGCACTCACCCACCAATAAAACTCAGAGAGCTGAGCCCTGCGTTCTGCTGGGCCATGTTTCCATACCACACCAGAGACCACTACTCAGTGGATCATCACTAACTTGCAATGCATGTGAGGACAGTTTTAGAATGGTCACCAAAAGTCAGATATACACTTGGAAGTCACACATCACAGTGTTCACATTACTGGTTTGCTTTCCTTGCTACATGACCCAAGTCAGTTTGCTGGATTGGGTGCTACGCAAACAGAAATCAAGAGGTCTTGTCCTTGGCAATAAGAGAAGGAAATTCAAGTGACAAACAGAAACATAGTTATGAAGGTGGCAACTATATCACCTGATACCTCCCGGCAAGATTCATATAAAAATAAGTAAATAACATTTACAACTCTCAATACATTTAGAGCAGGGTGCCCTTCTTGAAGGCACCTTGTTGAGATGTCCTCAATACAAGGGACAGAATCACCATCTTCATTAAGACCCCTTACAAGATGCCTGAACACAATGTGCAAGACAAAGAAAACCATGAGACGAGTAGGATGGTCAGAATTGTAACACACCAGCCATGCTTTGAACTAAGGGTTTAGGAAGCATGAGATTGGGATATTAAAGGACAACAACAGCAAAGATGAGAGATGAACAACGAAGAATATTATCAGCACATACAGAAGGGAGAAGGTCAGTACTTCCAAAAGTTAAGAGAATTTCAAAATTGTTTGGATGCATGAAATAGATACATGGAAGAAGACTAATTCCAGTTTATGTGCTTAAGATGCAGAAAAAACCAAAAGTGTTCTCAAAGAACCAGCATAGAAAAAGGGACTAATAAAGTTGTTATAGAATAATTACAAAAATACCAGGAATTCTCAGATCTTTGTTTTCCATAGCAAAAAGACAAGTCCTGTAGTCAATTTCATAAATCATTTATTGATTCTGTACACAAGAGTAAGAAAGTTTTCCACTTGAAAAGTTGTCTTTATATACAACAATCTTTTAAGTGGTAACTCTTTGGGCATATATACTCCTCCTGCTCATTTAAATTGAACTTGGCACTAGCAAAACACTGTTTACAGGTCTGAATACACAACTTCTTTCTATTTAGAAGTATTAAAAAAAAAAAAGTCTGCCCCACTAATGACCTACCTGAAGAGATGTTTAAGAGGAGGATAGACCTAAAATTGAAGCGTTGGAATTCCAAGAGACATTAATTCACACTGCTGCCCTTGAAAACTTCCACAGAGCAGCACATAAAGGTCAGAAGAGTGAATACTATACTTTAATTATTTTAACTGCAGGAAGAGAGCTGTAGGGGTGCTACAAGTAAAATACCACATAAGAAACAGGCCAAGATGAAGATAACAGTAATGCCTGTATCAGAGCCAGTACTGCGTTATTGTTACTCCACTGCAAGGCAGCAAGCTACCCAGCAGAGGGAGCATGTTAGTCTCCCTTATTCCCCACGGGCTTGTACAGGCCGTAAGTAGCACTGCACCCAGTGAGAGGTGCATTCAAAGAATGTGACTTTGTTTCATCACAGCTAAATGCTACACACAGCTTCCCATCTGAGAACTGGAAGAATTGCTAGGAAATTTTATATTATCTTTTAATTTTATATTTTATTTTAATTTTATATTAAATATTTTTTGGTAGGTAAATTCAAAAGGAAAAGCAGCAGCAAAGCAGCTTCTCTAATTCTAAGACTGCTTAGGTTTGTAGATTTAATAGGGCTGCTTTCATACTTCAGTTTTAGTGAAGAAGCAAGCAGTGTATCCTATGCAAGCACAAAATAAACTCAAATAGGTCAGCCAACAATTAGTCAGGGAGAACAATGATAAAACCTTAAACCAGAAGTCACTGCTACAGTTGTGCACACAGCAAGTAGTAAGAAAAGATCAGAAAGTCCTGTGCACAACCAAGCTTTGTAAACTTACTGTCAAGAGTTGCTTGTGTTCTAACACTGCTGTGCCCATTCTGTAAACAAAGGAGAAATGAATGAATAAATCATCTCAGAGGTATATTAGATTTTCAGACTGAGTCACACATTGAACATGCTTCATGCAAAATTCTATATTCATTCTAAATTGAAAGACAAAAAAAGGCAGAAAATTAACTTTTTACTGCTTTTAACAAAACCACATAATAGTTGTTTCAAGTGCAAGGTGTCCTGAACATACAGAATCCCATACACTGCCCATATTACACCCATCAGCAGGAGACTTTCCCATGTACTGTATACAACAAACTTCAGGTTCACACCGATATGAAAGAAAGAATTGCATTAACATATAGGAAATGGTTGTGCTTTTGATCTAATGCAACTCACAATTTTAACTATCCAAGTTACACAGAGACGCCAATTTTTTTCCATTGAAAGATAAGACTTGAGAAGCACCAGTTGTTTTTTGGATAACGCTGGAGTACAGAAGTGGATAGTCTATGCTTGGTCCTCACCAGTACATACGAGCTACTGCAGAAGACAAGTGTGACTGAGCCATTACATAACAAAGGCCAGAAGTAAATAAACTTAAAAAAAAAATCTCACAAGTTCCTTAAACATTTAATAAATTAAGTTCTCTTAAAACAAACCTATCTTCCATACACAAAGAGAGTAGGTGCTTTTGAAGCTCCCAAGAGAGATCCTCTCTGTCCTAGATTAGACCTCTCCCTATGCTTTTTAAAATAAAACATGAAACTAATTCCCACTGGTGTTTAAATACAACAAAAGTGTAATGCCGGAGGGGCCACAAACAGTTTGGGATCCATTTGCTAGGTGCCATATAAATTTAATAAATAATATACCTTTGGATAAAAACTGTCAAGTTATGGCAAAATACCATGACTAGTATTTACATACAGAGATAGTTCCTTTTTTAAAAACTAAGCTTCAGGGAAGGAAACTCAAGTAGAATGTTGTTACTAAGAAAAAAGGTCAAACAGCAATTTAAGACATCAAACCTCATAAAATCAGAGGCTCTCATATCCCAAATACAGTATGGCCAAAAATGGCTACACAATAGGAAAAGCAAAAGCAAATAACAGGGTGGGCTTGGGAATCAAAAATACCACTTGGCTTGGTTAAAAGTATTAACATAGCAGGGTAATACAAGTCTAACACGGATAAGAATATTTCACCTTTTTCAAGGTCTTATTTCTGAAATAAGACTCAGTTACTCACCGTAACTGCAACAGGGGTTGATTCAGACGGAGCCATGGAGCTTTGGTACGCTATCCTACTATGCACAGCAGTCTGGTCATAGGAGGAAGTTGTTGTTACTGGGCTAGTGCTCTGGGATGAGCAGGTCAGACTGGAAGAGGTGATGGCAGAGGTTGTGTAGGTGGACTCCTGTACTGTATTGGATATTGGCAAAGAGGTATTCAAAGGATCACTGGAAAAAGTAAAAATTATTTATCGTCTTGGTAAATGACATCTCAAATACCTTCATGAAAATATCAGCTCCTATACAGTTATCTAGAACTACCTTAAACCTGCAATCAAATCTACATTATTTATATTAGACAATCTAATCATGAAAAAAAAAAAATATAATTTTGCTTTGGTCCCCAGTAATCACTGCTTCAAAACCATCAGCTGCACTGAGCACCATTCACCTTCCTCCTGCCAGCCCAACCAAAACAAGAGTTTACACACAAGCACTTTTCAGTTATGTTATTTTCACCTTCTCAAAGGACAAATTAATGATCATAATCTCCCTTTTTTAAACAACTAGATAGAAAAAGTCTGGTATATGATGAGAAACACCCAGTCTCTTTTTACAATAGAAATCTAACGTTACAGTAGCGGTCTAACAGAATGAACTATGCAAAGAGGAAAAAATACTTTAAAACATGCAGGAGTGTTTTACTTTCTAAACAGCTTAAATAATTTATAAAACTAGAAATGAATATGAAAGTACATTTTTACTAGTATTTCTGAATTAATTTCAGGAAGCTTTTTACTAAAGCCAATTTTTGAATTAATAAGGAAGAAAAAAAAATGGGTTACTGGTACGTTGGCACTTATCATTGGCTATTTTAGAATTTCAGTAAGAGCTTCTGCATACTGAAAGCCTGGCTTCTTTTCTCATCCCATAGGAGCATCAGAGCTGTAATCTGATGCCAATCTACTAACACACATATATGGTACAATGGTCATCTCTCCTGGATCAAAAGCAGAAAAATTCGGGTTGTGAGGAACAAACCCTCAAACAAATTTGAAAATAGGACAATTAAACATCAGAAATCAATTCTATAAAGTGTAGCTTATTGTAAAGTTATTTATATTCATGTCATCTCCAGCTTCACATAGACCCATCCAGGGAGATTTTCGTTGTCATTAGAAAAGAAATTTCTCCTCTAAGATGCCATCCACAGAAAACACTTAGCCTTACAAGTCATCATATTTCCCCCTCCCACTGCACGGCAACTGTGCCTTGCTGTTTTTGGCACAAACTTGACCCCCTAGAGAAGACATGTCAGAATGCACAAGGGGAACTCACACATACTTTACAGATTTTGAGTACAAGCTATTGTTGGTTGCCTGGCTGGTATTCTCACTGCTTGAAGTTGATCCAAACTCCGGGAGTGCAGGCTCTGATCCAAACTCGAGAGCTCCAAACTGAACATTTAACCCTGTCACATCTGCTGATCCAGGCATCTCCACTGCAGAGGCAGGAATCTTAAAGGGGGGAAAAAAAGCCATAATTCCATTGCATGCACTATCTGTATTAAAGATACCAGTAACTGACACCCTCTCCTCCCTTAACTACAGGCTTCTTCAGTTACTGCCCCAGTCTTCACTGCTAACTAGATCTGCAACAACCCCCCAGTTTACATCACATAAATTAACCACATTCTTGCAACCTGAAATTAATTCATTGATTCTGTGCCCTGATCTGGAGCTGAAAGAGTAAGCCATACTATTCTACAATATCAAAGTGTCATCCATGTCCACCCCCCCTCAGACAATATTAATCTTGTGGCTACTAAGTCAATCCAAAATCACTCAGCAACAGTCATTTTCCACACAGAGCAATGAGATATGTGCTTGGAAAAGACAACATCACTGTATTTTGGACCTAAAAACTATCCAGCTTAGAATTTCCTGCTTTATATATAAACAAGAAATATACCATTTGCCCTCCTTCTCCCTAGCAACTTATATATAGAATAGAATCATAGAATCGTTTAGGTTGAAAAAGACCTTTGAGATCATCGAGTCCAACCGTTAGCCTAGCACTGACAGGTCCACCACCAAACCATGTCCCTAAGCACCACATCTACACATCTTTTAAATACCTCCAGGGATGGTGACTCAACCACTGCCCTGGGCAGCCTCTTCCAATGCTTGACAACCCTTTCGGGGAAGAAATTTTTCCTCATGTTCAATCTAAACCTCCTCTGGCACAACTTGAGGCCATTTCCCCTCGTCCTTTCGCTTGTTACTTGGGAGAAGAGACCAACACCCACCTCGCTACAGCCTTCTTTCAGGGAGTTGTAAAGCATGATGAGGTCTCCCCTCAGCCTCCTTTTCTCCAGGCTAAACAACCCCAGTTCCCTCAGCCGCTCCTCAGAAGACTTGTTCTCCAGACTCCTCACCAGCCTCGTTGCCCTTCTCTGGACACATTCCAGCACCTCGACGTCCTTCTTGTAGTGAGGGGCCCAAAACTGAACACAGTATTCAAGGTGCGGCCTCACCAGTGCCGAGTACAGGGGCACGATCACTTCCCTACTCCTGCTGGCCACACTATTGCTGATACAAGCTTTTGTATGGTTTTACGTTTATTAAAGACAAGCCACCACTCAATTACCCACCTTGGATGCTGGAGTTATCCTCCGTTTTGGTGGTTTTATCTGTTTCTGCTGGGTTTGATGGGCAGTCACTGCCTGGTTGTCCATAGATATAGTGGGGAGCTGTAACATTTTGCTAACAGCTGTAGGGGTGTCTACCGGCGATGGCTCACGGAGTTTTACCTGGGAGGAGAAAGACTCCAGCCCAGGAGGAGGAACAGGAACTGCCTGCGTTTGTTGTTGCTGTCTCTGGGTCAGCTGGCTCAAAACTGGGGATGGTTCAGGTTGGGATTTAAAGTCTGGTCAGCATTGGGAAAAAGAAATATCAAAATTAAAGCATTAAAATGAAAGAATCTGGGTGGCTTGGCATACTCGACAGCTATGATTTTATAGCATGTGCACATCTCTTTCAGACATCACAAGAGTTTCACATTGAATATTACCACTGCAATAATAAGGTCAACATTTGATATTCTCTACTTTAAATAAAGAACTGTCAGCAAGCATTATTTAGCTTTCTTCAAAAACATGAAAACAAACCTATCTATACAGTCATATAATATTATCACAAATTAGTTCTCAAAAACTGTTACGGATTATTTTAATCAAACACTGCAAGTTTCACTGCAATTAACTGTGCTGGTAAAATGTGAACTTCCTTCCACGGGGTCTGAAGTTGCAATTTAGAGGTATTATGAGTTAGGATTTCCTGCCCCTACAGAGGAGAAGATTTTCAACAAATAGGAAGTCATCTACCATCTCAATGTGGCTGAAAGTCAAGAGATGCTGGACACTGACAGTTTTTTTCCAAGTCTTCCCCTTTCATATTTTTCAGATGCTGAAAGCCAGGCAGTGGCTCAGAGCACTGGTCAACAACCATAAGAGATCCACAGCATTCCCAATGTGAAGTTTTTTTTATTCAGTTGGTAAAGTGCATTAGAAAGCAACTTAAAATGTATATAAACATATTTTCAGAATTGCTGCATGTAAAAGATTATAACTTTACCAAATTGGCTGCTTATCTATCTGGAAACATAAACATATACACGAGATAGATAAAAGAGCTATCACTCTTCACAGTGAGAATACTGCTAGGAACTACACTGCAAAAACCAAGTTTGTGTCATTTTCACCGTTTCTACTAATTTTACTCAATTAAACAAAAAATCCATACAATTATGAATAGACAAAATGGGTAACCTGCATCATTCTCAGCACTCTAGGAATAGAACGCTGAGATGTGATGCACATTATGAAAAAATTATATAGTACTCATTCAAAATTCATGTACTGGTTAGAAGAGAAAAATTGGGGAGAAAAAAAAGACAAAATATAGTACAACCTTATATTCAGCTAGAAGCAGCATAGGCACAATGAAAATAAGTTATTTTCCAGGATTTGTTGAAAAACAAAGTCACATCTAAGTTCCACTTAAATATTCAAGCATGTTAAATCAAAGATGTCATTACATGAAGGCTCAACAACTTCTAAAGATGCAATGGTATTTATGGATAGGCTTTAGCCTATAAAATCTTAGTTTGTGATACACTCTCTATGTCTATTACCAGCAAGTAAGTGTAACTCTTACAATGTTGTGACGGATTATATTATTAGAATTACATTTTTTAGAAAAAGTCTTTCATTAAGGTCGTGTTAAACCGTCATTGGCATTAAGAAATCTTACGGGCTAATAAGAGAGAGAAAGAGAGAGAAAACTATGTCAAAGCACTTACCAAACTGACTAAGGACTGAGGATTGAGTAATGGGCGGTTTTAGATCCCAGGATGATGTGGTAGTTGTGGTAGTAGTGGTAGAGCTACTGTTGTTTTGTTGAGAAGTAAACTGACCCAATCCCGGAGATTTCAACTGGTCCAAGATCTGAGATCCAGTAGAATTTGCCAATTTAGAGGATCCGAGTTCTCCAAAGCCGGAACAAAGAACTGCAGACTACCAAAAGACAAAAAAGAAGAGGGGAAGGAGTGGAGTTCAGTATTTAATAAATAATTTGAACATAACCGTAGGGTCAATGCCTACAGCTGCTATTTGGCAGCAGCTAAAACCTCTTCAGCTCTAGATTACTAACAAATGACCAATAAAAAAATTCAGCAGTTGTAGCATGTTGCCAGATCCTCTCTGATTAGCACCAATACAACTTGCACCACTGTGACTGCAACAATACTGATTTACTTGAATCCATGCATCTCAAAATACCATATACTTACTAATAGTTGAACTGATTTTCAGAGAGTAAATGTAAGTGCCCAACTTCAAGCCCTCACTATTGACTCAGAAATAGGCAGGTTTCCACAAAAAGCAGTCAGATATGTGCTTGGAAATAACACATCATAGTTTTATGGCATAGAAGTCTTCGCTATAAACCAATTATTTCATCCTAAATCAGCATGCAGTAAACGCATCTGCTCTCTACTCAAAAATTAATACAAGTACTTCATGTAAACCGAGAAACAACTACTTAGCAAAATTAGAAAAAAGTAATCTTTTCGTGTGTGTGTTTGTGTGTGTGTGAATGGAAGGAATGGAATTAGGAATTCCATTCCTTCAACATTTGCAACCTGAATTTTACAAATACTGAAACATCTCATGAAATAACCAGTACTGGAAAAGTTGTTTAACCTGTAATATTTATTCATGAAGAATATTTAGAAAGCATAAGATAATTTTACCAAACTTTGAGGAGAATAAGAGTTTACAGCGCTGGAGCTGCCAGTTCCTGATGCCATCTGGGTGCTGTGCTGAGAATTTGTGAAGACTAGGGCTTGACCAAAGGTTTGCTGCTGGGGTGCCTCAAATGAGTTGCCTTCTGTCTCTTGGGTAGAAGTCACAGGCTTTTGAAGCAGTGTTACCAAATCAATACTGTAAGAAAAAGCAAAGTTTGGCTGGAATAAATATGATGATTAGGCTGTGCTGAAATTGAAAAAAGCACTAACAATACTAAAGCTGCCATACTGGCAATAGAATTATTACTGATTAACAGTCTTTTCAAATATTGCTTGTCTGCCATACAAAAAGAGGTAGAATAGAGGGTTTTGCCAGAAAGTAATACTCTGCTAGCTGAAACCTTCCACTACAATTAGAATTTAAATTATCTTTGCACTCTTTTCAAACATTATCAAATTTATAACATCACGTGTCACATAAATACCTTATGTGATTAATATAAGCAAGTAACCGGAGACAAGTCATAAAAGATACATTATGTTTAAGTGAATGCTGCCTGCAAGCCCATTATATATATTGATAATCCACATTCTCTGTAAGTTTCTTATCTTTAGCATGGCTTATTAACTCCCTACCACGTTTAGCACAGGTTTATCCAAGGAAAAGCAAAGCATTCAGACAATAAAACAAACCTACTCCAAAAATTCTGACTTAAGTTTATCCTAAATATACCACAGGCTTGGGCTCAAGAGCTGCTTCCAGCACTTTCATTAGCATAGATTTCTTAATACCCAAACCTTTCTTACAGCAAGTAAAAAAAAACCAAACAAAAAACCCCCATGCCCCCAGAAAAAAAAACAACCAAAAAATAAAACACCAGAACTTAAGTTGATGAACTAGAATATTTTCTAACATAATTTGAGGGACATCCACAGGAAGAATATTTGCATTAGAACAATGAACATGTGAGCATATCACCTTTAAGAAGGAAAGGAATATAAACTGTAGACCACCTGACACCATACCTCCTCCAGTTCACACCCATATTATAAGGAAAATTTTGCTGCAGTCTGGAGTACAGCAGTACAGCTGTATCATTAGGCCATCTAGTTTTCAGATCTCATGCTATCCAACTACTAAAGTCTTCATCACACAACTTTAACCTGCTCTCCTGGGACCTGAGGCTAGTGCAGGCAACTGATTTCATAACATAATCAGCCAGGTATTTGGTGAAGACAAAGGCAAGCAAAGGAAGGCAGCAACTGCCATATTTTGGTTCTCTATCTGAACTCTGTATCATCAGTTAAGGCAAGTAATCATGATGCTGTCCTGGTTTCAGTTGGGATAGAGTTAATTTCCTTCCTAGTAGCTGGTACAGTGCTGTGGTTTGGATTTAGGATGAGAACAACGTTGATAACACACCGATGTTTCAGTTGTCGCTAAGCAGTGCTTGCACTAGTCAAGGACTTTTCAGCTTCCCATGCTCTACCGACTGAGAAGGCTGGAGGGGCACAAGAAGCTGGGAGGAGGCACAGGGGGGGGACAGGGGACCCAAACTGGCCAAAGGGACATTCCGTACCATGTGGCATCATGCTCAGTACATAAACTGGGGGAAAGCTGGCCGGGGGAGCCGCTGCTCGGGGACTGGCTGGGCATCGGTCGGCAGGTGGTGAGCAATTGCATTGTGCATCACTTGCTTTGCATTTTTTTTTTTTTTTTAATTTCAATTATTAAACTGTTCTTATCTCAACCCACAAGTTTTCTCACTTTTACCCTTCTGATTCTCTCCCCCATCCTAGCAGGGGGTGGGGGGGGAGCGAGCAGAGTGTGGTGCTTAGTTGCCGGCTGGGGTTAAACCACGACAGGTGTTTACCAGGAAATTTCACCTTCTTGCCAATGCAAGCTTTTCTGTTAACACATTTGTCAAAGCACTACATTCTGAATACTTTCTGCATCCACAGGCGCAGGCTTTCCATTTTCTGGACAGCAAAGCTAGTGCTTCCTTTTCAACAGCAGAAAACTTTTCTTCTCAGAACTTTTGTTCCTGATGGTAAGCAGTCTTTGTGCAGAAGACAGGGTCTTCTCAGTATTACACTTGTGGATTTGGTAAGTTTGGCTCCACTTCCGCAGTCAATAATAGGTAACAGAGGAATCCAGAAAACCAACAATTTGCAAGCAAGGCTTTCACAAATTTGAAATTAGCTTGACCAATCTCTGACCAGGACTGCCCTGTGTTTTATTCAACATTTTATATGTGCAAGCTAACATTGCTTCACCAAGCAGAAGGTTTTGAAGGTACAGGGAAAACGTGGAAGAGCAGCTTACCTTTGCCCCGGAGTCACATGATTCTCAGCTGGAACAGAAGAAGCAGTGAAGACTTTTGTTTCAGAAAGCTGAAAAAGAGAGAGGGGGGAGGTGTTTTAATCATACACATGTTCATGCTTCACTTCTGTGACATCTGCAGAAATTCCATCTTGGTCATGCACGTTCAAGATAAAAGTAAAGTCAGACTACCATTACAACCAGTTATGCTGCAGCTCTGCTAAAAAAGATGAAAACATAGTCAAACTTCAGCAAAGTCTTCTCCACAGAATCAAGTACCAATTTAAAGTGTACTTAATCAAAGTGTTAGGAAATTTGATCTACTGAACACACACGATGGTATACCAATGTAACTACATCAATTTGAGCAAGAGTTTAACTGAAAAATATACCAGTAGAAAGTAATTAACGTGACAGCTGGTATATCATCAGTGTAAAGATACTTTGTGCAGACATAATTTAGTACTCCATAGAGCAGCTCTGATAAATCTTGTTGCAGAGGTCTAGCACATTGCACGGTTCCCACTCATTTCATGTATCCCCGTGTTTCACATTTCGGCTCACATCACCAGTGGAGGCAGGTTTGCACTCGGGTATGTACAATGAACTAGCATTTGTGGTTCCTTCTTGGCATTTCTGCTAGGGGCAGCAATAACATCTTAAACCGATTGCTCTGCGAGCATGAGTTCAAAAACAATGATAAAGGGAGAACCATGTAACTGCTTATACTACAACCAGTCAGTCCATCCACAGCAGAAAACCGTACTGTTTTCACCATGCTGTTACAATATAGACAGATACTTGCACAGGTAGCTGGGGAGGGGGAGCTGGTTGGTTGGGGTTTGGGGGGGAAAGGGGGTGATTTTCCTTTGCAGGGGGGTTGGTTGTTTGCTCTTTGTTTTGTTTTTTTTTAATAGCTTTTCTTTTTTAAAAAACAGTAGTTAGCTACAACTTCCTAGGGCTAATTAATTTCTATTGACGGGAATACTTGCAAACCAGAATAGGTCTTAAGCCAGTACAGGTTCGGTTTAACAAGATATGCACGTATAACGGTTATATTTTAAATTAAATTTGCACAAAATCACCATTAACTATTTTGGTGTAGCTTTGTATTTAGACTAAAGAATAACTGACCTATTCAACACTCACAAAGAATCCCTTTAGAATGTGACATTTGAATACACCTCTTCCAGGAAATTATACATTTTTAATTGCATACATTCCTAGCAGCCCAGTTTAAGTGACATCACGGACATGAGCCAATTTCAGCTGCCATCCCACGGGCAGCTCTACTGAAAGCTCGTATATCCCGGAACATGGTCATCTGATTGGGATTCTCCTACGAAACACTATTGTTTTAAGCAGGACACAGAAGGGCTGACTGGGAGCAATCACTTACCACTCAGAGGCAAAGTTCAGATGTTTCATGTACCCTCCTAGCACCCACTTACGTGCAACACACTGTGTCATGAAAAAATGAGTACCACCACAGTTCCTCCCTCCATTTCCTTCCCTTCCCTTGCTGCCAATACAACATACTTTAATCCCAGCTTTCTAGAACACAACTCTGTCCTGTGCATAATGCTGCCAGCCCGCAACTCTATGTACTGACCAAAATGAAGAAAGACTCAGCTCAAGCATATTTTCAATTAAAAAGGCTGTTTCTCTGTTGTTCAGCCCTTTCCCCACCACACATGCTATTTTAGAACAATGTGTACTGTACTTTTTGTAGTGTTATGAGACTTCTGCATTATATGGCACAAGGAGGTCAGCTAATGGCATGAGCAGCAGCCTATGGTCTGCAATCCCTTGGTTGAATATTAAATTCTTTGTAACGTCAACAGTTTCTTACTCTTACATAACCCAGGATAAGACTAACTGTGGCCAAAACACTGATAAATCCTGAAAACTAAGCAAATCAAGGAACCTGAGGATGTTTGTGACAATGCAAAAGCATGCTTCACATATGAGAGAGGAAATGTTCTCTTCAAGTGAACCAGCACGCAAAACAGAAGTCTCCAGCTACCAGCTTGGCTACATCGAAGTTTACACTACACCCTGTGGCAAACTCACTGCCACAAGCTCCAGTCAAGCACCTAATTCAGAAGTCTGCTGGGATTACGGCATTTGTCAAAACACATACTTTGTGCAGCAGCAGCTGAAAAGTTTTATTACGCAGATGTATTTAGTATTTCTTAGAAGTAGTATTATTGGCTCCTAACAAAGTTATTTACGCTCACCGTACACTACACTTGCAAATCTTTCACTGAGGCTCTAGCATTTTCCCAGAATTGAATGGTCAGTCACGAACCATTTGCAAGCATCGGCCTCACAAGGGTATTTCCTCCATCTGCAGCAACATGCCTGTGCTTTTCAGCCCCTGTTCCTATGATAAAAATCATTCTCCAATCACCAAACAGACAATAAATATATTTACCAACTAGCTACCAGCTCCTATGGCCAGTTGATAGGTGAGGAGAACAGGAAAACACACTCCAGCATCCTCATAAAAACTCAACATCAAAAGATCAGAAATAACCAAACCTTATAACTGTTTTGGTACGATGTACTGAAGTTAAACAAAATAAAACAAGTTCTCATGCTGTTTCCCAATAAAATACACTTTTTTCTTTTTTTTAAGTGTTGCTGTTGTTTCAAATAAAAACTAAGACTACCAATATTGTACAGAAAATACTTCCTTTCATCCACTTTCCAGCAATTTATATGTATTCTATTTCTCCCCTTCTGATAGTTTCTGTAGTTAAACTTTATTTTCTTTAGCTAGGAGAATACGATAACAATTTTAACGGGAAAACCCAGCGCCATCTTCAGTACCTCAACATTTGTCTGGTCCTTCATTCTCCTTGCCCTGAATATCCTTTTAACAAAATACAACCTCCTATTTCCACTGCAACTAGTTTTTACTCTATTTAATAGCATGCTGACAACCTACTATACTTGCTCAATACTCACTAGTAAAGATAAATACCAAACAGGACTATTAGATCACAAAAATCTAATCCTTCTCAGGTCAAACAACATTAAATTTCACTCACCTGCTTGTAACTTGTATCTGACTAGAGAACACCACATTTAAACAAAAATATTCTTCAGAAAAACACCTGGTCTTTACCTGCAGACAGCAAATACATCAGCTTCCTTGGTTGTTTTAATCATTAGTCATGCTGCTAGAATTGTGTTTATTATACATTTAAATGCACGGCTCCATTTTCCAGCCACAGGTTCATATTATGCCTTTGTCTGACAGACTAAAACCAGAGCCCATTACATGCTAATAAAGTAACCGTTTCAGATTCAGTAAACTAAAAATCTCACTCTCAAGGACCTCTTCTATCAGTAAGTAATTTTCAGCCATTTTCCACAATTTTTGTTTTGTAAAAGCAATGAATGATTGGATGCAGTACTTCAGAATCAAGTTCAGGAGAGTCCATGCACAGAAATATAAATCAAGAAGGATTAAGAGTCAGGGGAAGAGTGTCTACAGACAAAAAGACAATAGCTTTTTTTTGCCACAGCATCAGCCCTTTAGGAGACCATGCTGAGCTGTTCTTTTTTCATCATCCACTACAATCCTGAAATTTTTTCAGTTGCTGCTTTCCAGAAAATAGCCCCTTTTTCTGGAGGTGTGCCTTTATTCCTATAAAACAAATGGGCTTTTGGCTATATTAAAGCATTTTTCATTTGAACAGGTCCAGTCTAGCAAAGGTCCAGATTTCTCTGCATGATTGGCTTACTTTTAATTGCCATTCCAATAATTTTTGGATTTCCCATACATTTTATTCAGCAGTGATTTTATTTTTACTTCCAAATCATTGATAAGGACACTAGATGGCATCTGGCCTGGGACTGGATTCCTTTACAGTCCTAGAAATGTCCACGTTCAATAAGGGTCCTCCTGCAAAAGATTTATTTGCCAAAATTTGCAAGGCAGGTTTTAATCCACTTAATGTGTTTTGTGATAGCATGTAATTATTTTTAGAACAAAAGATGTAGATCAAATCTCTTACAAGGACATTATCTTCACAGTTAACGCATAATTTACTTAAAGACCAAGATCAGGTTTATTTGAAGTGGACCTATTTTCCATAAAACTACACTGAATGGCACAAGCTGTATTCTTACGTTTCTATTTTTTTTTAAATCAGATTAATCAATTTTCCTTTATTTTTTCCCCAGGCATGTTTTGGGCTAATTTGTCTGCAGCTCGCCATTTCATTCACTCTTTCTGAACATCAGCACATGAGCAACTTTCTCCTAGGTTATTTTTCCAGGACTCTAAAATTAATAAAAATTAACAACAGGCTAGAAATTTCATCTGCTGTTCTTTCAAGATTCATGTGTAAATTACTCAGGTTTAACAATTAATTAAAAAGAAAAAATCATCCTTAGTCAGCATTGCTCAATGCCCCTCCCATACTACAAATGCTGTATTGTATCAGCATCAAACAGGGGTGAGAAACAAGGCCAGAAATTTTCACTGTCCTTAGCACTTAGTCCGCCTGTAGCATATACTGCAGAAATAAGAGGACGGGTTTAAAAAAGATGCCAGCTTTTGATGGCAGTAACTGATACAGAAAACCTAGGAATTTTAGAGTTTCTTTTAATTTTCTCGAAAGACACAGCCCTCTCATGAGGTAAGGACAGAGTTTTCATATCTGTAATATGAAACATTCCCACATTTCTAGGGATAACACTGACTACAGGAGGAGGCAAAAGGGATGATGTCCGAGACAACCTCTTACTCTTCTGAAAATAAACTTGAAATAATGGATATTCCTGTAAAAGATGAAAAACTTCTTAAAAGCTAAGTTTTCCTTTCCATATTTCTTGCTACCTTGTTGGTTTTATGAACTGCTTAAGGTTTAGTACAATAACTGAAAACTTAAAATCACAAATGCGATTTTCACACATGATGATCACAAATGCCAAACGTTTTGCAGACATGAAGACATCTCTTGCCTGATAAAGAACGAGAACCAAAATTGTCGTAGTACTTCAGACAACACATCATAACAAAACAACAGCAATGAAGCAATTAAGTGCTAGCTTCAGCATACTACTAGCTCCTTTTTTTAGTATTATGAACATGAAGTGGACTAAGTGGAACAATTATGCAGATTTCAAACAAAAACCATCAGATGAGGAGTCTAAAGTTGATAGTAAGCTTCAGCACCTAATTACATAGAAGTCTTGTGATAACACAGCTTTAAATCCCTACACAATAGTAGGGGGAAGTATGCCCTTAACACCCATCAGCACTGAGCAGTGGAGAACTGTAATTCACAAATACTTAATTTGAGATAAAACTTTAAATTTTATTATCCATGTATTGTCCACTCAGAAAAATAAATTATTTTTAAAATAAAATTGAATCAAGACATACTAAGCTTATCTAAAAATATAGATTTCAAACAGGAATTGCAGCAAGAAACACAGTAAGAAATATCATTGCATGCATACAGCAAAGTATTCCTTCAAACATCTAGTTTTTGAAGACAACAGAAACTCTGAAAAGGGTAAATAATCAATCGGTCTATCCAACAAGGTACACTTACGTCTTCATTCCAGTCTTCTGCTGTCCATTCTTCTATTGAGTTTTTCCACGCTCCTATTGTAATTTGTGGAAGGAAAGAAAACGGTTATAAGCTAAAAGCACAATGTCGTATTTCAAACTTTCTGCTTTATAAGCAATCCTGTTTTCATTGTTAGTGGAACACAAAGTGAGGAGATGGTGGTTGGAAACATGGGAAGCTCTAGAAAATTGGTCTGCAGATTAAAAATTTTGGGAGGGTTTTCTTTCCCCCACCCTTTAATTTCTGATTTCAGGAATTTCATACCCACTACGGTACTAGACAAAATTTGCACGAATGCATGTCTGCAACCAGTGATTAACCCCAAACATAGGAAGAACTTCCTCCTATGTCCCAAATGACAGTGAGAGGTTACTCAACCCTCCCACGGGATCTCTCAGTTTCATGCACAAATTCATACAATCACAACACCTGCTCCGACATCCATAATCCTACTTTCAACACATTCAGATTCCAGACCCAAGCTATGCCTCTGGAGGCTCCTTTCCAACCTGTTAACTCTCTCCTCAGGGCAGAACAACCCCACTCCCTTCCCCTGACAAAACAATTTTATTTTAAAACATATATAATTCATATAATGGCAGCAGAAGAGTCAATAAGCTTCCACCGTAGCTGCAAAACACTTCTTCCCGTAACTTGTGGCAGAGTTTATTTGGCGAACACCGGAGCACAGCACGCAGTCCACAGCATGCAGCAATGGGAAACGATCCTGTAGATGCAAAAACCTGATCCCTTCCATAGGAAACAGCAGGCACAGACATGCAAGAGCAATAAATGGACTGAAGGCCTGGCCCACCAGAGTAAGCATAGGGAAGGTTATCCCAGCAACAACAACCACAGACTTCATTTAAACTACATAACCACAAGCGAAGAAAACACCAGCAGTAAAGTTCCTGCTACCATCACCTTTGATCAAGTACAAAAGCAAAAGAACTACTGCTTTAATCATCTTTTACTTAACTAGGGACCCTCTGAGACACATTCATCCAGAAACAAGCCCCCTGAAGACAGCATCAAATCCAGTTTGTACTAATGCCATCACTACATTAGTGCATTCCTTTGTACACCTTTACAAAGCAGCGTCTTGGGCAGAGGAGGGTCGAATGGCACTAATCCAGCGAGGCGAACAGGTCTACCACAAAGATAGACACACGGTGGGGAGAAGAGAGGGGGTTTATACCTTGGAATCCAAAATTATTTGGCAGGTCCTGAGCAAGGTAACATCCGCTCTGTGTTGGCTCTGTGGAGCAATATAGAGTTGCCTGAAACATCTCACGCTCACGTTACCAAACAGCCCCTAACCAGAAGGCTTCTACATGCTGCAAAATACTGAGGCACTTGAAAAACAACTAATAATCATATCCGAGCACAGCAAAATTACTACAATGCCTCAAATTTCTAAACTAATCCACACATTTCCACAGAAATTTTGGAAAGGCGGAAAAGCCCAATGGGCAGCAGTTTTTAGAGAAACAGTTATTTTCTTTCCCTTCGCCCAACCAGCACAGCATCCCTTCCTCCGATATTTCTTCTTTAAATAAATACATCCTAGTATTTGCCCTGCTTATATTTATCCCCTGTCAGTCAGTGCAAGGCCTGCCTCTGTAGAAGACAAACCTTGTGTTGGTGTCAGACCTCTAACAATGGAGCTCAGAGCCTGCTAAAACAAACACAAAAAGAGCTCAGACAAATCAAGCCCAACTCCTGAGCATCCTCCACCACCTTTGGGAGACGGAGCCTGTTTGGAATAATACTTGGGACATTTTCCTGACATTCAATTTAAACATTCATCTCTTGCTCCTATTTATGAACATGGTCTGTGCGTTTACTCTTTTTAAATACTGAACACAACCCTTCACCCTTTTATTAGTTGACCCAATCTGCTAAGTTTATTATTGTTGCTTATTAACACTCTACCTTCCCAACTCAGTCCTTCCAGATTCACCGTTATTTCACTGCTCGTCTGCATTAAATCCAGTTTGCTAACACCTTCCTTCTATTGAAGGGATTCTGAGTCTGACCGTGCCACAAGTGCATCAATTTCCTTTTAGTCCAAAATACACCTTGGCATTATTGCAACTCCATATATCCTCTTCCCAACTTTTACCCCCAAGCCTTGCAAAGCATCACAATTTAAGAGTTCTCTGATTTCCACTGAAATTATGCTCTGCGTTTTCAAGGATCCTTGTCACAGCAACTTCAACCTAGATGGCTATCTGTGATTTTTTCCTGTTTCCCTTTGTAACAAGTTTAGTTTTAGAAAGCTATAAAGCCAATAAAAAGTATACTATATGTTTTTGGTAAGTCTTCAGCTATTTTCCTCCAATTCCTCACTTCCTGTCACACTATTTGATTTTTTTTTTCTTTTTTTGAATAATCAGCCATACATATTAGCTCCAAAATAATTTTATTTTGGTCTATCCCAAACTTTGGTCTATCCCCAAACAGGGAAGTGATCGTGCCCCTGTACTCGGCACTGGTGAGGCCGCACCTCGAATACTGTGTTCAGTTTTGGGCCCCTCACTACAAGAAGGATGTTGAGATGTTGGAGCGTGTCCAGACAAGGGCAACGAGGCTGGTGAGGGGTCTGGAGAACAAGTCTGATGAGGAGCGGCTGAGGGAACTGGGGTTGTTTAGCCTGGAGAAAAGGAGGCTGAGGGGAGGCCTCATTGCTCTCTACAACTACCTGAAAGGAGGCTGTAGCGAGGTGGGTGTTGGTCTCTTTTCCCAAATAACAAGCGATAGGACGAGAGGAAATGTCCTCAAGTTGCGCCAGGGGAGGTTTAGATTGGACGTGAGGAAAAATGTCTTTACTGAAAGAGTGGTTAAACATTGGAACAGGCTGCCCAGGGAAGTGGTTGAGTCACCATCCCTGGAAGTATTTAAAAGACGGGTAGATGAGGCGCTTAGGGACATGGTTTAGTAGGCATGGTGGTGTTGGGTTGACGGTTGGACTCGATGATCTTGGAGGTCTCTTCCAACCTTAATGATTCTATGATTTTATGATTATGTACTAATCCTTTCCTTCCAGATTACATTTACATTCTAGAATGACCTGAAGGTTTCCTTAAAATGTTCCTTCCAACTTTTACAGCAATCCTAAAAAAAAACCCAACTTCATTGTAACTTCCAAACTACACAACTCCCTTCTTCCCCCTTGACAGTTACACTGTAATTTATTTTTTTTCTTGTCATTGTTCAGAGTCATTTAAGGCTGCTCATAACCAAGATAACGAAGCAAGCTTTTCTGTGAAATTTATGAAACACTACCAAAGTACAGGTATCAGTGAATCACCAGAACCCAATACCATTTTTATAACCTACTTTGAGAAATGACCACCTCCAACCATAATTTATTTACAAGAACTGCTGTGATTTGTTGTTCAGGATCTCCTACTGACATGTACATTACAAAAATGTAAGAGACTGAACACTCAGCATGCCTGTAAGAAAATATCGATCACGCTGTTCAAGTTTATTCCCTTTTGGATGACGATTGGTCATTTTGTTTCCTCCCACCTGTCCCTTCTCTTTGCTTTTCAGCTGTACATTACTTCTATAAAAATTAGGATGCAGGAAAACCAATGCTGAATTATTTGGAATACTATTACACTTAAATGTTATGAACCATTAAAGATTCAACTTTTACTCTCTTTTTATTTCAACCAACAACACTAAATTTTACCTCCATAGAACCATCTAGCTTTTCTATAGGATTACATGATGGTGCACCTCGAAACACCTTTCATTCAGGCTACTGCGATTCCTCTGGCATCTGCAACAATTCAGGACAAGAGGTTCTAGAGCACTTTCAGAGCACGTATGGGGGCAACTACATTTTGGAAACAAATAGTGTATTTCTTTTCAATTGAAAATGTTGATGTTGATCCTTTCCCAGCACTGGCTTAAAGAGGAAATACTTAGTAAATACTCAGAACTCCACAGAGTTTCTATTTGCATGACGTCTTCAGAAAACATTTTGATACGCAAAACTGGCTTTGTTTCTCCAGGTAGTTGCCCAGTTATCTCCTTTTTAATGTAACTGCAGATGAAAGACACTAATTTTCCAAGTAACTAGTATGAGCTAATTTTGTTTTCTTTCTTTTTAGATGAAAGAAGAAATGTGACTGGGTAATGAGGAATAAAGAGAGGGATTTCCATCCTGCCCTTCCTCTGTGTATGCTCTTACCTGACATCCTTCACTAGCCCACTGCAGGCTTTATGGATTTCCATACCTATATGTCCCCCTCATTCACATCTTTAGTAACTCCACATTGGTAACTTATTTATTACTGGGACTGTTGATTTGTAACTAACATAACAGCACTGTAAATTAAGGAAAAAAAAAACAATTGAAAACTAGTATTTGTGATTAACAAGCGAAATCAACAGCTCAACTTTGTACAACCTGCTTCCAGCCCCACACCTTGTCTGCCACTTCTTCCCCCTACCCCTGCTTCCATCTTCCTTCCCAGCACTCTCTTCTGCTTTAAAACTACTACCCCAGCTGCAGCCTCCTCTAATAACCCTCAAGATGCTTTCCATCACCAGAGAAGTGCTTCCCACTTGGACAAAACTAAATGATTCAATTTTAAAGCCTACTCTTTTTAAAGAGATCTCTTCTTTCTGGCTCGGGGACTTATTTCAGACATTCCTACAGCTTGTCTAAAGAAGAAACACTGTAAAATAAAACACTCTTCCTATAGTCATATAGAGAGAGACATTTTTGTTTTGTCAATTATGGTGCCTCTTCCATTTGCACTGAAAGTAAATTAAGATTAGCAGCAAAAAGGTACTTAGCACCCAAAAAAAACATTCACTCTTTAGTTAATTCACTTTAAATTTCCACCAACCAAATGAATTTGCAGAAACTCCCCACACTGACACCGAGTCATTCATACCCCTAAGAACCATTAATCTGATGAGGCCAGGGAAAATTCCCAAATGCCTTCTTTCACCTTCTTCTCCGTACCATGCTCCACAACTTTCCATACATGCTTTAAGTTGCATTACTGAAGCTCAGTGAAGTTCTTGGTGATATGTGCACAGCCTAACAGCAAAAACACACTTGGCATCCAAAAAGAAGTTCCACACGTCAACTAGTACACTTTGAATTTCCACCAATCTGTTTGCTCAGCAGCAAACCCCTCATATAGACACATTCGTACTCCTACAAGGATCTGTTTAGCCACACCAAGCTATTCTTATTCCTAGGCAGAATTCTTCCATTACTGAAGACTGAGGAGATGCCCACAAGAAGGAACAGAGGTTGCCATAGGGAGGCACATTAAGGCTACCCAGAGTTAGCAAGGAGGGTCACAAAACATTCAAGCTCACTTGGGAAGTGGAGCACAAGCCAAAGTTGTTCGTAACCCACAGCCTTACGGTTGCATTCATTAATAACTAACCAGTGAATTTTCTACCTCTGGTCCAGTCTCCTCATGCCTTTCTTGTACGTCTTCTTTCTTTAGTTATTTAACCTTAGTGTTTCTGCAGCACTCATGACAACATACCCTGCCCTCCGCTACCATATAGCGAACAACAATATCAGTATTCCTAGGGGAATTTTCAAGTCATTAGCTGTCCTTCTAACTCATTATCTGATAAACTTATTTGAAAAACTAGCATGAGTGAAAGTAAAAGGTGCTTTTCTGTTTGCGCTATAGCACCAAGTCATTTCAAAAGTAATTCCTTGGAAAGATGCCATATTTGGCAAAAGAGCTCCCTTTCAATAACCATTAATATACGCAGTGCCACTCTCCCACACTGGACTAGAAGGCACTCAGAGTGACAAGACAGCTGCCTAATAAGCCCTCCTAAACGCTGAGCCTGTTATTGTCTTCTCTGGTTAAGTGGAAAATGGCTTGTAGGAAGTTTAGAAAGCTGTATCTCAAGAGGCTCACAGCAGAGCTCAACAGAGCACACCCCGGCCTCCAGTATCAGTCTTTTTCTTCCACACTTGACACAGGGGTTGATGAAAAATCATCTGAGTAGGCTTCAGCAATGAAGAGACGAGAATAGTTACCCTTTGCTGGGGTTAAAAAAAATCTCTCCCAGCATTTAGCGGTTCCCAAATGTGGACAACACGTGTTATCAATTTCTCCATCCTGACACAGGGTTTCCTTTGTCTTCATCTCCTGTCACAGAATACGGGAAGCAGCAAAGTATCCTATTTTCCCAATCACAGACAAGCAGGTCATATTCTTCATTTCTGAATCACCACGAGACCACTGTTAAGTGGTTCCTTTCCAAACTATGTCTGTCTCTTGCCTTTAGCTCCGAGTGTGTACTTCAGACTTGAAACTTCACACAGAAACACACAGCTGCCTCTCTCTTCAGACAGGCAGACTGCTCTTTTGGCTTCCATTCAAGTGCCTACTTGTGCTTTACTTAATAATTCTTCTCTTCAAAGGTGACAAATCTTGGAACTCTCCTCCATACCAGAGTCTCACATCCTTACATTCCTGCGTTGTACAGGTGGGGCTTCCAAAGCCATCCCAGTACCACTGAGTGGATTCATATTTGTAAATAGGTTTTCTTTTCTTTTCTTTTTCTTCTTCTACTTAGATATTCACACCCTATTGCCCAATGCCTGTGGACCAATCACTTGAAGTAGGACTTACACTGCCTAACTATATTAGGTGAGCTTTTAAGCAGTACTTAAAATATCTAAACAGTTCTTCACATACAAGGTTCCTCCAATAACTCTTCAAATCCCTTTGTCTCTCAAGGGATTGTTAGTACTATAAAAAAGAAAGAATTGAAAATTGCCTTCCCTTCATTCTAACCAGATAGTCACTCAGGCTACAGCATGTGCTCTGCACATTAGTTGCAGTTAAGCTATAAAAATGACCTAATATCTGTGTCATGAGATGTAGTCACATTTTCAGAAGTTAACAGAACACTAACAGAATGTTTAACTGCAATTTGCTACAGGTCTTCATTCCAATCCTTCCACTTCTTGAAGCATCTTACCAGTTCCATCATCTGCATCATTCTGACCAGTCTCCCAAATCTCTGATTTTGTCCCAAAGCCATCAGTGGCAGAAGACTCCGTATAGTCTGCAGGGTTAAATGTCCTAGAGTTTTAAAAGTTAAGAAATGGAAGAGAACACATGGGTCATTCAACGAACATAAGTGTCATAATTTTTAGCTGAAGTTGTATGAGATTTAACATCTCGATTTCCACATAATTTATCTTGATAGTTTTGGTTTCAAAAGAAATTTTTCTTCTATGAGCAGACACAGATAAAAAAGGAATAAGAGAGAAAAGAAGAGGAGAAAAAAGTGAGTAGACTGGAAAAAAAAATATTGTAGAGAAACTGAACCAAAACAACAATTCCTGAAAAAGCAGTTAACAGCATACCTACTCCTCCCACTCGTATAAAGCATTAGTTTATATGCACAATGATAAGCCCCTCTCAGCTGACAGTTTCTCAGCAGCTGGCTGACTGATGAGAAACCAGTATCATGTCCTTTCAGAGCACCAGACCTGTGCAGGACAGGAGTCCAAACATCAGTAAGGTTATTTCAGAATATACTCCTGACACTGATGCCAAAACACACAGATGCAGCTAAAAGGTGAAAAAGGATTATTGAAGAAAAACCTCTTTTCAGTTTATCATCTACAAGTACAAACAAGAAGGATTATTAGAGAAGTAGAATGAGCCTTCTGTTCATCATGACATCACTGATATTACATGAAATGTCATTAAATGCAAACAGTGAGTGAAAGTAGTGGAGGCTACACTTCTCTGAAGCAAGTTATTTCAACAAAACTGAGAACAAACTTTTGGTCACTGCTGAGTAACTTCTTCTGATTCTGTTTTAGGGTCCATGTATGTCCAAACAGGTAAAGCATGAAACCTCAAAAACAGGAGAAAGCTTACAATCGCTAGACTTTCTGTTTTTATACAGAACTTGCACGTTCTACATTACACTGAAACAAATCTATTTTTAAAGTGACCTAGGGCTATAGGCACCACACAGAACTTTCAGCCTCCAAGGCACTATGTGGCTGCTACTGATCAGTATAAATGGGTTCTCCAAGTTTGAGATATTAACATGGAGTGACATTAGTTTTGTACAGGTGTGTCTAGTTAGAAGTACTGGTTTTAAGACAAAAATAATCCTTTAACCATCTAACAGATTTGTGAATTTTTGCATCCATATTGGTTTATCAAACATACAGCAATATTAATACATACAGTGGCAATATTGTCAATTAATATTGCCACTGAGTTTGATCCTTGCCAAAATCTGTGCTCTGCATATTTCTTACCCCATGCCTTGGGCTGAAAACCTCCCCGCTCCTCTCCCTCTGCCACGTCCAAACCCTAGGAGAGAAAACATCATTTAACAGCAACAGCAGAGGAGCCGCCAATCACTAGTCTGTCACATTAGAAAATACTATGGTTGAAGAAGAAAACTACTGTAATTAAAGTTAAATATCATTTACTTCCGAAATTTCCTCACAGGAAAATTTGTTTCCCTAACACACACGAGTAAGCCACTGTTCATCTAAGACTACGTGTTTCAGTAGGACTTGCAATTCTTTGCTATCTTTTCTGTATCTAGTGAAGTAGCTCCAAGTGCCAAGAAAAGGACTTACCTAAAGACCCATCCCCCATGAGACTGCTATTGCCAAATCATTACACATTGTTCAAAAATTTGCCTCTTTCTCACTCTTGCCTAAGATGCTCTAGAATCCCAGCCTCCCTGTGCACACTGATCTCTCAAGAAATTCCCTGTCACTCCTTGTCTGTGAGGAGAAAGTTTAAATACTCCATTTGTTTCCTTCTCTGACTCAGCCCACCTGTCCACCCTTACCCTCCTGTGCTTTCACTGACCTGCGACCACACATTCCTTCTGCTTCCCCCTTAATCATAGTTACTGACATGAAAATCATCCAATTCAAATTACTCAAACAACTTCCTTGTTATCACCCACAAGAATATTAATTTCTAATTTAACAACAAATATTTCTTGCCTCCAATTTTGGTTACCAGCCTCAGTTTACAAGTTTCTTCATACAGTGAATGCCTTTATTTTTGCATGTTGCTTAGTGCCAACAAGGCATGAAAATTTTTGTATTATTTAACCATCCATAAAGCACACATCTACATAAACTGTTAGAAACTATTTCTAACATTTGGCATATTTCTACACAGATTTTTTTCTCCCCCTTTTTAGGATCTCAATACCTGAGGCTTTTCCAGTTTGTTGGGGCTTTTTTTGAGGAAGACTATGAATATTATTTTCTATTACAAGAACAGGAGGAGGTCAAGAGCTGCAGACTGAGAACAAAGCAATGTTCATTTTAATGACAAAATTACATGGTAATTACAAGTCACCAAGCAACTACAAGTTTACCAGAGCACAAAAGTTATAAGCCTAAGTCACCAATACACTGGTTGTCCAAACATCAGAATTCCCCATGATAGGCTGTTCAAATTGGGATCAAAATTACCCCTTATTTTCAGGGAACCACCTAAACTGAATAAGAGCAGTAGCTCCAAGACATGGTAAAACCAGTTGCAGAAGTTCCTATTTTAGTGACTTTCCTTTCCCTCCCCTCACCACTCATTCTTCCCCTTGCCCCCATTCACTGTCCAAGTGTTAAAAGACATTTCTGGACCTCTAGAATGTCTACTACCTACATCTTCAAGGACTTCGTAGAAGCATCAAAACAGCAGGATAGCTTTACCCACATTTTGATGAAAGCATTTATCCATATCCTATACAAGACAACTGCTAGCTACAGAGGAACCATGGAAACCTGCAGAGGAAGGATTCCCATCCAGCAACACAGTATTTTGGTGGGACAAGAACACAAGAACTGAAGTCTGACATTAGGCCAGGCCTGCTATCTCTACATTTTCCCCTCTTTGGTCTTCTTTCACACTTGGTTAGAGAGAAGACAGACAGGGGTTAGGAAAGAGGTAACAACAGCCACAACCCAGCAATCGCCATCCCTCTTCACCGAGCCCATACATGGAGCTGTGCTCTTTGCTCTGCCATAAACAACAGTGCCCCAGACCCTGCTGTACCCAACCCATTGTCACTCGGCCTCTGAACCTCCTTGCTCAGCCTACCTATTCTACTGCTCTTATCTCCTTTGCCCACCTAAAATCCCCAATCTGGGAAGCTGATCCCTGGCATAACGGGGTCGCAGCTCTCAGATGCACAGAAGTCAGTGCACTCCGGATTATCTTTATGCTCAGTAAATAATTTTTTCTAAGAGTAGAACCAGCTAAACAAGTTTACTTGGGGACACCGTAGGGACCATCTATGTAACAAATTTACTTCCTACAGCTATCAATACAGCATTAAACACCATTTACTAATGATGCACAGAAGAGAGATCAACAGTTTTTTGACAAGCTTAGCTACAATTCCAATTGGAAGCTGCAAATCACAGAAACAGTCAAGCAGAAATATTTTTGAGTGAGGCAGACATTAGGTACAGAGGGATTAGCTGGAATAGCTAGCATGAAAGTATAAATAGGTTTTAGAAGAGGAGGTAAGTCTTCCCAGCCTCCCAAGTACAAAAGTCTGAAAGAATAACCTTAGCATATTAAACAGAAGATGAAGTTTTAGCAAGTGAGGCCTATATAAGATGCCATACCAGCACGGGCATAATAAACTACTGGCTAAAAACAGCAATAAGAACCTCTAACAATTTTAGAAATTGCTAGAAAGAAATAATGTTGTTCCTGAAGTTCCATGCACAGTCTTAGACTACTAGCCAGAAAGGTGTGTTTTTTTTTTCACCAGATCACTTTGAAAGTTAATCCTGAACTTGAATTTCAAGCGGATTCCTGTAACTTCATAAAGCTGTGTCTATGCTTTCTGTCGAAATTAAGTTTAATCAACAAACAGAACAAAAAGCATTCTAATGAAGACAGAAAGGAAGTACCAAACCAGTGGGGTTACAGAAAGCACTAGATTAAAAGCTAGAAATGACACTTAGGATGAACTAAGTCCAAATATGGGACAGTGAGTACTCACCACTGAAAGACCACCCTAACTCAGACACGGAATCTCATACCTCATGGTCATTAATGGAAGATGCCAGTGGGAAGGGCTGATATTCTCTTTGACACAACCAGGTCACTAATATGATCATTCTTAAATTCTCATGCAAAGAAAGTTACTTCTCTCAGCTGCCAAAATTAAAACATGGCCTTAAAACAATTAGAAGGCACGGTTTTCTAACACAGAGAAGTTAGTCATGAAGCAACTATGAATGCCCACTGGGTATCTGCAAACTTTTGATGCTTTTCAACAGTGACTAGAACATCAGTGAGCAAATGGGGCTTCACACTGCAATTCAGAGCAGGGACCCAAATTCTGAGCATGCAATCCCACAGTAACTTAAACCCATTTAAATCTGAACTACTACAACCAAGGTCTTCCTCACCAGTGATCACAAGCTCTGCTCTCTTTCCTGAACTGACAATTTTGCACGTACCAGTGAGTGAGCGCAAAACCACTATTAGAAGACAAAATTATTAGTTCACTGTTGGATCAGCAATCCGAATTGGTTCCCTGCTTGCTAAATACCAGAAAACTAGTCACCTTTACACCAGGATATGCCACCAAAAAACCTGTTGCCCCCAGCTACCATGCTGCCTCCCCCCTTTTTTCTTTTTTGGCTTGGTTAGTTTTAAACTTAGATCAATCCTCTGATACAATTCAAATGCACCAGGAGACAGAGGGGACCAATTTCTCCCAGCAGTAATGCCAGTTTATGCTTGTAACATAAAAAGTATAGTTTTAACACTACTCTAAAAAGATGCATATGTATGGTTTCAATCACAATGGTCAATGTTTAAAAAAAAATTGGTTTTTTGTGGTAATTCACAATCAGCAATTCTTCTATCAACATTTTTATCTACCCACAAAAAGAGGACAAGGGACTTGGCAGTAGCTCGTTGAATCTTCTAGTGACTTTAAAGGAATAGATTTTCTTACAATCAATCAGCATGTGGAGCACAAAAGCAAATGATGGACATCAGGCAAAGAACAAAATTACTGTCCTGCCTCATATAAACTCTCATAACACTTCTTCACATTCCTTTACACTTGGATCTACAAGCAACAGCCTAATGTATCAAGGCAGCTTGCTTACTCATTTCTGTTCCAGGAAACCAGGACTGGGGAAACTATGTTTAAAGTTAATTCTGATCACAGTCCTGCTGCTACCCCTTACCCAACATCATTTAAAACTACGAAACATTTAAAACATTTTTGCTTCCTTTAACATTGTAAGTGTTCAACTGTGTATTGCTGGGGCTTTTTTCCTGCTCTCCAGCACATCTCCCTCAGTTGACTAGGTTCACATTAGCCATCACTTACTCAATTTACATTTTTCTTTTCTGGAATGAATTTTAGAGAAGTCAACACTTATACCCAGGCAGGTGGCGAGATTTTCTGTTTTCACTAAACCCCATTGGGAGTTCAAAACACTCATAATCACACAATCAAGACTTCACTCTGGCACCGCCCATGCATGGAAAGAGTCGTTCATCCCATTCACAACACTTCTTCCCCCAAAACAAATGCACACTGCATGGGAGCACGAGAAAAGTGTGTAGTACCACAACTCGATCGCATTAACTTAATAGTCTATTCTGTAGAAAATCCAGTTAGCTGAGCTTGCAGACCTAAATCCTTCTACTGCAATACAGTTGCTTTATTTCAAAACTCAGATTTTCACACTGACAGGTTTAAATTACATGAAGACACTTTAAGGTTAAGAAAGAAGACAATTTAAGTTTAAGAAAGAGGCGTAAGAACAGCTGAAAGGAAAAGGAAATGCAGGCTGGAAGGGCAGGCAACACCCTAGATTTGTGCTTATCTCCGACTACACAGTAACTGAACAGCCCTGGTCTCTGCTCTGGAAATGCAGAGCCAGCCATCCTCCCAGCAGACACTGAGGTGACGGAGGGAGATAAGGAGGCCAAGTATAGAAAGTTTGTATTCTAGGTATCTAAAATAGATATCTACCAAAACAAACACTGAAGTTATGTTTAATAATTCAAATCACTTTGTCTTATTAGTCATCGTAAAGCTAGAAGCATTGGATCAGTTTTATGTACTGCATGTACTCTAGTAATCATTTTTAGAAGCATGTGCAGAAAACTTTCAACTCTAAAGTTATGTTTAAAAGAAAATAAATAACTTATGTTAAACCTAAGTTCTGGTTTAACAAAAATTACATGACACACACAGCTTCTTAACCAATGCAGAACTAACTACAGCAAAACTAAACAGACTTCCTATTGTGACCTCCAGAAAGTCTGCTCTACATTCACGTTTTAGAAAAACCAACATCCTTACTAGTTCTGGCAAAGGAAATCCAAAATATATCCTGTGCCAACTGTGCTAAGCTTTCAAAACAAGAAAATGTTTAGACATGCAGTTCTGGTTACAGAAGCCTAATTTTTTCAAGGATAGCATACTACTTATCTAAAAAACATTAAAAAACAAAAAAGATAAAAAATACAAGCTGGACTATAGTCAGATATTTACAAAAAGGGTAACCTGCTTTGCTTTCTTATACAGCCAGCAGAAAAAACAAGAGTTTGAAAGGCTCCTTGTTATGTTGTTCAAGTCCAGAAATAAAAACAAAAGGGAAAAACACTATGTTTTAATTTTGTTTTGCTAGAAAAAAATTCCCTGTCAGCATCCACATTGCTCACGTTGCTCTGGAAGAATGAAGAGGAAGAGAATAGAGGAACAGAAGTAAAAGCGACAAACCCATTCTCACTTTGCAAACCAGGAGAATTGCTACACGTGAATCTGTAACAATTTCTATGCTTGAATCAAGTCCAAAAGTTCATCTACCTGCTATCCCATTATCAGCTATGGTCAATTAGATATCTAGGGAAGAGTACACAAACTGAAACCACAGTGCAGTTTCTCTGGACCCTCTCCTGGTCTTCAACCATTTGTGGCTCAGACTTCCTTGGCCAAAGATAATTTACATATATGAAAACCCTTCGTGGTTTTTCCTTTTCTTGCTGTGGTTCTTTTTTAGGATAAAATTGTCAAGTCTCTCTGTGTGTAAGTTTGCAGCACCCACAACATCTTATTGAAAGGAATTCCTCAGGTTAACTACATGTATGAAGAACCACCTCCTTAAGTTCATTTTGAACCTGTGACCTACTGATTTCATTTAATATCCCCTCATTTGCATACTTGCTTGGAGCAATCAATTGATTTCGCCACAGAACCTTCTCTGCAGAAATTTTACAGATCTCTACCATACACCCACTCAGCCCTCTCTTTTGCAGGCAGAGAAGTCCTAGTCTGCTTGCTCCTCACACCCCATAAATGCAGTCTTCCCAGTACTTTCAAAAGCCTTTTCTTGCTCTACCACATCCCTTTCAACATGGAGTGCAGGACAGTGGGAGAACCAGACCTGAACTTAAAATCAGATGCGAGAACAGCAAAAAACAGCAGAATAAAAAAAAAACCAAACACCTGTGCCTGTAAAGTCTGTCAATTTGTATATAACACTGCAGCTGATTAAAACACAAATGAGGAAACATTTCTAGAGCTGACAATCATAAAGACATAACCACCTTCCTCCATAATTCCTTCATGAGATTCCATTCCAGACAGTTACAAATCCTTGCAATACTGACACACAAATACAATCACTTTGATGCAATTACCATTCATCACCATTATAGTATTTCTCACATCTAAACCAAGCTCATGAAAGAAATTCAGTTCTGAAAAGACAGACAGATGGGAAGGCCATCTTAAAAAAAGAAATTCCTTGACTCCTTTCCAAGCCAAAGTTTACACCTTCAGTTTAACAAGCAAAAATTAAGGGCAGAGCAATTTCACCTGGGATGTGTCCTGAAACACATCCTGTGATGCATTTTTGCTTTCTGTTAATCAGTGAATAACATGTATCTACTTGAAATCCCTGACCTCCTGCATACCAGCAACCAGTGGTGTTTGTACACTGTATACCTACTGCCCTATAAAGTTGCAAGGAATGTCACACAGTCATTAACGGAAGATCTGCTGCACAAGGAAGCTAGTGCCTACAGCACCAAGGCTGAAATACTCAGTATCGGGGGTTTTCCCCCCTCAGTAAACAGCACATTATCACCCCACTGTCAATCCCATTTCTCCTATTTTCAGTGCATATCATTTCTTAAAATGGGGTTGTTCTACAGTGAAGCAGTAATACAATGGCCTAGCAAATCTTCCCCTAGAAAGCAGCCAGTAAGATAACTCCAGCCTGAGAAGGTAGCTTAAAATAGAGAGAGATAGTGCATTGCTCGGATATTAGCTGACCCCTAATTTCGTATCCAATGCCTAGATTCCTACACACACAGTCTGCATGAAACATTTCTAAAAAAGGGTTCTGTGATTATTACCAGCAATCTATTTACCTTCAGCTGAAGTACTTATCCCACATTTGACTATTCTGTGTAACAGAAAAGAAAGACTATTGAATGAAATGGCAGGAAGCTTTTTTATTATTTCTACTAATATCCAAAGAAGGTCATGCGTCCCCGAAATACTGAGAAGTGAATTACACAGCGTTATACAACTCCCTGCAGATTCAAGGACTTGCATTATAAAATTAAGTTAGGTATCTCCTGCCACAGAATACACACAGACTTGTAATATAATGATCCTGAAGTTGTTCAACAGGTTTATCATAGACAGTTGAGAACAATTCATTAAGATACTTTGCTCACATGAATGTACAGTCTAAAATATTTGTATAGAGATACAGTAATACTATGTACACTAAGCCAGTGGACAGAAATTGGTTGAAGTTGTTCCTATTTCTTCAGTCAGATATGTCAGTTTGACCTGATGATGAAGTGCTTTGGCTTGAGACATAATATTCATCTAGAGAGCTACACTGTTGACAACAAAAGCAGTCTATTGTCCATAGGGTTACAAAGCAAAAAATAGACTGCATTTGAAATTAACCTCTAAGTTTCACCCAACAATTTAAAAAATCCTACCTTTATATTTATAATTTGAGTACAAAGGAATATTTTATAAAACAAATACTGAAAGACTTACATTCCATCTATTAACAGTGCCAACATACTAAAAACTGTAGCTGTGAACTATACCACACTCTCCCCTGCGAAGCTACCTCTCTGCACACACCATTTGGTATTTGCTGATTCACAGGCACAACCAAGTCATTCTCGCAACCCTCTGGAAGCTATGTGTCTTTGCATCTTTCCTTCAAGATGCAGATCTGGAGACAATGAAGTTGGATGTGCCCGTATTCAAATGCCTCATTACTAGATATTCCAAACAGAAAGGAGTCTGAAGGCAGAATTTTTCACGCGTCAGACATTACTTACTAAGTACATTAGCTCTGCTGTGCACTTTATCGATTTAACTCATTTAATACCCACTTCCCCACACAATCTGCACTGTACCTAGGTTACTCATTTTCATTCCTCCTGCTCTAAGAAAAAACAAGCCTCTTTCCACTCCAACCCATGAAAATCCAAACGAACTACACATCCCTTGATTCCACATCAAATCCATTATCAACATCTTTCGTACCTCTTCTACAGGATAGGACCGGAGTTGTACCTAAGACTCCGCAGTATTCTTTTTCCACAGTTCTCCTCATCAACTCTTCCATGCCAAATTCCTTTTCTTACCAGAAAGTCTCTAAGGTGACTCGCACTTTTTCTGATTAGCTACCAAAACCAGAAGGCAAGCCTGACAACCAGATCCACCCCAAAGAAACGGCAAGTACACATCAAATCCCTCCCTGAGAGCCCTACAGATGGAATCTTGTACTCTCCTGCTGCCAAGGTACATCCTGAGGAGCCCAGTGCATTCCCACTCACAGGAGGCTGGCATGAGTCAGTCTGCGAAAACAGCTCTCCATAGCCAGAGCACACCAGCCTGCTACACAGGAAATTACCATAAAGGTGATTTGTGTCTATTCTTTCAAGTTGTTCTGAGACCAAGACATGACAAGGGGTAAGGGAGGGGGACGTACCTAAATTAAAGGTGGCTGAAGTGCTTATGGAATCAAAGGATAACCAACAAACACTTAAAAAGAAGTCTTTAAAGAAATATATGGAGAGTTCCATTTCAGGACATGAAATCAGTGCCAGACCCACACCAATGCCACCACCTCACCTCTCCCACGGCCACGTTTCCCACGGTCTGAAGGCCTGTCTCCTTGATTGTCCACTCCATTCTCTTCAGCTCTAACTGTGGAGAGAGGACAGCTTAAGAGAAGCTTTAGAGACTCATACATGAGACAATATAGCCATCTGCTTAACCTGAACCCCAAAAGAAAAGGCAAGATTTTAAGATGGGCTGCTCAACAGATCTCGGTCACCCCTCTTCTTTGGTGGCCTAGCTACAAGCAAGTTACATTTACTTTGCACTGGACAATTAGGAAACAAAATATCTACTAAGAGAGAAATATCCCTCAGCAGACACACTTCTGGGTTTTTTTTAAGAAAAAAAAAGTGCAGTGTTTTGCAGCCTACACTATTAAACTAATCATGGCCTCACCTCTTTAACGAGGTGGGAAATACAGCAGCCTCATACTATGCTTTCTTGACAACGTGCTGGGTGGTAACAATGAAAGAATAAGGGATAACCAAGAACACCAACTCTTCTCCTGTCTCCCCACACCACACCCCTGTACAACCAGGGAAACTTAAAAGAACTCTGCTCTGTATTTAAATCAGAGGGACAAAGACTGGGTGAAGGTGAGGCATTAGAAAAGCACTGCAACTTAACTATTTTACGGAAAACTCCTGAGAATGTACTCTGAAAGATGGCTGGCTCCTTGAAGAAAAAAAAAAAAAATGACTGGCCACTTAAAACACTGCTGAGATTTTGTACTGCACCTTCTCCTAATGGCAGCAACAAAATCATTAATGCTTGGACATAAAGCTGGGAAGAAAATATCAAGATCTGGTAATCATCTGAAAAATCTTCAATTCCAGTTTACAAAAAGAGACAAGCAGCTCTTGCTTGTCTTGTCTTGCCAGACAAGGCTCTGGCAAAAATTTTGCCCCTCACTTTCATTTTGATGGATCCGATTTCAATTCTAAGCACAGCTGCAAGTTTTGTTAATATTTTTTCCTATCCTGACGTTACTCCATTCTACAAATATTCGCAATGTCTTCATTGGCACAATATTTGAATATATTCCAATCATTAATTAGAAGAGTTGGCTAATATTGTAAATATTTTCCCTGCTTTTAAGTGAAAAGCTAAACATTGTTTTCATTCCGGTTTCTCTGCTCATCTATCAGTGTTGTGTATGGCCCTTACAGGCAATGTATACAGCTTTGCTACTGCTGATAAAACTTAAGAGAAAAAAAGCAGCGTGTATCCAATGGTGATCTAATGTGATGCTACCTAACTTGGAAACATCAGTTTGCTTTTGTACAATGTATTATTGCACCTGTATAAACTGTAGCAAATTTTTAAATGTTTCAACTCACAAAGAATTTTCTCTGTTACAGAAACTCACCTTTGGCTGGCTTATGTGAGTAATATACGCTAGAGATTAATAATGATCCCAGTCTTTTCATTCCCCTTATGAGAAGATGAGAACATCTTCAGGTTCTCCCACTCATAAAAGGAGATGGAGTCAAAGCTGGATAATTTTTTCATTAAAAGAAACAAAAAAGTGTATCAGCTGTGCAGCGATATACTTGCTCTCAAGCAGTCTTACAAAGAGTCAGTTCTAAAACTTACATAAAGAACAGCAATTTGTACAAGATCAATTAATAGAAAAAGGACAGAAATTTACATTAAATTGAGTGTCTCTGAACAAGCACAGACCATCCCAAAACCAAGTCACGTGGACAGATCAAGCATACCTGTTGCACAAACAAGTTATGATCCCTTCAGTGCTGAGCTATAGCTTGGACGGACTTTACGCCATTAAGCATTTGCTCTTAACTCAGCCAGTTTCAGCTGCAAGAAAAGTGTCTGAATCTTTAAAAATGAACCCGTATACGTACACTCTCGGCCACGGCTGCCTCCTCTTCCCCGTCTGTTGGAACTTCCCCGTCCACGACTCACTTCTCTGTCCCCTCTTTTTTCTCTGTTCTCTTTGTTTTCTGAACTTTCCTTTCCAAGGCTTTTCTTCTTTCCCCCTACAGTCTCCCAGGAAGTCTATTTGGGTAGAATACAATTAGATACAAAAGTCAAAAAGGAAGAGACACCTCTCAGTGCATACTTCCACCTCACACCCCTCCAGTTCATGGAAAAAAACAGGTATAACGTCACACATGTAATACCTTGCAAACTACACTGATACAAAGGGAAACACAGGCTGTATTTTTGGGAAGAGATGAGAAAGAAGCAAGTTTTAGAAGTTGGTTTGTCTTATGGAATGTGAGAATCCCAAACATTTCTGGCTATAATGGACTTTTACTAGTTCAAGGAAGCCTAGATGCAACCACAACACAGAAAATCTGCAAAGCAAGCAACAGTTCCCCTCTCAACTACCTCCATAAATCTAGCAAGGGAGCATGTACAAAGCTATCTTTTTCTCCAAAGGAAATGAAAAAATGCTTATAAGCATCATTGAACAAGAGACTGCTGAGAATA
>NW_008825501.1:4788843-4806595 GCF_000699105.1 Pygoscelis adeliae
CTGGGGCAGGGAGAAGAAAAACCATTATCCAGATGTACTAGAATTCAAGCGCCAAGAGACAGAATGGCAGAACAACAACTTGGGAAAACTGGGGCCATGATAAGCCAGACCATCCACTCTTAACAGCTACAGCTCATCACACACAGCAAAATACAGGAAAAACTATGTCTAAACAAGACAAGGGACCAAGGTCCAAACATCAGGCTTCAGCTTTAATATTGAACTCCATCTTTAAAATAAATTCAGAGATCGTATCAGCTCCATAGGAGCATCTGTAGGAGCTGAAAATAAAATGACTAAAACACTTGCTAAAAATAGCACAGCATCTCATATATTATGGAATTGCATGGTTAGTCTATTGAGCCATAGTTGCAAAGCAAAGAAGAAGAAAGGTATTATTTGCAAACCATTAAGAGAGCAGATAGGTTTATATGTATGTCCCCATCCCTAGGAGCTTATAGTCTAGGTAAGGTATTTAAGCAGGAAATTTGCATATGCAAATAAGGTGTCATCCACTGTGAAGCACTAAAGCCATGACCTCTGACAGGCACCTGCATCAAACACAAAAGGTTGGCTATCAGTACTTTTGGGTCCTGTCCTATCTCTTTTCAACTCAGACAACAGCAACTCAGAAGCCCCCACGAGGTAGGCAATGACCAGCCAGTCCAAGCTGCCTAGAATTGAGAAAACTAATGCTATTGAGAAAGCAGGTAACAAAGCAGTTTACAAGTATAAACTCAACATTTTAGTGTCTCCTTTGAGAGAATAAGTACTAAGAGAATGGTTACACTCTCGTTTTTTGACACGGAATAGGTGAGAAAGAAGGCTGATATCAGTTTTCAATTTCGTCTCCAGTATAGAAGACTACACCGCCATAAGCCAACTTAGGTGAAGTGCAGACAATGTGGATTAGAAGTTCAAAACTACACGTTTGAGCAACACCATGTTATTTGTGCAACACAAAACTGTTTCCTCCAGTAGCTATCATATGGCTTTACCCGCCGTAGCCCATGTAACTGCATTACACACTAAAACACTCCTAGAGCTTTAGAGACACTTCACAGGAGAAAAAATTACTGCACTGACAACTGAAGAACCAAGTCCATACAGTTCAGAACGCACTACTATTTCACTGATAGGCATAGTGCCAAAAGATCTTTGACCATTTTAAGAAATACCCAGAACTGGATGATCCTGCAAAGCTTAAGAGGAAGCAGCCTCTCCTTAGTAAGGTTTTACACAACTTGAGAAGGATCAGTAATAGGACGACTATGAAAGCATCAGATCCATGCTTTCCCACAATATAATTCTGAGGAAAGCCTTGAGAAGCTGGGCATGTCCTTTAAGATAGAGCATGATGCTACCTCTGGACATGGGAATCCATCACGGACTATAAAAGCTGCCTGTTTTTGTAAGGGAGCTAACGGATTACAATTTCAGCTGAGGATGCCTAAGGCAACCCAAATGACAGTTGTGGGCCTGACCTTCAAATATATGTTACAGAAGTCTTCTTGCCGGCCTGATCTTAGATGAAGAGAAGAATAATCTGAAAGGTCCCCTTTGTTCTATCTTCAAAGGTTTAGGAAGTAAAAAATGGTTGGGCATAAAATGGATCTTACGCCTGTAGGAAGTTAAATGAGTAGAAGTCTTGGGCAAAGAAACATGCCCTTCTCTACTCTCATGCACAAGCATCTATCTATCCAAAGCCAGACTGTCACAACTGTTGCAAGTGAAAAGTCTTCATAAAGACTAAGTCACACAGCATAAAGCCTTAAAGATCACATCATTTAAAAAACAAAAAAAAAAAGGACAAAACTGGCAGAGTACCAAAGAAACTATAAATAGACATTCTAGCCATCACTCCTTGCTCTTCTAATTCCTCAAATTGGATAGACACACCTTCTTCCAAATGAGGTAAAAAAACCTTCTAGGGCATCAAAGCAGAGTGAAACTAGAAAAAGAGATTTGGGAATCTGCATTCAGAACTAGTAGTACCTCTGCTTCCAACTTTACATCAAATCCACAGTTAAACTGTTCTGGAGTATAATGGTGTTAAAACAAACCCTTCAAGTTGGGGGCCCACAAACTTCCATAAAGATGAATAAATTTCTTCATGACCTTCAGTTAATACTCCTTCTTCCCTGAGCCCTTCAAATTCTCTGTATTTGTTTCTGAGTTGCGTTTTGTCTACAGAGAGCAGTGGGTTCAGAGGGACTTGTCAAAAGAGCAGAACATACGGATATGTTGCTTCTAATTGATGAGTTTAGAAAGTTTCTTCCATGTCATGATCACTTATAAAAATCTGCTATAATAAGAAAGCATTTAACATTCTCTGTCAAGCAGAAAACTATCTTCAACTAGAAAATGGCAAATAGGAGAAGTATAAGAGAACACAAAACCAGCACATTACCAAGACAGATTTAATCAAGGTGAGATGCTCCCTTCTACTCCCAACTTGCCAGCTCGCTCAGTATTATATACTTCTGTGTTTTAGATGACCTCAACTCTAATAAATGAAAAGGGGATAGAAAAGAAAGTCCCCTCAGTCAGAACAGTATGTGTCCTAGATTTAGGGTGTGTGGGGGGTGAGTTTCCTCATTAACAATAAGTCAGAGTACACATCCTGAGAAATCACAGGAAATACTGTATGTTCAGCATTAAGAAAGGAAGTCCAGGTTTCTTTCCCAATTTAGATGAGATGGATCTAGTTTATTGCCTCGGATAAACTGTAAGAAGTCCCTCCAGCAAAAACTTAACCACAGCAAGACATATTTTCCTGGTATCTCTTGGGACAAAAAATTGCTCCGTGCAACATTATAAGTGACATTATTTGTTGTTATATACACATTGTTTAGTCTCCTCTTTCTGTTTTTCAATAAAGTCATGCAAATGAGCAACACAGTGAAAGGAGCAACTACTTGCTGTATCCTCTTCTGCCATTAGGAGCATTGTCAATGTAACTTTCAGATGTGGAAATCTCCTCCAATTTCAATACTGGCAATGCACACCTACAGAAGTTGCATGACTTAAAATATCTGCCTGCCCTTCAGGTTTATAAAGATTGCCCTTCACGGCAAATACTTACACACCCAGGTCTCAGGGTTTTGGAGGTGCTACAGTAACTACAAACACTGCAGCAAAAAACAGGTCCCTGTCTGACAGAGCACTGAGTTCTGCTGCAGAGTTAAAATTGCTGCACATAAATGAAAAGCCAGAGGACTCTGCAAGAAACCAGCTGAACACCCACAACATTTTCAAGGTTCAGCCTACTCTAAGGCATGCATGAGGAGAGAAGCTGCCCCGGTCTCCATTTCCTTCAAAAGAATTTGAATGGAGACATGGAAATTGAAAGCTTCCGAAATACGACTTTCCCAATCACTTCTTAGAAGTAGAAAGATGCAGCAAACAGAAAGAGCAGTTTAATACGAAAGTAAAACCTTACCGTGTCTGAACTTCCTTCCAGCAGTATGTTGATTGCTCTGTTCACGTCCCCATTACAATCATGTAGTGCCACTATGCACTCATCCTGGTTTTTCCCCGTCACTTCCATAAGCTGGTAGTAAAGGTCAGACATGTTAAAGTATCTAAATCATCACCATAAGAAAATAAAGAGTTAGTACCACCACAGATTCCAAGAAAGTGCATGGCTACTGTGTCAGAGCAAACTAAAATCCTAAATAAAGTTATCTGCATTTTAAAGATCTGTTTGGAATTCAGACAAGAGACAGGATGAAACACAAATTAAATGGTAATCAAGAAAGCACTCTCTTTCACACCTTTTTTTTTTTCCCTTTATGCTTGCAGCAAATGCTGTCACCCCAGAGACAGCTGTATGAGGGTAAAGACGTAAACAACCAGGACAGCTCCAGTATCATCCTCTCTCCCTCCCCATCAAACATCCCCCTCTTTATCCCACTGTGTGAGAACAGACATAAGGTAAGCCATGGCAGAAAACAGATCCATCTGGAAAAACACCCAGACTAAGAAAAAGGTTATTTTTCAGCCAGATCAGTTCCCTCAATCCATTTCAGCATAAGGCCATGCAAAAGGCGTGATAGCTGCTTAAAGAGACCTAGTACTGAATTATGCTCTGTGGACCTGCAGTGCACATCCTGAGGAGTGTGAGATAGAAATAATCACAGTTTGTCAGGGGACACATCCAGCAACTTCACCCAAAGAAAAAAAAACTACATGAGCTAGAAATATATATGCACAATGTAAAATATTGGAGATTTCCTATGCAGAACTTAATTCTTATACTTCCCACCAGCAGAGCTACAGGCACTATTAATGAGGGTCGTTTGGCTTCAGGAAGTACAAGACGATTTCTGGCACAGCAACAGAACAAGTTTATAACAAGAACAAAAAGCACTTAACAATGCTTCAGAGGTTTTACAAAGGAAAAGAAATCAAGTAATCTGCCTGTGCGGAATTAAGTCATTCCTGCCATTCCTGTTCTCTCCTTCTGGGTGTACTCCTAGGTTCTTCGTGAGTTGTGATGTGTTCACTAGGACAAAATCACCGATACCTGCCACAGAACAGGGACCCAGATTCTTAGTACTGCTCGAATCAATGGTCTCAACTATAATTGGGTAATGGAAGCTCAAGCACCTACACCTGAAAATCAGCATGGTAGAGGAAATGGTGTGAGATTTCATCTTCACAGTGTAGTTCTATCATTTTAATGCATACACAGATCTGGGAGGTCAGATTTTTTTTTTTTTAAATAACACTTCAATTCACCTTTAAGCTATGACTAGATTTATACTTCTCCTGAAAAACAGCCAAGGTATTAGCAAACTCAGTTTACACAGGTGACATTTTTCCCATGTGCATGTACATGTGGACAAGCTGAATGCACTCTTTATTCTGACAATCATTAAGCATCAGGACCATACTAGAGAGATACAGTCTGAAAGAGACATCAGCGCAGATGAGTTTTGGCTTAAAGGCTTGCCTACAAAGGAAAATACACCGGTGTAACAATACAGCCAGAGCTATATTACCACACAATTTCTTGTAAACAGACTTTAAATGCAATAAGAGCACATTTTCCTAGTTAAACTTACATCCTTCTGAAAAAGGTTTCATATAAATCAGAAACAGACGCTCTAGCTCCAAAATGTAAGCCAGCTTTAGAGCACCTTACTGCAGGGCATAAAAACTCTGTACCATAAGAAACATACTTGTTTCACTTTATCTTCAAAATCTGCGTCGTTCTTATCGTAGATCATCTGAGCAAGGCGAATCTGTTCTGCTGTTGCCTGAAAAATGCAAATATCCAATAAAGTACACAAAAGGTAACAATATATTTTTTTAAAGTATCTCCTAGTGTCACAATATTTCTCGCTCCAGATTCTCAAAAAGAACACACACAATAAGCACAGCAGTGCTATGGGGAAGGGATTAACATCTCCTCTATGCCCATTTTATAGTTAAAAAGCTAGCTGGGACAGAAGCAACTTCCACACATTGTAATACATTTGAACCACAGTTAAAGGTCACCACATAGACAAGACAACCATATAATAAAATAGAATTTACCACAGAAGCCTATGCTTTGATATTATTACTTTTATTTAGTATCTACCACTCCAGAGTTAGAGTTTTATCGTAACAAACTGGCAATGCTATTTCTAAATTAACCACATCTCTGATGATTCCTGCTCACATCACCTTCCACAACTCTCCCAACAACCTGGCTCTGTAGTTTTATGAACACTTAAAAAGAGACTGAGTCATGCGTGAAGATTTTGCCTGTGAGCAGCTGCACTTATTTTCTTTATAAGCGAGTACTGGTCTCTGAACACTGCTAAAGGATCTTGCTATTGATGAAAAACCTGGTGCCTCTGTAATGTTTCTGGACCACAAGTCCATGCTGGCAACTTCTCCAAAAGCTGACAGACTAAAACGAATGGACGCAGTAAAGAGCCATAAATCCAAATAGGCTATGCAACTCAAGAACACTAATATCACATCATACAGGCCACTCTTCATAGTACAGCATTTGCAATCTACTTGAACTATACTCCCACGAAAATACCAAAGATAACTCTATGTATGCTACATGATCCTGGACCTAATTTGATTTCTGCTCAAACAGAAGAGGCTTCCATGTCATGCTAGAGAAGGCTGATACTGAAGAGAGCCAGGACCTGAAGTGCGAGTTGATGCGCTGCGGAAGACTTCTTCATTGAGAATGGGACCACCTCATCCACCGAAATTCTTGATGGAAAGGATTTATCCTGGGCAGCTGCTTGAATCTCACCTTTCGAAGTCTCACTTCACAGGATACCCACATGAAATTCTGTGCCTCACGAGTTCAGACTTAATCAGCCTCAAACTGCTTCACTTTTGGAGTTTACCACAAATACAACCTCTAGATGAGGTCGCCAAGTGTAAATGCTGAGAAGAGTCTAAAAATTACTCCACCATACACCACCAGCTGCTTATTTTCTGAGAAGTTACTGCAGCTGTCCCAGTTCCTTGAGGGAAGCGACATTTGCTGTGCTCAGAGGCAACGTTCCAAGACAATTAGTGTTTATAACGGAGTTAAGTACTCTGTGCTACTTCACATTTTCAAAGTGTCATGCTGACAGCTTCATACGTCAGTCGTTAACACAGAGGAGAGCCTGCTCTGGAATTCCCCGTGCCAGCCCTGGTGCCACCCTCCACAACAGCCTCCCGTTCAGTGCAGTGCTCTATGTGAAGGAGCTTGCTCTTAGTGTCTGCTGAGAGCTCAGCAGAGAGCAAAAACAAAAGGTCTGCTGGTTTCAGGAATTAAGCCTTGTTGATCCATTTTCTCACTCTGACTTCAGCCTCCTCAGGCCCACTGCAACTTTTAAGCTAGTGAAGAGATTTCCTTTAAAGATATCCAGAGTAAAAACATTCAGACAATGTAATTTCTGTAGAGACATGATGGCATATTTGACCAGAAACAGGAAACCATTAAGATTCATTTTTTCCGTAAACCAACTTTTTTTCAAGTCCATGTTAGAAGACAAATATACCAATTTTATAACAATATCAAATGTGTAACAGTATCTTCAGTTTTCCTGTGTAAGCAGAGAGCTCAGAAACACAAGAAGGTGCAGTATCGCTAATATTTATGCCAGTGGATTACACCCCGATGAAATTGAAGACAAAGAAGAAAAAAACAACAACAAAAACCCACAAGATGTGTTTACTACACAAACACCAAGTCATTGTCACAAAAAACTTTGTTTTTTTCCCCAACAAGTGTTTCTTTTTTATTTTTTAGGCACCATCATTACAAATAACATTGTAGTATCCTATAAAAGAGTATAATTAAGTTTTAATTATGACTAAGAAAATAGCAGCATCTTAAGACAGCTAAAACTTTACTCAACCTTACAAGTTACATTATCTTTGCGGCATAACAGAGTGAAGGAAATTTTTAACTAACAACTTCGAACTACCAGAAAACAGAAGTGTGCAAAACACAAAACTACGTGACAGTAATAAGCCCAGATCTTATAATAAAATGGTATATTTATTATCCAGAAGCAATGCAAAAGAACTGCGATGTAATTTCTTAAATAACTTAAATGATGATCAGTGTGATATTATGACAATGAAATCTCCATTTGGGAAAGCAACATTATTCTACATTCAGAAAAATGAATCAGTGGTGATTAAACAGTAAAATCCCACACATTTCTGTTGATCTGTAAAGCCTGACTAAGCAGGAAGCTCCATCTGATATCTAAACAATAAAAAAAATACAGTGCAGTAAAACATAATTGCTGTTTATTAAATAACCATCTTTTCCACTGAATTGACCAAACCAGTATCTATTATGCAAGAAGTGGAATAAGCTGACAAAATGCAGAAAAAGGTCTGTAAAACTTAACGCTTAAAATCAATGAATCACATAGTTTGGAAAGGTCCTCCAGCGATACTCAGTGCAACCTCCCACTGAGAGCATGACCCACCAGAGGAGCTGCTTGAGGACAAACAGAGATCCCACAACCTCTCTAATCCATGACAGTGTTCATGTAAACAATTTTTTTCCTTTTAACAGCTGGAATTTCCAGTGTTCCAACTTGTGCCATTGTCTCTCTGAGAAGAGTCTGGCTTCACCTTTTCTATACACTTTCATGAGGTATCTGAATAGAAGATATGTCCTTGCCTTGCCTTCTTAGGGCTGAACAAATCCTGTTCCCTGAGCCACCCCCCATTTCATCCTGTGCTCCAGCCTCTTGGCCATCTTCACAGCTCTTCGCTGGACTTGCTCCCATCTGCCAATGTCTGTCCTGTGCCAGGGAACTCAAGACTGAGCAGATTACTCCACTGCTGTCTTGCAAATGTCAAAAACGGGGAAACCACCACTTCTGCTCACTACACTCCTGCAGCCTCACTTGTTATAAAACAAAAACAAATTCAACTTCATCTGTTGAAAGTCACTTTCTAAATGCACACATCAGCATGAATCACCACTATGCAAAGTGCTGCAGTGCAAGCAGATGATAAGGGCTTGAGCTCACATAATTAATACTGTACAAAACAGAACAAAAGCCCCTCCATGTTAAAGATCAGTCTAGAAAACAATAAAAGACAATTTCCCAGGGGAGCACCTCTAGATTGATGCACTCTTTGCCAGCAGAGAACTGAGGCAATTCTTGTATTGAGTCCAATTTTGAGAAGTACCTGACAAGACAATAGCGAGTTGCCAGCAGCAGAGACATTTTGCACTCTCTGTAATCCAGACAAGCACACAGCTACTCTGCTGCTGAGAATCAAGACAATGGGGTAAGAGCTTAATCTCAATCTCACAGATACTCAAAATAATTTTAGTCCACTAGCGGATGACCACCTTCATTTCACTTTGTGAGGACACTGCACAAGAATTTTAGGATTTTGTGACTTGCAGATATGCTGAATCATGCTGTAAAACACAGCATGCATCTAACGAAGCTTTTCCCACCCACCCAAATTCCTCTACCGACCAGAAATCTTCTAGCATCTTGAGGCTGGCATATGGAAGAGCTGAGATCTGAGGACACTGAGGTCACAGGACAGAAATCCTGACACAGGCATAGAATTCCTCACTGATGGGAAATGTTGCTGAAGAACACAAAGCTCCTTTAGAGGCAAGAATACAGGAACAACTTAATGCTGTGCTGGATTACTGAGCAATTAAAGTGAGATACCAAACATACTCTTCCAAATTAGACCATGATTTTTCTCCTGTCTTTTCTCAGTTTTTACTGACTTAGGGAAGAAATGCATACCACTACATGCTCACTTTCAACTCAAATAAGATTATATAGTAGCACGTACCTGTACTACTTGTTTCTGTGGTTGTGTTGGCTGTGTGGTTGAAATTTGCGTTTTGTCCCGAGTGCCCCGGGTACGTTCACTGCCCACCGAAGTCATCATATACAGTATATACAAAACAATGTATGTACAAAATAGAAAATCTGAAAGAAAAAAAAAAAAGAACATGAGTTAAGGCAGGGTACTGATTCAATACCCAGATAATATACAAATGCAGTAGCTTGAACTCCTCCTGCCTTTACCACGAACTCTATACAGAGACTCCTGAGAAAGCAGCTTTAATACACTATTATTGGATTTATTGCAGTCTTTACAGTAAAGGAGGAAATGCAGTGGATAAAAAGCATTTTAGTCAGCTGATTGGGATCTGTCTAGAACTGTACTTCCAGAGAACATCTAAATCTCACAGCTTTTCCCCGTTATTTAACATACAGACTTGTATATCTGCTATTCTGCTGAAATTTCAGCACCAGCTGTATCACTCCTTAAATTTCTGTAATACCTGCTGTCTTGTTTTGATGCCTGGAATTTAACCACTCATACCCACTCAAAACACTAATGCAAAAATCACATTCACAAACTAGGCAGTTCCTCTCTTCCCTATCAATAAACTGCTTTCCTGCACATATACAGAAGCTGTGGCCAACGCCCACTCCACTTCTCACCTCTCATTTATAAGAGAAATTATGATCTTTGCCTTTAAATCCAGCCTCTGCAGCCAGTATTTTTGGTTTGTTCTCCCTCATACTTACAGAAATTATTTACAAAACTACCTACTACCCTGCTTTAAACATACCTTTGTTGTATAGCAACAAAGAAACCCAAAAGAAAACTCAAACCCCACACACATCAGTGCTATCCCATTTGTGGCAGTCAGCTTTCATTCTCATTCCCCCTCTAGCATTAAAATTACTTTGAAACAAGAAATTTATTATTCCCCCTGTGTTTGTACAGCATCTAACACAAGGCTGATTGATGAGCATGGTTTATAGTAGCTATGATAACTAGAAACAGATCTCTCAGCTGGTCACGTGAATGGTCGCGGTCAACTGCCTGGTTTCTGTCCCGATGACACTAGGAAGTAAAACTGCAAATTTAGGGAACTAAGGGCAACTTGCAAGTGGTGCACCTGGGCAGAAGGAGCAAACAAGCAGCAAAGCGCTTTTACTGCAGCCCCCATGTGTGAACGTGCCTCAGCACGCAACCTGTCAGGGCAGCAGCTTTGGTGCAAGCTGGCTAGCACTGAGTTCAATGACAATAACGCTCAGATGAAAACGGAGCAAACTGCTGTGATTGCATGGACGAGGATGTGTTCAATACCCAACTGCTCACTAGCATTCACAAGTAATGGGTACTCAACAACTAAAGTTGCAATGAGATGCTTCAGTTTAAACATCGATTCACGATGCTCAGGAGCCTCATCTAGAATCAAAAAAACAATTAACCCCATTATCATCTAAATCTCTTCTTCACTTTAGAAACACATTCTTGTTGGCCAAAATTGAGCCCCGACATTGAATTTCTTTATGTGCTAGTTAAAGCATTCAATAAAGTCTGAGGAGAAAGTATATTTCCATGCACTCTTACATATTTAACAAGAAAAGGCCTGCCTTTACCAGGAACTGACTGTAGTATGACCTGAACTGGAACACTGTGTTTCTCCAGCTTTATGAATATATTTACCAAAGCCAATCTGTCTCCCAGTCTCTTAAAGTAGTCTAACTTTGTTGTCTTCTAAGCCCCAGAACACACAGGCCTTCAGAGCACTGCACTTGACACCCTAAAAGCCAGATACAGTCAGAACAGAGGTTATTCAAGGTCGTGACAACATGTTCTATGGAAAGCAAAATATTAAGTAGATGTGGAGACGCTCTGGACAGCAAGTTCAACACTTATCATTGACTATCTGGTCGTGCCGTTCACTGATATTTTAAACATATTATGGACAGTCTTCAGTTGAGTTTGCAGCAGAAATTACTTTGGCTCTTTGTGTTAAAATCTGCTTTACAAGCCTTGCTGACTGGACTACCAATGTCCAAAAACTTATATTTATATAGACTAATAATGACCTTTGGGTTGTTTTGGGTTTTTTTGAAGTATCAGTCAGCTCATCACGATTTGAACCCAGCACAATGAGCAATGAAAAAAAGCCCTGAATAGAGAACATGACAGAGAGCACTAACCTCTCTGAAAGACAAGCCGATAGTTTCAAATATGATTGCCTGGAATTAGCACGCTGTGATTTAAGATATGTTGAGAAATTGTAACTCCATTGGGTCTCAATTCGTTCATCACTTCTGAATTAACATCATATTTACAGAGATGCTGGTACCTAGGAATTCTGACATACATTTCAATGCGATTTTCTCTAATTTCACCAAAGCTACTCAAAATATTCTGATCCATGTTTTGGACATGACAGTATTACATACACGTTAAAACAAAGAGTTTTCCATTTGTTTGTAAAGCATATGCTGAACTATAGCCTATACTTCTGATAGCCAGGCAACCTATGGTTCCTGAAGAAGATTTGTGTCTTTTCTCCCTTGCCTGTTAGGCAATGGAAACACTTCTACAGTGTCTCTGTGTCACAGCAGTTTAAGCCATGTTTGTTTTTCAGGGTGAAAGGATACTTTAAGGAAAAAGGCAGGCACATAAATGTTTGAAACACTCCTGAGGCATGAAGTGGCACAGCAAGATCAGCCTGCTGGTGGGAACAGAGCCAAACAACCTGAACAGTATAACGGGGTCTTCAAAGATCCTGACCTTGCTGACCGTGCAGCCCATGAGCAGCACAATTTGGCAACAGGTCCGAAGCAGAAAACCAACGAAGGTGAGAGCCTCTTCCTGGCAGCAGTATGGACTTGCACTTGCTTCAGACAAGTGTGGAAACACACCCTCAGTTTGACATTCCCCGTCAAGCCAATATGGACATGTTATAACCCATTTCAGACAGAATCCAGTCTTCTTAAAAGCACAATTGGCAGCTTGATATACAGAGAGCTTTCAACGCAAAGCTATTTTCTTTTCCCTTAGATGGCTCCCACTATCTACAGGCAGTGTCCAGACACAGCAACCAACCCAGCCCCAGCGCACACAAGGAGCAGCTGAAGGGCTCTGTTCCACCGCTGACGGTGCACTGAACCGGGAAATATCACACCTCCCTGGCACGGGCATGCCTTCGCCACACTGGCTGAGGCTTCACGCCCTACCACACCTACTCTTTAGAGTACGGAAGCAGCAGGCAGAAGGGAGGCAAATAGCCACTGCCTTCAAATTACCATAGTGACTACAATTCCAAGCGTTAAGTGGGTTTTTATTAATTAATAAGATGGGGCTGAACAAGAACATTTCTTTGCTTGCAAATCAGCTTCTTATTCTCTCCAATTCCTCATATTAAAGTCTGTTTGGCAGGCTGTTGTCATAGCAATGAGTAGGATATCACAAACTGATGAACTTTTAACTGCAGATCAAATGAGGAAAGAAGATTTGAGACTGGGAGGAAGACAACTCGTAATTAAAATCTGTTTAATAAAGATCAAAAAAATATTCAGACATGCAGGTGTTTCAGTTTCCATGTCAGGGTCTGACTCAGTGCAAAAGTCCCTCATCAGCAGTTAATACTTGACCTTGCAGACACATTGCAACTCTAGTAAGCAGCCAAAACAGCTGTATTTTGAAGAATAGATACACATTTGTCCTGGTTTCAGCTGGAATAGAGTTGTCTTCCTAGTAGCTGGTACAGGGCTGTGTTTTGGATTTAGGATGAGAACAATGTTGATAACACACCGATGTTTCAGTTGTCGATAAGCAGTGCTTACGCTAGTCAAGGACTTCTCAGCTTCCCATGCTCTATCAACCGAGAAGGCCGGAGGTGCACAAGAAGCTGGGAGGAGGCACAGGGGGGGACAGCTGACCCAAACTGGCCAAAGGGACATTCCGTACCATGTGGCATCATGCTCAGTACATAAACTGGGGAAAGCTGGCCTGGGGGGGAGGGGGTGGCCGCTGCTCGGGGACTGGCTGGGCATCGGTCAGCGGGTGGTGAGCAATTGCATTGTGCCATCACTTGCTTTGTATACTCTATTATTATTATTATTATTACTGTTTTATTTTATTTCAATTATTAAATTGTTCTTATGTCAACCCACAAGTTCTCACTCTTTTACTCTTCTGATTCTCTCCCCATCCCACCAAGGCGGGGGGGGGGGGGGCAGGCAGGGAGTAAACAAGCAGCTGTGTGGTGCTCAGTTGACGGCTGAGGTTAAACGACAACAACATTAAACGAAACAGACCCCCATAGCACTAGCAAAAAAGGAGGAGAAAGCATTAAAGAGACTGGACTTCCCAAAATTGTTGTGTGAAGAAGGTGGTCATACTTTCTTCCATTACAATTAAAAAAAAGCACAAGACTGCTGTAAACCTTTTTTTCACTGATGTAATCTAGTACCTCCAGAGGAAGGTTGTCTTTGCTTCTACTTTAAAAACAAACAAAAAACCCCAAACAAAACAACAAAAAAACCCCAACCTTGATCAATAGTTAAGAAAATTGTTCACTTCAAGTATGTTTAGCTTCTCAAGCACTAAGGAATTCAAATTTCAGCACTTCTTCGTAAAGCAAATAACTAGATTTAAAAATGGAAAGCAACAGTGGCGTTTAAGAAAATCATCCCAAATATCAATGTTTTGTTTGTTTTAGTGTTTCTGTCTGTACAGCAAGTTTAGCCCAAGGACCCACACTAAAAAAGCAGACATAGTACTGTATAATAAGTCGTCACGAGACTGGTGATGGAATGGCAACAATTATTCTAGTTTCCAAAAGCAGTACCTAAGTATTGGTATCTCAACACCCAACTTTCCTAAAGAGACCAAATCCCACCCCTCCCAAAGTCTCCATACCATAAGTCTTATTCAACACATTCAGTTGGGTTTTTGCTCTGGATTTTAGAAGGAAAAGAGGAAGGCAAAGAATCAAAGAGTAATTGAATGCATATCAACACAAAAAGCAGGTTTTTTAAAGTTACCATAATGCTTTCTTTGATCTTTTGTTCAACTTTCCTTTGGCAAGAAATCTAGTCCTTTTAGACTCAAAGAAGTCAGAAAAGCTAGAGATATACAGAATACAAATTGACTTGACAGGGAGGTGAGCCCCGCAAGACAGTAACTTGCTGAACTTCCAGGGACAGACCACATGCTGCAATGCCACCTGACTTTCAAGAATCCTTCTGAAGTTAAATATTCACTTCCATCAGCTGAACAAAACATTTGCAGTTTCAATTCTTTTCCTGAGGCAGTCTCAAGAAAGTTATTTTCTTGACTCTCTGGACAAGGAGCTGTGATAAAGAAGACTGCAGAAATCTCTGTGAGCACCTTGAAAATATGATTGCTTTTTTATACTCTAATCACAAAGCTACTCAGTCAAGGATTTCTCACAGTGACAGGGCAGGGAAAAGGCTGCAGGACGCTGCCTCATGATGGCATGACTACTGTACGCGTACAATGAGTCTACATTTTACTACTATGGCAGTAGCGTGACATGAGCATGAGGAAAAAGAGCAGAGGAAAAAATTATGTCTGCAAAGCATCGATGCAATGCATTTCCCTCAAGTGTTGTTGTCTAAAGAATCTCACCACCTTTATTACTGCTTGAAAGGGGAAGAGTTTGCAAGAGCCAGATGTTCCTCAGGAGCAGTGCTAATTACTCAGTGTCTGTACTGCCCCAAGCCAACAATACTGAACCTGAGCTTATGGATCCTGGGAGGATGCGTGTCTCATCTTATGGTCTTCTACGGTAAACAGGAAGAATGTCGATGGCTAGGAGTAGACCTGCATCACTGGCAGAACACCACAGGAGAGAGAAATTGTACTATCTGTGTGCTCCCATGTTTTACCAAGAAAAGAGGATTGCTGGGAATGGCCAGAGTGCCAGCACAAACAATATAAACCAACATATACACTTCCAGTTGTGTTAGCAAAGCATACTGAATAAACAAGTGAATACTCTCACCCACCTTTCTTAAAACCCACTGAATTGTTAGTTGACATTATTATTCTGCCAAGTCAATCTATAGTTAGCTAAGAACACACCAAGATCTACAGAAATCAATAATTTCTCATTACCACTAAAAAAAAAGTTCATTTCAAGGATTGGTATTCCTAAGCAAATGTTACACAAAGGCAGACAAAGAAATATACAAATAGGTCTTACAAATAAAAGAAAAGACAGCATTGTTTTGGAAGAGAAAGAAGTGCTCGTATTCAAAAGACTGGAGTTAGGCAAAGGCTGGTCACGTATCCAGAGCCCCTCTCAAAAGCATGATGTGGAAGGGGGACTGAACAGTGCATGTTTTCCACTAGCAGAGCAGGTTTCAATCATGAAAGTTAAGTAATATCATTAACATTATTTTAAAAAAATCTTCTCATCTTACAATATCTATCTTTGCTATTATCCCAGTGTCTCTGCCTAACAGACGTGTTTTACATTTTAGTATATAGTGGTGATTATCCTAGCTTTAATCAAAATCTGCGAACTACACCCAATAAACATCCAGCGGACTTGCCCTCATCATTTCTTTATAAATATTCAAACTTCAGAGGCAACAAGTGCCCTTATTCATACAGAAATTTCTGAAGGAGTAATCTAAACTTCCCCAAATTCAACTTTCACTGGTATTTAAAAAAAAAAAAAAAAAAGAGTAAGACAATTGCACTAAAACCAGAGAAGCCTAACTGACTTCTACCTAGGGCTTTATCTTTCACACAACCAAGGCAATCTTCAGACCGCTAAAAACCTGGCTAGCAAAGCCCACCCAGCTCTGCTGCTGTTGGAAGACAACACTCCTGAGTGATTCTGGACAATCAAAAGGCAGTGAATGTCCTAGAAGATTTACAGGACTTGACCTTATGTTTCATACATCAGTATTTACAGAGTCGCTGTTCTCATCTTTTGCTGCCTTTCTGCAAGAATGACATTTTAGATAGCAACCAGTTGGACTTCCACATGCAAAAATAATAAAGTCCTGCTCCCTGTCCTAACTAATTATAAACCCCGTTTGCAAAGACCTGCAAGATGCACTAGTCACCAGCACTTACCATTAACTGTAATGAAACTTTAAGTAACAGTTAAGACTAACTGCATGTTATGTTCTATCTAAGCACCAGTCTCAGAACTAGAGGATCTTACTAGACCATAATGCAGACCAGACCAGTTGTTGCCATGAACTAGACCAAAAAAACAAACGAAAAACCAAACCACAACAAAAAACCCACACTGCACTGGTCCACATAGAAATATAATATACAGAAAAAAGGAATTCTCTTTGAGCAGCAGCAATCATGGGGATCCCGTGAGGAATGGACAACAGCAAGTTCACTTTTGAAGTATGTTTCTCTGCTGAGGAATATTTTAAGAAAAGCTCTGGCCTGTCGTGATATTCTAAGACCTGAAGGAAAAATTAAATACATGTTCCTGTCATCCTTCATGGAAGGACCCAATTTCTTGTCTTCTGTCATAGAAAAGGCTTTTCTGATGTGAACCCTCCCTAAAAGCTACCAAAGTAAAAGAGATAATGCATTCCCATCACTGACCACACCATATGCTGTCCTGGACTGCCAACTGACTCAGTATCTCAGGTTAGGAAGCATACAAAGACCACAGTGGCTCAGAGGTGGTTCCTGGTGCTTGCACAGCCATGCACACACTACTTCCTCTTGCTACAGTAGGAAAGGAACACCTCCATTTCCAAGTCCTCTGCTCTCTTATTTTCTAGCCTATGGAGATAAAAGAAAATACTAGCTAAGTCAATACACAGTATACTCGCTGTTTATTCCATCACTGCTACATTCAGTGGTGAAGAACCATCAGTATTGCAAATTTCCTCTTCATACCTGTTTCTGTGGGTTTGTCCCCCCCAAAAAATGGAACAATCAACAAAGGAAAACAGAAAAGGTAAAGCCCTCGGTGTTTTCCCTCCTAAGGTTTCCTGAGTAGCGTCCAGTGAACGGGCACTACAGTGTCTACAACTTCCAACAAAGCAGCAGCTAGCACAACTACAGCCTAGTCACCTCCTGCAACAAATATTCAGATTGAATTATACACTGCATTAACTAGGAGGCTTGTAAAAAACATTAACTAGTACTTCACAAAAGGAAAGGTTTATTGCAGCTGAGGAAATAACTGAACTAGCAGGTTTTTCAGGGTTGAAAATCATTACCCTCTGCAGCCAGAACTAACACAGCCTTCCTGAAGTCACACACAAGTGGAGGACAGCTGAGCAGGGTTTGGGACAAAAAAAACGTGGCTAGAGTTTTAGTTCCCATTTGGGACCTGGTTGTATATTCATTCAAAGTTCAATCCATACTGCAGGTAGAACCAAAACAGTTTATTCCATTAAAATCAAGTTTCAGCTCACATCTAATACCACGCAACTGCAAGCTGTCACCAGAAATAGCA
>NW_008825501.1:4806648-4814232 GCF_000699105.1 Pygoscelis adeliae
TACTTCCCTTCACTCAGACTAACAATCGTGCAGCTGCAGAGGGAGTCGGTTCAGTGAACTGACCCAAGAGCAAAGCAAACCCTCTAAAACAAAACAGTGAGTCAGTTGAATAAGCTTACCCAGTGGAAAACTATGTGGCTATACAACTGCTGAATCTGACACAAGGGATAGGGATCAAGTTCACAAGGAAAGAGGGAACTTGCATTTCAGCAGCCATGCACCATTATAAGACAGGTAAAATGCAAGGTTTCACATTTTGTTTTCCTGGGATCCAGTATAGAGAGACTTGATCATGGTCAGGCCCTCTGCATGAAACAACAACAAAAAAAACATTAAAAAGGCCTTGTAGGCATTTTTAAAAATAAAAAACTCCCAGGAAGGGACTCTGCCAGCAGAGTGACCTTGAATATATCACTGTCTAATGGCGTATACATTCTTTTTATCACCAGTGGGAAAATAGAGACTGTATCACCTTTACTGAGGAACACTCCTTAATGCCCAGCTTCTTGGATACCTGTTAGCATTCAGTAACTTGCAGTGAAGAATACACTTATAAAAATTTGGAGCTGCTTCTATCCAAACAAGAGGAGGCCATAATCAACCAACATTAGGACACCCTGACTAACACAGCTTATGGTAATCTAGAATACAGCCCTTTCCTCCAGCCACAGAAGTATCTGTCTACATTCAGTTTTGGGCATTAAACTAGAGACTCAAACTACCCTAAAGCAACTTAGCCACCAAAAGCAATCTTTAATGATTTTGTAAACACAACTAAATATTCGATGCTTTTGCCAGTCATCTTTGAATTTCACTTTCAGAGGAATAATACACTTACACATCCACCCTTTCCCTATCAAAAGCCGCACCTTGAGAAGGCTTGCTCCCTCTGTCACCTCATTAAAACTCACAGCAGTCCCTCCGAGGGGGAAAGGAGGAAATCCAGACACAGACTCGTCCAGGAAGACAGGGCTGGGTGACTTGGAAGTTCTTCAGATGTCTGCCTTCCCCTCCCCCAAAAAAAAAAAAAAAAAAAAAAATCACAAGGCAAAGCCTCTGCAGACTGTAATAATTCGCACAGCTTTCCAGTCTATCCAAGATGAACTTGGGGGTCAGCTAGAAGCCCGGGTGAGCTCAGGGCGCGCACACACATGTAGGTGAGGAAACAGCTGCAGGGTACGAACGAAACAAGTTATAGATGTTCTCTTCAAAGAATACATGGAAGGACATATAATCTCAGGTCACACTCTGGTTAAGCTATCAATACTACAAGGAAAAAAAAAATATTTAAGTAGCCAAAGCATCTCATAAGACTGAAGTAAGCCATTAAAGCTGCACAGGACTTATGACCTCCCTGTATTAACTGTGACTGACTTGTCTCAAAATCACTATCCCCCACACCCCTAGTGAAAATGTCAGCAGGACACTTTCGAAACAGTTTTAAGCTTGGGCTATGTCAGTACATACAATATGAGCTACAAGCATACATCAAGGACACTTCAGGGTTGCGGTTCATCAATAGTACCAACCTTAAGACACAACAGGTAAAAAAAACCCAAACAACCCAACTTTCAGTGGGTCAGCCTCCGATTAATCATTACCATTACAATCAGCAGCTAGCTGTACCCACAAGACGAGTAATTCATGCAACTGCAAAAAAAGTAAAAAAAAAAGCTGTTAAATAACAAAAAATACTTTTAAAAAAACTTATTAGGAAAGCTAATCCAGATTAAACCGGTACCAGAACAAAAAAATGCTGAACTCTAACAGGAGCAGGGAAAAAGACAAGTACTGGAAACTGTCAGCTTTGGCTCTTAAACTGTAGAAATGCATATTTCAGCTATTCACTCTGATGTAACACCCCATATCTATCTAATCAATCCCTAAGATTAATTGCTGTTTACACAGAAAAACAAACCCAGTAAGAAGACTCAAGTTGAAATCCAGGTACTCCAAATGACAGAAGGAAACGGCTAACACAAGCTGGGAGCCACGCAGCCAGGACAATACCCAGAAGGGGGAATTCGCTTTGAGCGGGGTTCTTGTAAACAAGGTGGCACACAGGAAGCAGCACTCAACATCGGACATCTCGCTGCCAGGTCACAAACACGCTCCGCACTTGTACTCTCCCTGCCCCCTCCGGCTCCCTCCCGTGTCACCAAACCATGCTCTCCTGGAACGGCTTCCAAAGGAATTCTTTGAATAGAAACAGATACAAGCAACAGGACTAAAAATAGTTGAGCAAGAGCGGAGACATTTGTTACGTTCTCACACTGGCGGAAACACACTCAACTGCATCAAAAAAAGGGCACCTAGTTAATTCACACTAGAATTGACAACGAGGAACAAAGTATAAAGTGCCACCATAAAAAAAACTTTTTGAGGCAAGGATTAATTCAGACTTGCGACACCCATCAGATCACATTACAAGGCTCACGAGAAAAAGTAATGGTTAAATTACAAGCCACAAGTGATATAAAAGCACTAAGTAATCAGTACAGCTATATCTATAAAATGCGCTAAAAACCTCGTGATACCAGATTTTTCATTCTAGCTTCAGAGTTTTCATAGCAACATCAAAGAGCTCAGGTATCATTCCTGTACCTGTACAGAGCCTACTCCTTGAACTAGATACTGAGGGAAGACCACCAGTACAGATCACTGCTTGTGATACGCTCACATCTTCAGAAAACCAAAGGAAACCAGGAGTCTCGCTGAACAAAACTCTTTTAAATAAAAAAGCAAGATATTCAAGAACATCTTTCTATACTTTTCCCCCAGATGATGATATTTCTCAAGGTTCATCTTAGGCAAGAGGAGAATCCACCAAAATAAAAACCTATTTTTTTCGCAGTGACATATATGACTCTGAATATAAAGTTCCAGAAGGAGGTAAAGAAACAATAATTTCTAAGGCAGTATTAAAGGTTTCCTTCCTTCACAGTCTTATGCTTTTACTGTGCATAAAATCTTGATGAAAACTCATGGCCATTTGGGTCAGTTTAGCTTTCCAAAGTGAAACACCGCAAGAAGGTGAGTCCTTTTTCAAACTTCTTGTCAGGTGCTCAGAGAAAAAGCAGCCATGGAAACAGCACCAAGAACTGAAAGCCATAAGGGATCATTTTTATTGCTCTGCCAACTCTGGATTGCTCCTTCTATGGTCACGGCTGTTGTAAGCATTTTGTCTAGCTTTAAACAAGGTGGGGTCTATCAGTTTCCTTTGATACTTACTAATCCTCATCTTGACCTGCTTCAGTCAGAAAACTTGGTTTTACCCCAAGCTTTCCCACTTTTCCTCACAATCACAACTTCTCAACTTGGTGTCACATGTAAATTCACTTGCTCTTGTTCCATCATTCTAGAGGTTTACGTGAGGTCAGGTCTATCTGATCTGCACCAAAACGATACCAAACTATCCAAAGAGATGAAGGATTAACAATCTTTACAACTTCAAACGTACAACACGCTAGAAAGGAGCAGGTAAATAAAGAGCCCTCCACACAGAATTCAAATCTAAAAGCAGGAATAAAGTAATCCAGACTGTTCTTGTGCGTTTAATATTAAAAAAGCAGAATGAAATTCGTCTCCCACTTCTTAGGTAGTTTCTTAACCTTTTTAAAGAAGACACCAAAGAGACAAGCTGCTCACATATGAAGTCAAATTGCCCAAAGTTTTATTGCACTTAATTCAGTATTTATTCTCTCTCCAACGTAAGTGGGAGGGAACCACCCACAGGCTTCTTCTAAGATCCACAGTCACTGTTCCAGCCCCCGATCTTTACCTTTTTCTGCAAGTCTGGACTGACTTAAATGTTGTTTGGCTGCCACGCTTTTTCTGTCTCTGGTAGGAGGTTCTCACTCTCCTCCACCACTTCTTTCCAAGCCAGACTAGCTTATAATAAAATTGAAGAAAAGTGCAAAGAATCTTTTTTTTTTTAATGTTTGCAAAATCTGAATGAGCATATAAAGTTTTTCTTAAAAACTTCCTTCCTATTGATAGACCATTAAGAAATTCCTCTTCACAGAAATTTATTCACTTATTTTCTTAAAGCTTACATTCCCTTTTAAACATATTTTTGTATTTTGATGTGTTATTCATTACTACACTGTACTAACCTAACAGCCCCAGATTCCACAGAGGTATGCCAGGTTTATATAGTGTTCGAGGCAACATTAAAATGCCTAAGTAGAAAACCTGTTTTCTGAAACATCCTAAGAAGATACTAGTCACCTGTCTATTTTACCATCAGTCTAAAAGACCAAGCACTCTGCTGCAAGATGAAGCTACTCACTTCTAAAGGAAAAGGGACTCGCACTCGTCACGTCTTAAGTTTCTGAAACAGTTAGCTTATTTATATTAATTGCAGCACGCCACTCTCGGTACACATGTGAATTCTGAGATTGCGTCTGGAATACACATTTTGCTAACTGTGGTGTTCAACTCTAGCAACAGCATTAAAATATTACACGTATCAGTTTTAGAGATCATACTGTACCTACAAAAACTTCACTGAACAAATGGTTTGGCAATGACAATCTTTAAAACCACTTCAGCAGAAGATGCGTGTAAACATCAGTTATCTCCAAGCAAACCAAAAAGCTGTATCTACACAGAAGTCAAGCAAAGGATGAGCAAGGGATAACCAAGATAAAATACTACAAGTTTTAAAAATTGCATCACAAACTTAAGTAACAGCTTTTTAATCACAATAATAATTATCAGTCATTTATAGAATGTTACGTAAAAATTCTAGCCCAACAGGGGATTGTTAAGCACTCTTGCTGTAAAAGCCAAGATGACACTGTAAATAAATTGAGAATCCAATGAGAGGTTGGTTTAAGGTAGGCAAGTTTGAAATGCAGAACAGTATGATGTTTTAAATGTGTTCTCAATTTAAACACAAAGACTGTTTTTCAAGTTCAATGAGTACACTGCCCAAAACATGGCCTTTGGAAAACTAGTAAGAAGAACCTTATTCACTAGAATAAGATGAAAATAAAAATCGTAAAAGGAAAAATGCAACTTGTCATTCTACATGCCTCCTCCGATAAGAGCAAAAAGTTCAAGACGCATACACAGTTAAGAGGGCAGCATTCACCCAAAGCTGTAATCAGCAAAAAGTAAACTGCTAAAAGGCTGCTCACTGTCTCTCCTTCAGGACACTGAAACTTGCAGTTCTGAAGGGGGTTTGTGTGGTTTTTTTAAAGCATACAAGCCTCATATAAGTAGATATTGCCCTTTTGGTCCCTCCATTTTCCCATGTCTAAAATTTTAAAAATTATACTTACCAACCCTGATGCTGTGCTCTAGAACTCTAAGGCAGAAGGTGTTAGCATGACCTTAGTTTTGATATCCCAAAAGAAGCTTCCCATGAAGTCTGAGTTTTTGAGATTTGTTATCATGGAAGTTACTGTGAGATCACAACTACATTCACAGGAATTTCTTTGCAGGATCAAATGCAAGAGACTGATAGAATGGGATGAAACAGCTCTCAATACACTGCATTGAAACATCACTGAGTATATATGCAACTGCTGAGAACAGTAACTTTAAGGAGTAGAATTTTTACTTCCACTTATTCATGAAAGTCCATTTGAAGAGTTAAGAATACATCCAAGAAAAACATTTTGTGCTCTTTGCAGAGTTTTTTGCCAGAGGAAGAAGAAAGGGAAGGAAAAAGCATGTTTAAATAGATTATCTCATTCCCAAAGCCAGAGACATAACTTCCCTTAAAACCATTCTAAGTTCTCAAATGTTATATACACAACGAATAAAACCCAGAAAAGTCCCAGAACACAAAGCACCAAGAGTAAGGTCTTCCATATCAGAGAGGATCAGTTAGACTTTAATGTATAATCTAATATGCAAGCACATTTGAGAACAAAAACCTTTGTTCAACTGAATTATCACAATTCCTATCAAATTAAAAAAGGAATAAAACAAAGAGCTCAAGGAACACAATGACATTAAGTGAGAAAAAAACAAGGATTAAACCTGGTGAGTCAAAAAAAAAAAAATCAACCTTATACACTAATGTGAATCCACAAAAGGCTGTAATTTTACTTCAGAGGCAACTAAAAGTAAATAAATGTTTATCTGGAACTCATTTGTCAGTAGAGATTTTAACATGACTGAAATGCACACTGTTGTTTAAGAGTTAGAAGTACACGGATGCCAATCTAAAATTCTTACACTGTAAACAAGTATTTCTTTGGCTGAACTCTTCCAGAGCTTTAGTTAAACATCCAATTGCTGTGAAGGACTTGAAAGCCTAAGTTCCAGAAACATATGACAATGTTTTGGTTAACCTTGAGATTCTTGGAGCTGTGATGTTTTGGGTTTAAACACAACTGGAAAACATTCAAAGTGTCTTCTTTAAGAATAGCTTTTGGAGAGCTTTTTTTTTCTTTTTAACTGGTCTGAAGCTTACTAAAATCTTAACTTTATACAGTTTTTGGAAAAGTAAACTGAGGGCATCTTTCCACTTTTTCTTTTTTTTTTTTCCTTTTAATTAGAAATTTGGGTCACTTTAAAAATGCATACAACTTCTGAAAAAGAGGGGTGGAGGCTAGATGCTGTAGGTCAGTATTTCAACAAGCTTTGATATATCCCAGAAGTTGAACTGCTTGGAAGGTCAATTCACAACAAGTCCTGGAAGAGCTAAGCATACTTCTTCCAAGCTGGTCTTTAAGATTTCAGGAAAGCAAAGCTCCATACCTCTCTACCCATAAATATCATACTAGTATAAAATATGGTAGTTGTAATACTCAAACATACATTTGGATAAACCAACCTAGTGTAAAGCTCTATTTTCAGACTCTTACGTGTCATCTTCAGCTGAATGCTTTCAGGCTTTATTACAAAAAAATAAGTGGAGTTTAGGTATACGTTTTAGCAAAGTTTAGCACAGTGTTCAAGCTACGCTTATGTGAGGTCACTTCACATGGCAGAGCAATTAAGAAGTCTGAAGTTGAGATTTTTCAGGAAATGTAAGAGGTGGTAACCATCTCACTTTATTCAACAGAAGGACTAAGTGAATCTCTAAACAGAGCTAACTGTCCCCACCATTAGAGTGCCAGAAGAGATAGCTTAAACCCTTCAACATTTCTCCCTTAAAAAAAGAACAGAAAGATTATCTTAAAAAAACCTTCACTGTATTTCACAGCATGTCTGTTCATATATAAACTTCGGGGAAAACAGGCAACTTATCAATGTTGCACTATACATAACTATAAATGCAGAACAAAAACGCATTTATAGGAATACCAGGAGAAGTAAGATGCAAAACAATCTCGCAACTTTCCAGTTTGCATTACTGAAGCCCCAGCCAGTACACACACAGCAACACCATTTCAAAACACCGAAACACAGTCTCAGTCAAATAAGTCATCACGCAGATTTACTAGACAAAAGGGATGCGAAGAGCAGAGGTCTCTTCCTCCTCCCCAAGTATATCACCAGGGCTCATCGTTCCCGGCATTATTTCATTACTCACTTTCAGTGCAGTTCATCAAAGCAGGAATTTTGTTTGCTTGTTAGTAAAGACACACCTAAGGTTCCCCAGCATTAATGATTTGATTCCTG
>NW_008825501.1:4814262-4821941 GCF_000699105.1 Pygoscelis adeliae
TGAATAACTTGAACAAACAAATCAAAGTAGCAACCCATCATGTATCAGTCATCAATACCAAACTCTTCCCCCCTTTTTCCCCCACCCCGACCCTGTCTTATAACTACCCCCAAGCCACACCCTCTTCCTGCTCTTCCACAGGCAAGTCATTCTGTCCCTCTCCCTTTACATACTGCATTAGGACCTGTCTGTTGAGTCAAGGAGAGAAGGTACCACCAAAAGAACATGCTAGCAACTGATCTTAACTTTTCTCCAATACTGTGGAGCAACTGGAAGGGGAGGAAGAGTTGCATGCCAGCTTTTCAATCAGGGTCTGTCAATAAAGGGGACCTACAACCACAAAACCAGTTCCTGGCCACCCACCACTCCTTAACAAAGTCCTGGTGAGGAAAACGATGCTGACTTCAGTTGCTAAACTCTCTCATTTGTTCTCTCCTACATTCAGCTCCAGTCCCAAACAGCTACTTGTTTTTTGCTAGGTGGAAAAGGTTTTAGCTACCACAGTCTGACTCAAATGTTCAAAACCTGCTTGTTCTGGCCTGCAAGGTAAGATGCGTCACTCAGTATGTTTTTGTGCTCAATTTTTGCTTAGATATTAAAATCAACTGAAAAGGGATGGTTCTGCGGTTTCTTGCCATATAAAATTACCATATTTTATAATAGGTAGGTAATTTTGTAATCTTGTACCTACATACTAAGTGCAGTGAAACACTTAGGATGCCTTCTGTTGGTCAGCTATTTTAATGGATTTGTTTATTGAGAAGAAATACAAAAGTTACACATTTTTGCTTCCCTCTCTCCCATGGCTGAAGTACTCAAAAGCACTCCCTAGCAATCAACAGAATTAGGAAGGGAGAGAAGTCATATAAATATTTGAGGTAGGTTTCCTAGCAGAAACTAAATCTCACTGATGTTTCATTTCAGAGGATTGTACTAGAAGAGCCATTCCAGCACTTCTCAGATTCAATATCCCCAACTACAAAGTAATTTTAACCATCTAACTTTATTTTAACCTTTGCCTACAGTTGTGGGGGGTCCTGGGGATTTGGGGGAAGAGGGCTGAATTTGCAAGAATAGGAAAAATAGGCTGATCCAGTTCACTTCTAATTTACCAGGACTTGTGTAATTCTGCAAAGTTTTGGCTTTACTCTCATTAAAAAGTACTTTTAAAAATAATTTTGATGCACACAGCCTCATAAAATGAAAGACTCAGTATGCAGAAGTACAATAAGAACTCAGCCTAACCTCTCCTAAACACCGTATGTACATTAAACCATCATTTACAATCCACACAATTCCTAGAAAGAACATATACAGGACTTGGGCAATTTTATTACTATCAGACAATCAAATGTTTGACCTGTTTCTTGCCTCAAAGAACTGCTGAATTATAGTCATTTCACTTAGAGCTGAGACACCCAATTACTCCTTATTTGCAAGCACAAAAATTATTTGTATTTGCGTCCTGGTTTCGGCTGGGATAGAGTGTTTTCTTCCTAGTAGCTGGTACAGGGCTGTGTTTTGGATTCAGCATGAGAATAATGTGATAACACACTGATGTTTTAGTTGTGGCTAAGCAGTGTTTATACTAAGTCAAGGACTTTTCACCTTCCCATACTCATACTCTACCAGTGAAGAGGTGCACAAGAGGCTGGGAGGAGGCACAGGGGGGGACAGCTGACCCAAACTGGCCAAAGGGATATTCCATACCATATGGTGTCATGCTCAGTAAATAAGCTGGGGGGAGTTGGCCAGGGGGCAGCAATCGCTGCTCGGGGACTGGCTGGGCATCGGTCAGCAGATGGTGAGCAACTGCATCGTGCATCACTTGCTTTGTATATTCTTCTATTATTATTTTATTTCAATTATTAAACTTCTTATCTCAACCCATGAGTTTTCTCACTTTCACTCTTCTGATTCTCTCCCCGATCCTACCGGGGTGGGGGGAGTGAGTGAGCAGCTGTGTGGCGCTCAGCTGCTGGCTGATGTTAAACCATGACAATTTGAAATATGGATCTCACTGCATTCTCACAGCACTTTTTCTAAACACATATCCCAAACGACCCACTTCTCCACCTATCAAGAGTCATGAATTACTGTTACCACTACCCCTATTAAATTCAATCCTTAATCCAGCACGTCTTTCTCAATGCCATGTAAGAACGCATGGCCTTGAGTTTGCCTTGAAGGACTACAGATTTGACTATGTCAAGTAGTTTAACCTAGAGAAGAAACATTTTGGGGCGGGGGGGGGGGGGTGGATACCTGAAGGGGAGGTGCACAGACAGAGCCAGGCTCTTTTCAGCAGTGCCCAGTGACAGGACCAGAGGCAATGGGCACAAACTGGAACACAGGAGGCTCTGTCTGAACATCTGGAAATGCTTTTTTACTGTGAGGGTGACCGAGCACTGGCACAGGTTGCGCAGTGAGGTGGAGGAGCCTCCATCCTTGGAGTTATTCAAAACATGTCCAGACACAGTCCTGGGCAACCTGCTGTAGGTGGCCCTGCTAGAGCAGGGGAAGATAAGATGACCTCCAGAGGTCCCCACCAACCTCAGCTAGACTGTGATTAAGTGAATTAAAAAGGGAAGGAAGTCCTGTAACAGAAAAGCTGCTATCAAAAATGCCCCACAACCTTCATTAGGGACAACTCTTAAGATATAGCATTTCTGCTCAGACAATCACATAAAGAAAATCAAGTGAAAGCCTGTCTTCAATTAAATCAGGCAGGGCAAAAGTCATTGGGACTTTAAATCCAGCAACATACACTATTACACCAACAGACAAAATGGTAAGTAATGAAAACTGGAGTACAGGTATAAAGTTGCAAGGAGTTTTATACTTGCAGTCATAACAGAGAACTATTCAAGAAAGATAATAAGTGTCTTTTCCTAAGACACAAAAAAAAGTTCCTGGGTATGGCTGCTATCTGGACATCAAGAAGCAGCAGAGAAACCCAACAGGTTGAGGACATGTATCAGAAGCCACAAGGTTTTCTCAAATACTGAAAAGAAACCCCATTTTTGCATACTCATTAACTTGCCCTCACCAAGCTGATAACATTATTTCAATCTTTCTCTAAACTGAATTTCAGACAGCTACCCCTTGGCACTTACCCCACGTTCAAAACACTCAGAAATTCATTCAGCAGCTAATAAAAGAAAGTGAAGCACAAGACCGGGAAGTGCAGTACTGCTCCCCCTCATCACATTTAGTCACCCAAAGTTAACATCAGTAACTTAGGTCCCTCTTATGTCAGTCTCAAAATGGATCACAAGTCAGTGATCTGAAGAACGTGTGACTGAAAGCTGAAATAAAAGCCCAGGAACAGAAGACATCTGTCCCTTGGGGTACAACCCATCAAAAGCATGGACCAGAATTTCTCAAATACAATAAATTACGTACAGCCCTACAGCAGAGCAGGGTTTAGCACCAGGATTCCTTTCAGATTCATGTTGCTGAAACTGCATCTAAGACAACATGCAAGTTTGAAAATCAAGGAAGAATGTAAATACAGAAAGAAAAAAAAAAATCAGCAATAGCCTTCAAATACAGGGAAACAGGGACAACGTGATAATACAAGATATCGGTCAAGTGCTTACCATAAAATAGCCATGATTCAGTTAACATTTAAAACCAAATAGAAAGAGGAAACAAAAAAGCTTTCAGAAGCCATATGCTTCATTCTATATGATTATATCCACCATCCTCAAAACACTTAACAAAACAAATACAGTAGAAAAAAAAAATTTCCTTTTCTTTGCTCAAAAGCAATCTCAATATGGTCTCTAAAGCATCATCCTACTTCCAGGAACCGTATTTTAGTCATAAGAAATACAACTGAAATGTTCTAGATGAAACCTACGCCACACACAGTAAAACTGCAAAAAGACTTCCTCTCTCTACAGCTAACCATTAAAAATGTTTAGGAATATGATCATAGCTACTGAATTCAAATTTTACACCTTCAACCACAGGGCTGCCTAACAGACTAAGACAGACTCCCCCCCCTCCCCCCGCATTAAACCAGGTTCAAAAAAGTGCAACCTGATGATTAAAATCTGGAGGTTAAGAAAGTATTTGTGTTTTCTTCATTTAACTTTGGATTCAAATACTAGATGATTCTGTAACACAAGTTCCGTTGAACCTGCATCTTTTGCAGATCTGGAATAAACTGTGTTTCCTGTATGATAAAGCAAAAAACCAAAACCATAAAGTTCACCACAGGAGTACTACTTCAGGCAAACCTTAAGTCTCGAGAAAGATCAAAGCACTCTCAATATGGGAAACATTTCATTGTTTTTAATGCAAAATGCTACACTCAGCCAGGTTAAGGACTCCTCCAAGCTCATCTGTTGGAAGACTGAGTTAAGAAGCTGGGGAGGGAAAGGAAAAAAAGCTTGAACAAGTTTACCTTCAGAAGAAGCCACAGTATCTTGCAGCTTTCACAGACAGCTGGACAAAACAAAGATAATTTAAAGAGAACTGAGAGTAGAAACAACTCCATCCAAGGGAACTGCACAAAGTGGTTCACATAACCTATCTTACAATATGCTCAGTAAAATAGTTATGTTGTAGTAAAAACAAGCTGAGCAAGCCATGAGACCTTAGGTATCAGACTGCGTCACCTCTAACCTATCTGTGTCTAGTCACTGTTTATTCTGCAGCATTGAGAAGTAGTGGGGGGAAAAGGGCTGAAGGTACCACAGCTGTGAAACGGACTGCAGGAGCCCCAGGTGGACGGAGAGTTCCGACAAACTGCCAGTTTAGATGGCCAAAATTAAAGAGCTTGGACTTTCAAGTTAGAGCAACACGGAGAAACCCTTTCTACGATTTTTGTAAAATACCAACCTTAGGTAATTGCAAAGGAGCTACTTTCACAACCTTTCATCCTGACTCTCACTTTAACAAACATAACCTGTTTAGGGAAGTTATATGAAAAACAGAACAAGTCCAAACTAGGTCTTCTCTGAAAAGCAAAGAGGACGCAATGGGCTACAAACGAGCAGATTGTATCAGAAAAAAACAAAATTCAACAAAAAGCTCCAGCAGAATAACAACACTTAAGCGGATATTACTTGTATTTCCTTTAGCACCTTCCATTCAATACTTTTGAAGTACACAAACAACACTGAGTTTCTTTAATCTGTCATCTTATAAAGGGGACAAGTCACTGGGCTTCTCTTTTACCAAGGTCATACGAGGCTGTTGCAAACCCAAGCACAGAACACAGGTCTTCAGAGTCCTGCTCATGTGTTTTAACCAAATAAGAGACAAAGATAAATAAAAAGATTAATAAAAGATACAAAGTTGTATTCCTATTATTTCATGAAGAACCTGTTCCAAGTACTAAACATTACTGAAATTGCAAGTAAACATTACTATTAATAGTAATACTATCAATACTAATTATTAGCAGTCTATGTAGATAGACATCTATATACATTTCTCAAGCACTATTAATCAGCATACTATTCTGCTATGATCAGTATCACTAGGGGGACACCAGCAATAAATATAAAACATACCAAAAAATGGCATTGTATGAGGAAAGCACCACATAAAAGTCCATGGAAGAAAAATAAAACATCAAAAATCTGCTTCAAAGTTCTAGAACAGTAGCTTAAAAATTGGAAGAACTAAAAAAAAAAAATTTAAAAATAATAGCTTCTGGTAACAGACAAGATTTTTTTTGTTGGGTTTTCCCTTAGCTTCCTCAGATGTTAGTGGTGAGTCTGTAACTCCAAAGTCCCCTCGAATGATCAAATCCTTTTGCAAGTCATGGCACCAGGAGCTTTTCTGAGGACTGGCCAAAACACCACAAGTGAAACAGCCTAAATTTCTGAATTTCCATGCCTTTTTTTTTATTACTATAAACACTTTTTTAAACCAATATACACTGATAAAACTGCAACAAGAACAAAGCAGAATAGAGTTTGCCCAATTCCCACTCCTCCCTCCCTCCTTTAAGTTACCAAGATTGTTGAGGTTATAAACACAAAAGCTGGCTCATTTTCCAGACTCTGCATCAAAATTGGTTTACACCAGTTAATCCAGTTTCTCCATGTAAAAACATCATTAATGCTGCAAAGTGATTTAGCCTTGCTTGCTTTCAAGTTACCTAGTGTAAGGTTAAAAATAAATTCTTTAAACAAGTTAGGTGAAACCACCACAGAGAGATTGGGCCCAGGTATAAATACTGAGTCAGCCAGGTAGGAATCCAAACCCAGATTCCACTAGAGAACGTGATATAACCAAGGGAATTGCTAAAAGGGCCTGGTAAATATTAAAAAAGCAAAGCCTCAGAAGGCTGAGTCGCTGCCGTTTGTTGTGAAGGGCTCCGTTTCAATGGCAAATGCTGCTCTTCCAGGCCGGCACCTCCTCCCCCTCCCTTCCCTTCGCACACATCCAACTCCAATTTCTCTCCTCGAAAAAAACAGCTGCTCTCATGCCAGGACAGCCCCTCCATTTCACCAGCCACCACAGCCCCAGAGGCTATCGCCTTGATCTGCTGCTGTATTATAAGCATTCAGCATTTAATCAAACTGAGATGACCAGGGACCGATTGCTGCTCGGTAGCTAGAGACGAAGCGGGCTGGCCCTCGTGAGCTTCCCTTTACATAGCTCCACACCAAACCCAAAGTTTGTGTTCCACAACACTGCATGTTCCTTTGAACACAACGAAGAAGGCTCTGCGCATCCGTGCTCCTGATGACCCCTGTAAGAGGGAAGCTTCAAACCAGGTTCACCCTGAGCAGCTTGCAGGTGGCATTCAACAGCAGTGCAGACATTTCAGCACATATTTTTAAATCTATTTCACATCAGACTTCGGATCCCTGCCATCAGGCTCAAGGTGCACCGCGGCCCTTTCTACATCCAGTTTCTTGCAGAAGGGTTTCTACCAGTCCACTTTCCGGCTGTAATTTTCTTCAGCAACAAAAGCAAACACAGAAGAGCTTTCTTTTTTGTTTTTAAATGCAACATAAGCCAGCCTGATAGCAAAGCCCTGCCCTGACTTCTAATTCTCAGCAAGCACACATAACCGGGGGTGAGAAAGTACTAGGTAGAGAAGGTTAACAGAGAGAATGGTTCATTCATCGCCATGTCCTCAAGTAACCTACTGTTGCTGCTGAGATGTTATTGTCAGTGAATCCTGTAGCTGTGACCGTGACACGGCTGTCCTACCCGCCCCCCCCACCAGCAAGGGAGCATCCGGGAAGGAGATGGGGAAAGGCAACATGGAAGTAAAGCCCTACACCAGGCACAAATCAATAGTTATTCACCCACTTGTTCCCTTCCCGTGCTGCCAGCCCTCCTTTGGCCTGACTCGAGATTAGGAAGGGGCCCAAGCGCGCCCCCCCCCCCGGCGAGCCCCGCTTCTCCTCTGAGGGGTCCAGTTGCATCCCCCTTTCCTCACTCTCCCCAGCCAACAGAGCCAGGAGAAGCACGAACCCGTCAGGAGAGAAACCCCCAAGCCGTAAGGAGATGAGAAACAAGGGGATGGGGTGCAGAACCCACTCCTCAGAACGGAAGAGGGTGGAAAGCCAACCCACCTCTCCCGGCACGCACCGGGGGTCAGGTGGGCTCCCCCTCCTCACAGGAGGCCGGGCTGGAGCAGGGCGGGAGCTGCCCGCAACCGCGGCCTACTCAGCGGCCCCTACCCGCGACCCTGAGGAAGG
>NW_008825501.1:4823095-4827952 GCF_000699105.1 Pygoscelis adeliae
GGCCTGGGCCCTGGCGGGGTGGGCTTGGGAAGGGGGTGAACGTTCAGAATCATGGCTCGGTTCCTCTCTCGCTGGCCGAAGGAGCGGTTTGAACCAGGAGCTCTGGGGTTTTTTAGAGTTTACCTCTTATTTTAAGGTGGCTTTTATTTTCTCCTCTACAGGGTTTTGGCAGGAGTGATTATGAGTGGTTTATGTCACAGATTAAAGCCTGTTCAGGTTGCCAGGTTATGTTCATTAGGTTTGGTGCCTCAGTCCCAGACAGTGTTCAGGCAGAGCCGACACAGGTTATGGGCTTTCTAGAGCTCCCTTGTTCCTTCTCTAGTTATTGTTCTCCTGGGGGCTTCATTCCAGACCTGTTGGATATCCCAGACAATCCACATGACTAGAGAATCAAAAGGCCCCTTCACGTTCTCTTTCCACAATTGCTGAGACCAATGCCTGAGTGGTCAGGGAATTGGAACCAATTCTACGCTTACATTAACTTCTTGTAAGTGTTACACTCTTTTGCCAGGCTGGATGCAGGGAGGCATCCCATTGACATGGACTTCCAGCACAAAGGGTAGATGCACTACAGGAGGAAAAGGGCAAGGAGAGTATGCTAGAACTAACAGAGAATGGCAAGGGGGTGGCACAGCAGAGGTATGTCAGAGCACTTGGTGCAGCTTCTGGCAACCCAAACTGAACGGTGACAGGACAGATGGCAAGAAAGGAAGGTTGCTTGGCTCCCCAAGATGAGGAGTTTCAGGTTGTGAGCCAGGAAAAAAAAAGAACTTTTTCCCTTTAGGTTTTTTCCTGATGTGCATTTTTCCCATTCTGTACAGCATCTCTGGTTGCCCAAAATGAAGCAGTTCTACCCTTCTGGCATCCCTTCTTTTGTAAGGCCTGGCATTTTAAGGCAGGGCTCACTTAGCCTGTGTGGAAATTGGTCCTTGCTCGATGCTCTGCTGAGCAGGCAGGGTTGGTGGAGGTGATGGGGGCACCAGATAGCAGACTGATAGTTCAGCCCCTGGTGCCTCCACTGATATGTCCCATGATATGTGACCTTTTCTGTGGCCTTACTTCCTTTACTGCTGTTTGCTCATCCTCTGTCCCTTGAGCCCATACTCTCCACTTGAGTAGAGAGGGCATCAAATCTCATTTTACCCTAAGCAATATATGAAAATTAATCATATCATTAATCACGCCTCTGCCTTCTCTGCTTAGACAGAGTAGACAGATTTAAGCGGCCTGCATCCTGGACTGACCTTGCTATGTATTGCATAGATGGGCCGGAGCTACGACAGTTCCTACTGCTCCGAATCAGCAAGGCCTCCCTCTTCCCATCTTTTCCCGACAAGATGGAGGGTCCTTTAGAGCTAAATTGAAATTCAGACGAAACAGTGCACAGGTAGTGTTGATTTTCTTGAGACAGCTGTTGGTATTTTATTACTACTGGGGGGAGGGAATTAATTATAGCTCTAAACAAAGTTTCACAAGCTTTGCGACAAACATGTCTGCGGCTCCATAATCTGTGCAGATTTAATCAGTATTATTAGCATTCTTTCATCATGACTTGGCAATCCTGTGCTAATCAAGATGGATATTTGATGTACAGCAAGCAACAACAAAGGCTGAGAGCTCTTGGGATGCTGTAGTCAGATGGTGTGGTGCCAGCTGGAGTGTGTCTCCGAATATCACACATAATCCAGCCGAGGAGCATTTGGAATAGGAGAAAATTAAACAAGGATACTAGGACAAAAGCATCGTAGACTCCTCTCTGCTGTACATGGAGTAAATATAAATGAGAAAATGGCATATTTCACTGCCACAGCTTCCAGAGGACAGCTAAAGGAATAAACTGATGGAGGCTCGGGGACACAGTCCCTTGCTCCAAATACTCAGTACATGAGGCTCGGAGAGGAGACCCTGCACTAAACACAGCAAAGGTTTGACCAGGCCTGGCAGGCAAATTCTTCCTACTGCCTGTGTCAGGATTTTATCTGCTGTTACAAGGATTTGCGACCTTTTCAGTTTTCTGATTACTAAAGAATAATCCGGAGCAGGTGCAAATCCTGCCGGAGTGTATGTTTACACTTACTTCAGGATTGCTTTTCTCGGTCACCAGCTACAGATTTCTTAAATAGCCTGCAGTCCACGTACCACGGGCTGGAAAACACCATCCTGGTGCTTTGGCATTCTACTTGCCAGTCACATTTGGGAGTGGGGGGAAGCCATTTGTGTTAAGAATATCACCCTGTTCCTGGTTCAGAAGTCCGTTCTACTTCTGTGTTACAGATAAGAAATGAAAAGCGTCTATTCTTCACAGGCTCGGGCTGCAGTATATCTTCCCTCCTTTTCCTAACACTCTCTTCTACTTTCCAGACTACCAACCCTTGCCCCTCAGACTCATTGGACAATTAGTCCAACTGAGCTGAAGTTCAGAGCAGTTTTTCACTATTTAGTCTGAAGTTTGTATTTTCTTTCTGCCTGTTTTTCCCCCCAGTTACATCACTTAGTCTAATAAAAATACTGCTCTTCTCTGCAAACTTGTTACAGCCTTAACCCATGACACTTGCATCAACAGCACTACCTTTCTCCAAAATGTACTCCAGTAGCCTCAGAGAGACGACGTAATCCAGTCGTACCCAGACTCTGTAAGGGAGAGGCTCCGCACAAAGAAACCAAGCTTGACTTTCAGGTTTGAGTTGAGTTTGCAGGGAATTAGGAATTCTCTCTAGTTATAGTGGAACGATTGAAAATCTTGGATGCAAAGTGCAGTTGTCTCAAGAGATGTTACCCTTGGGCATACCAGGGATTGGTGCTGCATTTAGACGTGGGGTGAAACTCATAAAGATGCTGTCTAGAAATGGGATCCAATGCATTAGGTTGTGTTAATATGCATGCAGAAGCAAGGCTTCAGCAACATTTGTACTTGAAAGGGTTGCCATTTCAGTTGTGGAAGCAAGCCTTTCTGGTATAGATGCCATTCACTGATTCATGGCATTGAAAGCAGAAAGGGTAATGATATCATTGTGTCTAGCCTTCGTATAGCCCAGGCCATTAAAATTCCTAACATCCACAGGCTGCATTAGTCTCTCATGTCTCGGCATCATCCTGGGAATTCATGTTGGACTGCTCGACCATCCTTTAGAGTCGGTGCATGCCTGGAGACAGACCCTCTTCTGTAGGTGCCCCCTGCAGCCCTTGGTCCAAGTTTTCTCACCTTGTAATTGGGCTGTATGAAAAAGGTGATGCATTTTCATGTGACCAGAATCTGAAATTGCTCTGTACAGCCACCTTAACCCCATTGTTATTTTCCATTCCTCCAGCCTTTTCCACAAAACATTTTCTCTGCGGTAACTTTGTACTTATTTCCAGATTGCTGAGACAGTTCAACACATCTGAGTCTGATACTGATCCTGCAGAACCTCACCATAAACACTTGTTTTGGGGAGGGTGTTGGCAGTTGTTAATCTGCGTAGTGCGTGCTCAGCTAATGGTGAGTTCTGAGTTTATTCTGTTGTACTCCCTGATTTAATTCTGTGATGTGCCCACTATTAGCTTTATCTGCCAAACAATTTCTAAGAATGAAACAGACTTTTGTTAAACAGACTTATTTTCCACAGAACCTTGTTGCCTGGCATTAACTGTATATCTAGCCTTGAATTCTCTATTAGAATCATAGAATCATTGAATAGTTTGGGTTGGGAGGGACCTTTAAAGGTCGTCTGGTCCAACCCCCCAGCAATGAGCAGGGCCATCTTCAACTAGATCAGGTTGCTGAGAGCCCCGTCCGACCTGACCTTGAATGTTTCCAGGGCTGGGGCATCCACCAGCTCTCTGGGCAACCTGTGCCAGCGCTTCACCACCCTCAGTGAAAAAATGTCTTCCTTAAGTCTAGCCTGAATCTGGCCTCTCTTACTTTAAAACCGTTACCCTTGTCCTGCTGCAACAGGCCCTGCTAAAAAATTTGGCCCATCTTTCTTGTAAGCCCCCTTTAAGTATTGAAAGGCTGCAATAAGGTCTCCCCGGAGCCTTCTCTTCTCCAGGCTGAAGAACCCCAACTCTCCCAGCCTTTCTTCATAGGAGAGGTGTTCCATCCCCCTGATCATTTTCGTGGCCCTCCTTGGGACTCGCTCCAACAGGTCCGTGTCTTTCTTATGCTGAGGGCTCCAGAGCTGGACACAGTACTCCAGGTGGGGTCTCACCAGAGCAGAGTAGAGGGGCAGAATCACCTCCCTCGACCTGCTGGCCACACTTCTTTGGATGCAACCTGAATATGATTGGCCTTCTGGGCTGTGAGTGCACATTGCTGGCTCACAGTACCGGTCCCAATACAGACCCCTGTGGGATGCCACTCGTCACCGATCTCCATGTGGACATTGAGCCGTTGACCACTACCCTCTGGATGCGACCATCTAACCAATTCCTCACTCACCGGACAGTCCACCCATCAAATCCATACCTCTCCAGTTTAGAGAGAAGGATGTTGTGGGGGACCGTGTCAAAGGCCTTACAGAGGTCCAGACAGACGACGTCTGTAGCCCTTCCCACGTCCACTGATGTAGTCACTCCATCACAGAAGGCCACTAGGTTGGTCAGGCAGGACTTGTCCTTGGTGAAGCCATGCTGGCTGTCTCGAATCACCTCCCTGTCCTCCACGGGCCTGAGCATAGCTTCCAGGAGGATGTGTTCCATGATCTTCCCAGGCACAGAGGTGAGACTGACTGCCCTGTAGTTCCCCGGGTCTTCCTTTTTTCCCTTTTTAAAAATGGGGGTTATGTTTCCCCTTTTCCAGTCAGTGGGAACTTCACCTCACTGCCACAACTTCTCAAATACGATGGATAGTGGCTTAGCAACTTCACGCGCCAGTTCCTT
>NW_008825501.1:4828099-4835576 GCF_000699105.1 Pygoscelis adeliae
CAGTGAGGCTCGAGCACTTGCCGGTGAAGACTGAGGCAAAAAAGTCATTGAGTACCTCCGCCTTCTCCATATCCCGAGTAACCAGGTCTCCCGTTTTGTTCCAGTGAGGGCCCACATTTTCCCTCATCTTCCTTTTATCCCTGACGTACCTATAGAATCTTTCTTGTTGCCCTTGATGTCCCTGGCCAGATTTAATTCTCTCAGGGCTTTAGCTTTCCTAACCTGATCCCTGGCTGCTCGGACAATTTCTCTGGATTCCCCCAGGCTACCTGTCCTTGCTTCCACCCTCTGTAGGCTTCCTTTTTGTGTTTGAGTTTGTTCAGGAGCTCCTTGTTCATCCATGCAGGCCTCCTGGAGTTTTTGCCTGACTTCCTCTTTGTTGGGATGCATCGCTCCTGAGCTTGGAGGAGGTGATCCTTGAATATTAACCAGCTTTCTTGGGGCCCTACCAGCTTTCTTGGGGCCCTTAATCGAGTCCCTTATCAGTTTTCCATTATTTTTCCTGTGACATCAAGGAAAGTAGTTCACAGGTATCTGGTCACCCCTCTGTGCCCTGCTCAAACAGTGGCATGCTTCCAGCCTCTTAAAATTTCCGAAGATTAAAATTACCTCCATGAAGCCAGAAGTTTCCCTGGCCAGCTCTTAAAGAACCTGGGGCTGAGGGGGTGGGGTTTGGATTAGATGATTGTGAAAGGTCCCTTCCAACCCACAGGTCCCTTCCGACCCAAACCATTCTATGCTTCTGTGAACTCTTGGGTGTAGACACCTCAGGGCTGGTGATAGAAAACCATTTCTGACTGTCAAATGTTACTTCACATTAGTCAGTCCATAAGCTAACAACCAGCTATTTCTTCTGTCCCACTGTGACACTACTAGAGCATCCTGCTTCTTAGTGGAACAAGAAGCAGGTATTTTTGGAATACTTCTACTTTTATAATCATCTGTTAGTGCTTTTAAAACTGTCTACAAGTGGGCCAATACGATTGCTAAGAATTGTTCTTTAAGAGGTTGAAAGTTCTTGGAAGCAAAAAAATTCTTTTGCTGGTATAGTTTATACCAGCTTATACCAGAATAAATGTAGAGGAATTTGTTTTGTCTGTTCCTTTTCTAATTTAAGGTACAGGCAACTCAAAGTTTATCAAGCAGAGACACCAGTTGTTTACATGCAGAGCTAGTTCATTCTGGGATGGCTGATTAGCTCAGCTGCTGTGTCCCGTAAATGCAAATCTAATTCAGTTACTGGGCCACATCGAGATCCTCATGCCCTGCTAGACACTTTTAAGCATCCTTGCACCGTGTTGCACAGTGCCTCTTGCAGTGCTTCAGAGCATCTGCCTTTATCAGCTGGATTTTAATTGCCCTAGTGGAATCTTAATACTCCCTTACTCCAGATAATGTAAATGTTCCTGTAATTCATTGGTAATAAACTAATAGTGTTGTAAAGTGGAAGCTGGATGTTGCACTATTTGCTGTTTTCCCCCAAACTTCATCATAGTATAAATTACAAGCATTTTTATCCTGTGATATATTTTAGGGGAATGTTTTGAATAGCATTTCCAAGGATATTTGCCAACTCTGGTTAAATGTCAGTCATCTGTTTTAAATTACAAAAGGGCCATTTGTAGATGCAGCAACTGCCAATGGCAGGAACGAGTCGGTGAGCTTGAGAGACCTTGGGGAACCAGAGGCTGGTCAGGCTCCCCTTAGTACCTGTGAAGGTGATAGAACAAATAGTGCTGAAAGCCATTTCCAACTATATTGAGGACAAGAAGGTGACTGGGAGTAGTCAGCATGGATTTACACTGGGGAAGTCATGTCTGACCAACCTGATCACCTTCTGCGATGAAATGACTGCCTTGGTAGATGAAGGAAGAGGAGGGGATGTTGTTCACTTTGACTTTAGCAAAGCTTTCAACAGTGTTTCCTATAACAGCCTCATCGACAAATTGATGAAGTACAGACTAGGTATATGGGCAGTGAGGCGGGTTGAAAACTGGCTGAACTGCTAGATTCAAGGGGTTGTGATCAGTGGCACAAAGTCTAGCTGGAGACCAGTCACTGATGGTATACCCTAGGTCCTGGGGCCAGTGCTGTTGAATATCCTCATTAATGACTTGGACAGTGGGGCAAAGTGCTGCCTCAGAAAGTTCACAGATGACACAAAACCGGGAGGAGTGGCTGATGCACCAGATGGTTGTGGTGCCATTCAGAGGGACCTCAACAGGCTGGAGAAATGGGCCAACAGGAATCTCAACAGTTCACAAAGGGAAATGTGAAGTTACGCACCTGGGAAGGAATAACCCCATATGCCAGTGTGGGCTGGGGCCCACCATCTGGAAAGTGGCTTGGCAGAGAGGGACCTGGAAGTCCTGGTGGACAAGTGGAACATGAGCCAGCCACGTGCCCTTGTAGCAAAGGCAAAAAACATCCTGGGCTACATTAGGAAGAATGCTGCCAGCAGATCGAGGGAGGTGATCCTTCCCCTCCTCCTGCCAGTTCAGCACTCATGAGACACATCTGGAGTGCTGTGTCCACTTCTGGTCTCCACAATAGAAGAAAGACATGGGCATACTGGAGGGAGTCCAGTGAAGGGTCACAGAGATGATTAAGGGACTGAAGTACCTGACATACAGGTACAGGCTGAGAGAGCTGGGATTTAGCCTGGGGAAGAGAAGGCTCAGGGCGATCTTATCAGTTCCTTAACTCATGGGAGTGACTAAAGATGAAACCAGACTTCTCAGTGGTGCCCAGTGACAATGCACAAATTGAAAAACAGAAAATTCCATTTAAACAGAAAACTTTTTGTACTGTGAGGGTGGTCAAACACTGGAACAAGTTGCCCAGAGAGGTTGTGGAATCTCAAAACCTGACTGGACACGGTCCTGGGCAGCTTGCCCTAGTTGACCCTGTTTTGAGCAGGGCGTTGGACTAGGTGATCTCCAAAGGTCCCTTTCAACCTCAGCTATTCTGTCATTCAGAGAGTACAGGAACCCAGCATTCGGGGATATGACCTGACCTCTCTGACCATTTCTTATTCCAAGAGTATGTTAGTAAGTTGAGAAAGAAAGGTGACAGGCTCATGTCATATGAGCCAGACTTTTCCCTGTAGTCACTTTCTGTTGCTCTGTGCAGAACGTTGAAGCGCTGGATGTTTTCCTTCCCCTTAAGCAAAGAGTTTAGCAGCCCAGAGCACAGGATTAAAGGCTTTCCCCAAAACCAAATGCACTCAAAGTACAACAACAGCAGCCTACTGTATATGCACCAAGATAACAGGGACAATATTTTTTTTGGAGTCAGAACCTGTTTATGCAGGTAAAAAGCTAAAGTTGGCTTCCTGCAATGAACACGAAAGAGATGCTCCTATAAATGCACATGACAAGTCATCATTACTCCTAGTATTTCTCTGCTGGGAGGGAAAAAAAGTCTGTATGAAGTGGTTTTATCAGAGAGCAAGACCAGAAGTCGTTACAGCTTAATAGCTCTCCACTGGCATCCTCGCTGGCCTGGCTGCTGTGTGGTGTCCAGCAGCCCTCAGCAGCAGGAAGCAGGCTGCCACCACAGCAAGTGAGGAAACGGACCGTGCTTTCCCAGGTGTGTTTCTTAGTGCTGACCAACCGTTCCTCACCCTCTTGGCTCTGAGACCTCTTTTAGGGCTCATATACATGAAGAAATTAGCCAGCATTGCTCCCTAGGTGAATACTTACCGAGAATACAGCAGCTATATGGAGAGGCATTTTACAGCAACAGTGCCAGTCTGTGTCTGCCCAAAGGCAACCTTAAATCTAGTCACAACCTTTCCAGTTGTCTAGAATCTGTGAAATTTCTATTGTAGCTGAGTCTGTGTGCTTAACATTCAACACGCACCAGACACTGCAGTGGGTCTGTGGAGAGAGGAAACCCCTGGGAACAGGGAAGCTTGGCAACACAGGAAAAAAAACACAGGCACCGATTACGGGGGCTACAAATCTTTCTGCTGAGACTTCAGCATCCCTGGAACATGACCCTCGCTCTGTTTATGTCTTTGGCACAAACAGTCCAAGCAGCTGCCCAGCTGACCTGACTGCAGCTCTGCACTTAAGGCCTGTGGCTTCTCTCTTACCTCTCCCAGCTCGTGGTACATCTTAATGAAGAGGGAAAGGCAAGACCCTCCATGCAGGATGGTATTTGGGAGCACCTGATCAGTAGCTCCCAAATGCGATGTTGGCCGTGTGATCCCTTGAGCCTTGCAGGGAGCTGAAGCCATCCTGACATTTGTTCTTCCAGATGAGGAGGCTTGGGGGGGACTGAGGAAGTTGGGATATAAAGCACAGAGGTTCTTGTTTTCTAATACACTGTGAACTTACTCACTTTCAATCTCTGACAGAATGGGCTGCCCTTGCCCAAAGAACACTTCAAGCACTGCGTTCCTGGCACCTCTTCATTTATTAATCCATTTACTGGACCTTGAAAGCACCTTGCACTGGGAAGGACTATCCTGATCCTCCATTCAGAAGCAGACAGGATGAGTACAGCTACGGCTAGGAAGAACTAACAGAACCAGCATGAAACTATTCCCACAGTGCTGTCTTGGTTTGGCTTCCATGTTCTGCAGCAGCGGTGCCACCAGCTGGCAAGAGCCAAGATCCCAAGTCACAAAGATCAGAAACAAAATACACCCAAGAAGGGAAGTGGTGACAGCCAAGCAAACCTGCAGCAGCTGAGAGTTAGAGGCAGGCAGCAGGTTGAGTGTTGAAAGGGGTAATGTGCACTGCCACCGTGTTTGTAGTGTACAGTAAAAGCACAGTCGATAGCAGCGTAGACCTGCTGCAGGATCCAGGCCAAGGAGTGCAATGGATCTCGTCTTGGGTTCCACAGCCAGAAATGACGATGGCCACACACACACATGCCAAGCACAGCCAGTGAGAAAGTACCGAGGGAACCTGGACTGTTCAGTATAAGTAGTGAAGACTGTGGCCATGAAACAGTTAAAAAAAATCCCTTCCAACAGAAAGAGATGAGGTGCCCCACAGAAGGGAACAAACTGCTTCATCTGCACAGTGAATGGGACAGCAAGGGGACCTGCAAGACAGACGATGGGACAAAACAGGTGAATGCTAGAATGAGTTGCTGGGGGAGGATTTGGGCTCTATTGCTGAGATTTAAGCTGACACACATCTAGGAGGAGCTCAGTGAGTACTGATTGTCTTGGTACTTCCTGGGGTCCTCAGCCATCCCCAATCCTTTTTGGTCCTGCACATGAGCTGACAGGTCCCACACCATCTGGATGCTGTACTCGATGGAGCATCCGATGCATCTGGGGAGTTAATAACCCTCATTGCCAGAGCCCTTTCTACAGCTTAAAGTAACTGTCCCTTCACCCTCCTCTCACTTTCTTACAAGGCTTAGGGGTAGAAGCAAAAGCATTAGCCTGGCAGGGGACCCGTTCTGTGTTAAGGAGGAGTAGCGGCAAGCGTGATCAACTAGGAATAGAGCACAGCTCACCAGCAGTTCAGTTCCAGCTTCCACACTGAGGGGCTGGCACAAGCTCATCCAAATCAATGGCTGTGACAGGCGGCAAGCCGGGAGCCACAGGTTGTAGCGCTACTGATGCCTTCTAGCTTCATCCCACCACACATCACACATCTAACCCACCACCTCCTGCACGCCTCCAGGGCCAGGGATTTTCTTTTTTTTTTTTTTTTTGCATCTCTCAGCTCTCAAACAGTTTGGGTATAAGGCTCAGTAGGATGACAGTATAGTATTCACATGCCTTTTATACTCTCCTCTTCCTCTTGGCATCCACAAGCATCAGTAATGCCTACTGCAGTACTACAGGGAGCAGAGATGGTATAGCTGGAGGCATGGTCTCCCATAACTTGCATACAAAGCTGCAGTTTGTCCATGACCATGGAAACCAGCACCGCAGGGTGAGGCCAAGTGTGAAGAAGATGGGGATGCAGGAGCTGCTTTTAGGCACATGATTTTAACCTCCAACATAAGGCTTAGATCTCGTAAGGACATTTCTCCTCTCCAAAAGATAACCTTCCGAATTCTAGGCAGGGAAGAAGAGACAAGGAAAAGGGACAGCTGGACATAGGCCTCACTCTCCCGTGCAATGAAAATATGGTGGAAGATCTAGTGCTACAGATACAGTTTTGGTACATAAGGTCTTCCTGAAACCCTTAGTCCTATACCTAACTGTCTACCTACAGGTATCTGTACTGTCCCAACATTTCTAAGAGGTATTTCCTTCTTAGAAAAACAAAGTGGTTGAAAGGAAACTTGCCTCAGAACAAATGAGGTACCAGAAGAAAAGAACAGGAAGGAGATGCTTTGAAGAGCGTAACAGTCCCAACTCGGCCATTAGATACATTTCCTATGGAAGCAAGGAGTGTTACTGCAGCTCTACAGAGAACAGGACTGATGTTTAAGCTACAAAAAACAGGAATAAGCTGAGAACCTGCCCTTGGGATATCAGTCCAGTCACTGGTGAAGGAAAAACAATGGTTCACTCTCTTTCCTTTGAATCAGTCATGTCAACACAGAGGCTGGACTGTTACAGGGAGAAACCTAAGCCCACTTTGCTCTCAAACTGCCCTGGATTTACTTTGCAGTAGGATGATTATCAAATAAAGGAAACCATCAGCCAAGCCAACACACTATACAAATACATTTTATTTAGAGATACCCATAGTAAGATGCACAAATACTTTTTGTTCACCAATTTTCAGATCACACAACTTCAAGTAGTGGAAAAAACAAACTGCAGTTAATTACAATTATCTATGTAATAGGGCAGTAGTAAAAGATCCATTTGTCAGACTACAGCATGGTTAACGATACTCAGGTGAGAATGTAGAGATCTAGGTATTTAAAAAGTGCATGGGTCATTGCCACATACACTAACATGCTTCTTCAAAGAGCAACATCTTTCTGGCATGTGAACACAGTAACCCGGTTAATGCAAGATGGAAAAGTAGGCTCTTAATTTGATCTGGAAATGTATCTATTAACAGTTCTCCTCCAAATGGCAAATTAAGAGTTATTTGTGACTGACAGATGGAAAGCAATCTGTAAAAATCACTGTTACATTGTCCATGTAATTAAGCAACACACAGATGACCAAAACTGATCAGTTGCAGCCTACGCCTTCATAGCTCTTCTACCACAGTCTTCTTCAGAAGAGTCCGGAGTACTTGATTGCATTTAGCAAGCTGGCAGAAGAGCTGAAATCCGAGATCCAAGCTCTTGCACCCAAACCAAGTTCTTCCACAAGAGAAATCTCAATCCCCAAATTAAAAAAAAACCCATGTTCCACCTGCAGGCATGTCAACTGGATCACATATTGCTGGGTTTACTTTTAAATTCCCATCTAAATGGAGGGAAAGGTAGGAAGTGGTGCTGATCTGAGAGAGTAGCTGCATTGGTTTAAAATTGTATTTAAAACACATGGAAACTGGACTCTTCTCCAGTGCCTCTCTCAAACCAAGGAAGTTCA
>NW_008825501.1:4835587-4836186 GCF_000699105.1 Pygoscelis adeliae
CAGGTTCCACTGCTCAATGCAATCCCTGTTTTGCTTTTGAATAGGGATAGTGCTGTGTGGTGCTTGGGAAAGACCAGCAAGGACTGTTGTGTGAATGATTACATGTAAGAGCAAGAAACACGTTAAATCAGTCTTTAGTTAAACTTCTTCCGTTGCAAACAGACAGATAGAGACTGACTTTTGCATTATAGTTGAGAGGCACATTTTGCATTGATGAACAGAAACCCCAGTTTACATTGCAACTTTCTGTGGATTAGAACACAGACAAACCTCCTGTTAAAGCAATTTTTAAAAAAAGAAACCAAAAAACTCAGTTACTGTTCTTCTATTTAAAATTCTTAACCTGCTCCCTCACCTATTCTACCCAGAGATACCTTTCCACTTGTGTGTATGCAGCTGCTTTTCTTCCCTAAAACTTGTTTGTCTAGGAGATCCTTGTTTCTGTGCATCTTTGAAGTAGACAGGTAATTCTGATGCCTCACAGAGTGGGCCCCTGTGCCACGTTTAGGAGAGCTGAGAAAGTCAGCAGGATATCATAGATATGCAGTGAACCCCAGAATAAATGAGAAAAATAAAAGCCACCAAATTGAAATAGCACT
>NW_008825501.1:4836225-4848110 GCF_000699105.1 Pygoscelis adeliae
GGAGCAAAGCCTTTCAAACTGAAAGGGGGATACCACTCCAGGGATATCCAGGGCTGAGTCTAATGAATAGGGAAGACTGTGAGCAAGGCCCCAATTCAGCAAGCTGCTGCCTAAGCCAGTAAACTGCAGAAGGGCTTGAAGAGGTGCCCCCGGGCTTTGCAGAACCGGTACCTGAATTAGTACGCCAACAGAGGACAAGGAACTTGCTCCAGTCCCAAGGGGTAGAGGGCGGCAAGACGGGAGCGAGGCCAGGACAAGAGGCTGAGAATGGAGACACAGCATTTTGAAGAAGAGTGACAGAGCCTGTTAGAAGTTACTCATCCAGACCTTTCTGTAATGGTCCCACAATCACACCTGCACTGCGAGAGAAGCCCAGAGCAGCCAACTGAAGCTGTAAATCCCAGCTGGCCTGTTACACCCCTGCACGTACAGCTCCTGCTGATTCAACAGCCAACCAGGTGGAGGGAGCTGCAGACAAGGCCCTTTGACTCCATCATCCCGGCAGGAAGCACGTGGAGGTGGCTGGTGGCAGCTGTAAAGCACACCAGTCATAGTCAATCACGAAAACAGACAAGTGCATTGGTAACCTCGAGTGATGAGGGGGAGAGCAGGTGACCGCTGAGGAAACTGGTTCTTCCCCATGCCATCTTCACGTCTCATCTGAAGACGGGTGACCAAGAGTTTCACAAGCTCTGAGAGCAACAAATCTGCAGCTGCATAAGGCTTGATGGAACAAACCCTCACAGCTTCCACTGCTCAAATGCTCCATTACCAGCTCGTCTCTGAGCATAGCCAGCCTTTGGCATTACTGCTGGCTAAAGCTCATTATAATAATTTTTGCCTTTTAAGCACACGGTTAGAGTTTAGCTCAGAGCACTACTACAGCAGTTTTTTCATAATCCACCAAATACACAAGAGACAAAAAAAAAGCCTGTGGAGAAAGCCTTTAAATGGGATCAAGTCAGCAGAAAGTCAGCGATGCACCCTCCAGTTTTTGCCCTCAGTGTAATCTTTAGCTATAACATTGAGTAGCAGCCAAAGACACCAGTTCTCTGGTTGACTAAACCACCAGTGATCAGTTTAACACAGTGGATGCAGACGCAGGGCACCTCCACTTCCTGATCTGCTGACATCCACTGTACAACACGGATGCGAGAGAATTTCAGCTGCTGTAGACTGCGCGGGAGTGGAGACTCCACTTCGAGGCAGCCAGCCAGCCACTGAAGTTTATGGTAAAAGCACAGAGTGATCTTTCTACAATGGGCTACGGGTTTTCTTTTTATTATGACTCGATATTTTTCAGACTAAGCAAGCAGCTTTGAACAGATTGTTAAAGGTGAACGAGGAAGAAATGGGAGAAGAGGAAGGTGCTAAAGATTACAAAACAAAGTTAACCAATCTCTTCTACTCTGAAAAGTGACTGTGATAAAAACAGGACCTTACTGAATTTGAAGAAACTCTGAAGTTAGCAAGAACTAAAAAAAGAACTCCAGGTTAAGTCTGCACTGGGGTACAGAGAGAACAGATACAGTTAGCACAGGAAATACACATACATTAGAGCTCCTTGACCATGTATTAATGTCAATACACTGATGACTAATCATGCCGATTCTAAAAACAAAGGTAGCCTCATGGATCAACAGAATGTAGTACTGTACTTCAGTTAATTATGGATATGCATGCCCATTGAAGGCCACAGCAAGTGAAGAAGTGTTCCTGTTTCCGTGCTCTTATGATCAAATTAACCTTATAGCTGGGAAGGGACACCTTCTATCAATCACACATCCTCTGCTATCTGCATAAGAGACAGAAACTCAGCCCAAATTCCAGATGTCAGTTTGAGTTTAAGAACAAAGATATCTTTTAGCCAATTCAGAAAACAAAGCCAAACGTGTAATGTCTTTGTATTGGGGGGGTGGGGTGGGGGAATAAAAATCTCTTTTTTAGAGAGGAGAAACAATTTACAAGGTGACGCTGAACACTGAGCTGCATGTGCAGACAGGCTGGTTTCATATACTATCTGCGCTTTTCCACTGTTCCATTCGCAAGCTGCATCCGTAATTTTGAACAGTTTTACCTTACAGATAAAAATGTGCCCTGTAACATTTGACGGGAGCTGTTACTACTTCACTTGACAGCTTCTATGGTACTTCAGGATCCAGTGCTGTTTCTGACACGGCTCACGACAGAAACAGCAAGCTGAGAAAGGCTCTGTTAAATGGGTGGAATTGCAACAGTTGTTAACAAACACAGACCCTGGATTCAGAATAAAAGCCAGCAGGTATCAGCAAGTCCGATTCCCCCACCCCACCCCACCCAAGGCTTTGGATCTTATTAAATATATTTGGAAAAAAACATTAAAAACAGTTCACTGTAGGACATCCTGCCCTCAGGCAACAAGTTGTGATCACCGCACATTTTAAAACACCTTGTGTAGTTTGTGCATCATATACAAGTACATCATAGGCAATGGGGAAGATCCAGCATTTGTGTACACTTTAACATACAAGCAAGCACTGATAGATGTCACAGGTAAGACTGATCCCAAGACAAACCAGTGCATTGATTTGTGTCTACACCACACCCTAAAACAAATGGAAGAAGTCACAAGTAACAGTACAAACCTGTTGCAACTTCAACACGTACATCTTAGAAAAAGACAATGCACGTACCCAGCCCTACGACAGTGACGAGTTTGTGAGAGAACTTTACAAAGATCAAGGTACCGGAAGAGGAAGGCACATTAACCTCTGGTTGGTCCGTTTTCAGTATTATTTGGATGAGTGATAGTGATTTATATACCCTGAGACTGTGGGAGGCCTTGAAAAGGACAGGGGACCAGGTGAAGGGCAAGTAAAAAGTACAAGTTTAATGAGATTTTAAGATTCAGCACCTGGATTTTCCCTTTTAATAAGGGAATCTAGAAGAGCAGTTCCTAAGAAAACAACGTATTGACTCCTAGACTTTTGTTCTGAGGTCAAAGAAGCAACATCTAGTTGATAGGGCTATAGAAACATCACACTGTGTTGCAATGGTTTTTATACACCCTCTCCGTTCAGTTTAATGACCAGAATTTGGATACAATCAGGTGTTTTACTTGGTGGTTTTTTGGGTACAGAAATGGTCAGGCAGACCACGTCCTCTCAACTCTGCCAACCCTGGCACCCTGTTTTAGATCTGTGTGCACTTTCTTAGACCATACTGCTCCCAGCAGGGTACTAGAGGGAAAGGCTGTTAGAAAATGGCACTCAATTTTTAATTGGGAAGATTCATTTCTGTCAAGAGCATTCTTCTAATTAGACAAGTACCACATGGTTTTGATAAAGAAACCCAGCATCACAAGCAAAAATATACTTCCTAATTTAAATCCTTGAAAATTAACATGGAGAAACAAGAATGACAGGGATATCTACTTGATCCCTCTGAAAATGTTTCTGATTAAGCCCTTTCACAAGTACCTCCTGAGCAATGAATAAGGATCCCCTCTATATTTTTAAATTCCTCAGGAGTCCTGAGATCAATACCAAACACTGTTGTGCTTTCACCTTTTCTCTTGTGCCCCCTTGCCCATCGTCACGACACACCGAAGTGCCTGCTCGCAGAGGCAAGGGAGAGCATACGCAGGAGATCCCATCACACAAGATGTGGCTGTGTTCTCCTTTCCACACTCCCTTGTCTGCAACATGGGCAAATTCCTGATGTCTGTGCTTCAGAGACTTTCAAGTAAGTTACTGAAGGCACTGCAACACTCAGAAATGCATTTTAAGTTGAGGTCACACCATGGGCTCTGGCTGTGGGGTGGTCAGCGGTGCACACGGGGATTTTCACTTGGCTTTAAGCTAGAGAGCGTGTGCCAGGCTGGCATAGGAGTCCAGGGCTCAGCATGGGCTGGCCAGAGGATCAGCTCCCCCCGTGTCACCCACAGCCCTGCAACAGTGTTCCTAGGAAGGAGCTGTACCCCAGTTCAGTGATTTAGTCATAGCAGCAGTTGCGACAAGCTAATTAAGACCCTCTCAGACACCTTGGAAAAGTGGGTTTATAGAAAATAAGGGTATCAGACCACCGCAAACAGATCTCGGAGCTCCCAGCTGGCTGCGGAAAGATGCTGCTGCTTTGTTGAGATGCAGCAACTGACAGCCCATCTGTTCTTGGTTTCTTGCAAACAAACAAAACAGGTGACCTCCATGAAGGGTCTAAGCAAGCCTCCTTTATTTCACATCTGCACCGGGTGAGGGACATTAGTTCACAAGGTCAGTAAGTGCCTCTCAGCTGAGGGGCAGAAATTAAGACACCAAACCACCACTCCACATAGCTGGATCGTAACTTTAATCTGTTAACTCTGCAGCTGCAAGCTATATACAAAGCAAGTGCTCAGGCAAAGGAAGAGGATGGAATTCTGAAGAAGAATAACTGATACATAAGTACCTTAATCCTTAAGATACAAAAAGCTGCCAAAGACTTGAAATGGAGGCAGCAAATATATCCCCATAATGAAGTTCAGGAGTCCCCCTCATTAAGGGAGTCACAAGAGTCACCCACAATGTGAATGTAATCTTTGTGGGCAGACTAAGTCCAGCAAGATCACAGGGCACTCTTACAATGAACCTTAAAAATGGATCTATGTGGAAAATGAAGAACTGAGACTAGGAACAAACACCTATTAACTATTCTTTGGTAATGTACTCATCTTGGACTAACACCAGCAGCACTGATGAGGGAACCAAACAAGTGGACTCACTTCTTTACAGCAATCCCAGAAAGCACCCGAGGAGAGCACTAGCAATTCTCCCTGGCTGACTTGACTGTACAAGGGAGAAAGCTGGAGGAATTACCAGGAATATGGTGTTTGGTGAAGAGGGTGAGCACCATCCTCATTGCTATGCTCAAGCCAACACTGCAAAGTAGCTTCTGCTTCCTTAGGAGTGTCCATCACATAACACCCAATCGTTACCAAGGGGTTGTTATCCAGTACTTAATTATGGGTTTGGTAATACCCAGCTTGTAAGTCACTAGTTTGATTACCTGTGATTATGAATACTGAAAATGTAACACCCAAACATACCCAAATTAACACGGTAGTCTACTGAAAAGAGCTGAGTGGTAAAATTAACTGCTTCCTATACTCACCAGCAGCACAAACGATCCCACACAACTGAAAAGTCAGTAGCAGGAAGAAAAGTCTGAAGGTCTGTTATGACTAAAGTTCTTTTCTCTCCTCCAAGTGCCTAATGTGAGATAAACCAGAGTCTGTCCCCCGCCAGGAACAGACCATTACTGTGTAATCCCATGAGTCAAACATGTACAAGGACAACTGCCCAGTTCTATGGTCTGAGCCAGCCTCAAAGGTCTACCCAGTTTAAAATAAAGCAAATTGAAGATCTCAAGCATGGCTTGACAAAATGCCAGCAAGCCCATTTCTGCTCGACAGAGGTCACCCCTGCAAGTACAGTATTGCTACAGTAAAGACTGGGATGATTTGGGGTGGAGGCAGCAACCCCAAACAGACCATTCAGGAGGGCAGGAAAGAGCAAGGGAGGGAAATCATTAAGAAACACTGGAAAAGAGAAGACGGCTGAAAATGCGAATGCCACTGGGTCTCAGCAGAGCACAGTGAGCCGTTCAAGAAGCTACTGAAGCACAGTCACCAGACTGAATTCCATCCATTCAGTGTATCTGAATGGATGGAATACACCAGGGGTGTATCTGCCATTTGGACAACAGGGTGCACCCAACTCACCTCCACGCAGAGCCCGGAGATTCCCTGCTGTACAGACACTCCTGCACTTCAATGGGAAGCCCCTGCTTTTCTCCCCGTGATCCTGGATTTCTATTCTGATATCTAACCCAACAGGGCAACAAAATCAAATCAAGTAAGAAAACCTGGCTTTTTCTCCTACTTCTCATCTTTGGACAGTTGGCATATCATCACCTCTCTCTGCCTCAATTTCTAACACTAACTGGACCAAATGGGACGTATGACCAACTACAAAATATTCTGAAACTTAACATCTGTATCACTACAAGCATTTAAAACCACTGAAACAGGCTAGAAATTAAATTCTCTGGCCCAATTTGTTTGCACGCTTGCAGCACTATCCAGTTTGTTTCCAGTTTTTTGGGGCAATTTTCATACAGCAACAAGGATGGCTCCCTCCTCATGAGAAGTTATCTTTGCAAGAAAGCACCCTGAAAGCAGAATACACAGAAGCATGTGAGACTTGAGGAATTTTACATCATTGTCCAGATTCTTCTGAGAATTGTCCAAAGCTTCCTATGCAAAAACAAAAGGAGGAAAAGGGCACTCACACTACCCGGCTTTAGGACCACACATTGAGGTACTACTCAGGGAGATCAGAATCAGCAGAGAGGGACACTTTCCAGGGGTGCCTCTTCAGTAACCTAGAGACTCTGCTGAGCCTGCAGAAAGATCAGCCTCTGTTTGGAGGCTGAAGCTCAGTCCATACAAATACCCTTTTTGCCCCCTCACCCAGACCTGGAATATGCTTCAATTAATAGATCAACATGAGGGCTAGGATTTCCAGACCAGGAGTTTTTCTTTAGCACCGGTGACACTAAGTGCCTAACTAGTAACTGTTGTTTGAGAACTGAGGGACACTCAAGTAGACTCAAGTGTCCAGTTTCTTTAAAAAAAAAAAGCAGCACCTCAAATCAAGCCCAAATAAAAAAACCTAAGCAGAACGTGTTCCCTGTGACAGAGTGATCTTACACAGTAGCTGGAGGAGTAATCCTAGAAATACACATCCTGCCATACTTCACCAAGGCTTGTCTTCCTCTGTATACTTCCACTTTTCAAAACCCCTAAAATAACCAAAGCAGTTCTGTGATGGCAACATACAACACAGGCACCATTACAACATCTTTAAAAAACAATGAATAACTCTAAATAAAATTTGAGAGCTCCTTCGCTACCTCATGGTATATAATTTGCCCCTTTTCAGAGAAAAGCCTGAATAGCCACACACGCAGCGCTATGAACTGATTCCGTTTAAGCAACCAACCCAGAAGGAAAGTAGAATTATGAAACGCTGCAAGAAGATCTGTTCGTGAAGCACCCATGTCAGTGCTCAGTGCGAGTAGATTATACTTCCGGGACAGGTGCACATCTGGGAGAGCTCTTCTCTTCCCAGGATTTCCACCCGGATGGGAGGGAACTGCATTCCTTGCGAGATTTCCATCCAAGTCTCCACCACCTAATGGAAATTAAGCCTAAGGCTCACTGCTTGGCATCACCGCTGAGGATACTGAATACAAAGACAAGAGGGACCTCAAGGACACATGCAGACTAGCTTTAGGCAGCCTGGCAGGAACTGCGTAAGGGACTAGAGCTACTTTGCAGTGGTGGCTGTGATCTCCAGCAGAGACAGGAGAACAGAGCATGTCCCAGCATTGTGTTTCTTCTCGGCTTCAACCAACTGCCCATTTGGCACCAGAGCAGTGAGGTACAGGCACACTCTGCTCCACCTGTGACAGGGGCAGGGGGCAAGGCATTCATCCCAGCTGAGGACAGAGGCATCAGTAACAAGCCAAGTTTGGTGCCTGCCAAAAGGCGAGGAGGAGCATCCTAGAGTACTGCCGTTTTAGCTGAGTATTAGGCAAGACCATCGCCCTGGAATGCACAGGCTTCACAACTGGACCTGAAGGGCATTGGACCTATTCTCCCCACCCAGTCCCACATGAAGTTTGAGGGAGTCTGAATGCAGAAGGCAGCAGGGGATTTGGGGAAAGACTGAGCCTCTCCTATAGCAAGCAGGATGACAGCAGATGCTAGTGCAATGTGAGCTAACAGCAAGTTATCTTGCTATGTGGAACGTTTCTAGCTTGCATTAGTTAAGTCCGAGATGCGCTCTTTAACCTTGGAGGAAAAAACAGAGTTTATTCATTCAATTGGTTTATTAGAGGAGATGGCCAACCAGAACAGCTAAAACAGAAAAGTTTCCACGACCTGGGACAAAAAAGGTCCTGGGTTTCAGGCAGTTTATGAAGAGCCCATGAGCTGCCGCAGCGGCATACTCAGGAACCTTGGCTCATCTAGAAAATGGATAGATTTAGTTCATTTTGAATGACAAGAACACTCATGTCCTTAGCCCCCATTTCCTCTCAGCACCTCTGCAGGCCCTCAGTGTAATGTCACCTTGCAATAACAGCCTACGCAAACTCCAGTTGTGGAAGCTGACACCTGGGACAGGCAGAGAAGGAACAGAAGATCAATTTTTGCTCCTGGCACTGCTGAAAACTACAATTCAAATACAAATGCACTTTTGAGAACTCCTGCATGTCTGCAGTTTGGGCTCGATGGGCAACAACCCTGGGAAATCCGTCCCTGGGCTCCAATGAGTACAGCTTAAAATTAACATATTCCTCTACGTATAAACAGTGTCATTAGACTTGTACTTTTAAAAAATAAGATCAACCCAGGCCAGGACCAGGCTCTGCAGATAAAGTAGTAGCTTATCTCTTATAAATATTTTTAATATTTTTTAATTACAAGTAGTCCTCACTCCAGGTAATGTAACTGACACAAAGTACCTGCACACACGCAGCCCCTAGACTTTCACAGAAAGCCCAGAAGCAACCACTCTATAAGAAAGGAATCCTACCTCACAGCAAAGTAGGGGAGGGGGCACAATGGCCAAGATAGCCTAAATGTGGGGGAAGAGTCATTTGGAGTAAATACAATAAACAGGGATTTCAAAAACCCTTCATATAAAGGATCAAGGAGGTTAAAGCAAAAAACTGGTTCAAAAAGATGTACAAAACTGTTGGAGACCAACAGAAAACTCTGCCAAAAAATAACTTGCATTTAAATCAGAAATCAATGGCATCACACAATTCTGTTGTTAAAAAAAGAAAAAGAAAAGTGGAAATCTGTGTAAAGATCAGCATTTATAAAGAGTTATCATTAGCTCCAGAGACCAGCGTAATTCCCATGAAGTCCTGATGGAAGGGGGCCTCCTGCCACAAAGAGTTTCGTTCCAGACGAGTCGTAGCAGTGGGTGTAAACAGCATTTGGGAAGAAATTTATGTCAGAAAAATAATTCCTCCACGTTTCATCATGATTCTGTTAAAGGAAAGTTTAGACTGTTATTGTTGCCAAACAAACCCAAAACCTTGTTGCACAAAAGCAGAAGGTAGCTTCCAGGGCCTAAAAAGGGACCTTTTCTGTTAATACTCCCTGAGGCATCAGACAGATGAACTTTAAGATACCAGAGTTGTCCTGAAGCTTTTTCTGAGGACATTTGGGCCAAACATTGGAGGGGGGAAGGTGAAGGGTAGGGAAGATACCAAGTTTCATTAGTTTTTAAAGCTACATCACAATGATACAAAAGATAATGTAGAGAAGTTAGACAAAGCCATTAACTGCTTTATAACAACATACAGGAAATTGAACTCAAGTGCCTGCCACGGCATTACCTCAGGAAGCCACACTTTCTGAAACTGCACACAACTAAATTAAATCTCTCTTACTTTGAGTACCACGTTAGAGTAGCATGTTTTTGAAGGAAGACGATGCATTTTGTGTTCAAGGTTCTGAAAACTGGAAATTAGATTATATTCGAAAATATAAAGATATAAAATCTAGTTGCTTTATGAATCAGTGCATAAAAGCCATATGCATAGGCTTACTTTTAAGCCAAAAAGGCATAAAAGTATGTCCTACATTCAAGCAACCAACCATTCAATACTCTTTCATAAAGCTTTTGTAGAAAGCAATTCTGCAGTACTTCTTGCTTTTCATGATTACAGTTATCGGTTACATGATCACTGTTTTACTGGGACGCATTTCATACAACAGCTCCCACTACTACAAAAAGAACCGGTTCGAGCCCTATGGCACTCCTGCGTAAAGGGTCGCCTACAGCTACGAGCTACTCACCAGCCAGCCTTTCCCAGTAGTCAACTTCAAAATTTCACTTCCTCCTAATTTCTGCTTCTGTCCATAGCAGGCACGTGGGGGCTTTTCATCCAGGAACCTCTGGGCTCTGATATCGTAAAACAATAAGGAACCTTGCCCCGTTCCCACTGTGATGATGTGCTCGTAGAAGCTCACCGATCGAATACCTGTCAAACAGAGAAGGGACATACAACACAGTAAAGAAGACTGATGCTTTAGCTCTACAGTGCTGCCGCTTGATGTCTAATATTTTCTTTAAGAGGAATTACCTACTAGTATTACAGTTATGCCATTAGATTGAGTAAAAGGAGTACATTTTGGTTTTGCAAAAATCTAAATCTGAAGCCTCAGCTAAACAAGGATCCCTTGGAAACAGTCTTGGGGAGATTCTGTATGTAAGAATTTGCAAAATGTCCTGTCATCTCATCTCTATTTATTGTGCAAAAGGTTTGCTTTGTGTAAGCTCTACCCCAAACAACTCTTCTACACAGATTAAACTCCGCCCCATCTATGCTTTTCCTACCTGCACAACATGATGTCAGGTTATAAACTCTAGGGCCTTTTAAGCCCTTTTTAAAGTACCACTGAACTACAGCCTAAACAAGCATTCAAAGAGGAGGGGAAAAGAAGTGAGTTATGCCAGCTACATCCACGTGCCAACTGCTGTCACCGTACCACGTGGGACTGAACGTCACAAAACTTGTAACATACTGGAATACACCCAGCAGGACACGTGACAGCAGAGACCCGAGAGGTGTGGATGTAGCCAGGGAGTTTCCTCTTCCCCTTTGTACAGAGTCCTAACTAGAAACACATCCTCATCCTTCCACCTCCGCAACCTGATGCTACATACGCAGCCACCAGCGTCTGTGACACACGCTTAGAACAGGCAAGGCCACATTGTCGTGCTCCAGATGCGAGGCGAATTCTTGGCTGCAAGCTTAATAGGTGGGAAACCACTGTGCGAGTCTCACCTGCTGAATTAGATTTACCAGATTCATATAAGAATCTCCACTTTAATTCAGAGAACTACAAATGCATCTGAGCAAGTTGGAGACGTCTCCCCTCGCCGCCCATTACAAGGGCCTGGCTCTGGCAAATACCTGCAGAAAGCTTTAAGCCCTCTGCAATCAGCAAGAGCAGTCACTTGGGTAAGAGGAGAAAGGCACAAGAGGGGACCTCCTCTTATTTTTGCTCCAAAAGTGCTCTTGACAGGAAACTCAGCAGAACACTTACCTAACAGAAACAAGTGATGGAGTATGAAAGCAGATGGCACATACTTTCCAATGCAATTTATTAATAAAAAGCTGTAAAATGCAGAACGACTGTGGCTTTCTCAAAAAAAAAAAAAATTAACTGAAGGAATCCACGATGTACCCACTACTAAGAGGATGTTTAGAACAGGCTTTCAAGGACAGCACTTCAAATTGGGTCCTAAGGCGCTGAAGTACCTCAGATTAATCATTCCCATCAAACTAAAACCGCAACCTGTGCCTAGAACTGATCACAGTAAGCTCTCCAACATACCCAGCATTCTACCACCTGTGGACCTGGACTATTTGGGTCAGCAAATTGAGTCTCACTCCTGAGAGGCACAGAGGCTCTGCATATCCCAGAAGGAAATGAAGATGCAGTAGCATGTCCTACACAAGGAGTAGACAGAGAGCCCATGCTCCACAAGCTCTGTCCACTACATTAACATTGCTGCCTTCAGGATATAAAGACAGGGGCACACGGCATAGCACTGCATGCCAGCTGAGCAGAAAGCAGTTGCTCTTGCAGATCAAGAAGTAGAGTTCAGGGCCTGAACTTCCCTGTACAGCTGCTAAGAAAATCAACACTTAGAAGATGCACTACAAAGCATTAGCTACTTTCTCACCTAGAGCAGGCAGGGTTACACTGGATAAAACCCAGCCCCAGTCCCAGTCTTACTAAGCAACGACCTTTCTCTGACCTGCTTTTGTATGCAACA
>NW_008825501.1:4848134-4864211 GCF_000699105.1 Pygoscelis adeliae
AGCAGGTGCATTTGGAAGCTGAAAGCACATTCGGGTAACACTTCAAAGCACTTAAAAGTCAACCCACATTTTAGTCTGCAAATCAATAAACAGCCTACTTTGCAGAGGTGCTGCACTGCACCAAGTCCCAGTGAGATCAACAGAAAGTTGAAACACTCAGTATCTTGGCAATTAATATTACCTAAGTGCCTCCACCACCATGCCAAAAAAGAAAGATCCGCCTCCTATGCAGAACAGAAGACAACATTGAACAAAGGCTTTCTCCAGACATGAACTGGAGATGCCCCAGAGATACTACCTACACATAGATCATCCCCCCAGCAGGGATGATCACATACTCAAGGCAGAAGCTTTCAGCCACCACTGGGCACCACACTCCAGTGTCTTGGTATTTCTTCCCTATGCTACTGAAGGGTGACAGTGCCAAAGACCTCCACAGAGCCCTCACTGACAGCGGGTCAGGACAAGGGCTATTGCTGGTAAGATGTTCAGGTGACAGCATGAGCTGGTGAAGCACCTTTTCTCATATTATAGAAGCTTCTCCCATATCTGAAAGAAGCAGACCTTGACATTTATCTGGACAGCACCGTTCAAACTCCAGTTACCACATAAATAAAACTTTCCTAATCCTTGTCTACATGCATTCTCTTTTGATAACTTGCCCAATTTAGAGATGATGCCTAGAGCCAAGCTAAATAAGGACTGAAACCTATCAGTCTGGGATTAATATGGTTTAAAATGGGCAGCACAGCACAGTGCCTTCTCATGCCTGAAAATAAAGGGCATGGGAAGAACCTTATGGGACCATGCACCCTGCAAGCCCTCATGCTTGGCCCTGGTGTAAGGTTCAACTGGACATACTGCATCCACATCAGAAAAGGAAAACAGCACTCAAATCTGCTTTTTTTTTTTTTAAGAGTGAGCTTTTGTATATTTAAAGCAAATAAATACACATCAAAAACTAAGAGTCTCATTCATGGCTTTAAAATTACAAAGCAAGCATTCACTCACAGCACAGACTCCCAATATGATAGCACAGAGCAGACAACATGCTTTTTTTCCCCATTCCCAGAGAAAAATGCAAGAATTGACAGTATTAATAGCAGTACAAAGACTGGATTTGCTTTGAGATGAAGTAAAACAGAATAAGATGCAATAAAAAATAAGTAGAAGTAAAATGCACACTTTTAAAAGTTCAGTAATATTTGGACGGTGTACAATTTAGTTGATCATAAAAGCACTAATGTTGTCTATCATTAGATTTTAGAGTTGCTTTTAAGTTTGGTTTGTTGGTTGCTCAAGGAATACGGCCATAAAAGCAAAACCTACATAGACTATCAATCAATGATTTGGTCTATCGCACCAAAACCCCTTCCTATTTATCAAAAGCTTATCTTACTGCAGTCTTAATAGCTACTTCTGCAAGCAAACCTTTTGAAGCACCCTTTGACAAGTTTCTTACCACTGCCTCGTTCTTTGGAACAGACGGATTTAACATTGTGAGAAGGCTGCCTGGGATCCAGAAAGGAGACATGTGCCTGTGATCCTACTGCATACACTGACCACTCCTGACCATAAGCCAAACACACGTTCTCCCTGCAGTATGGCAATTTTGTGGAAAGTAACTGGAAACAGAAGAAATAAAAATCAACCCATTATGAGAAAAGAGCAAGATGTTAACAGAACAATTCTGTAAACTCTGTTCAAGGAAGTTGCGGTGAAAAAAATAAAATGCAGCTAAAAAATAAGTTCACCACAAAAACAGAACTTTAAGAGAAAAGCAACAACCTGATGCAGAGAAAAAACCCTGAAGGAGATGGGAAGCCTTATCTGAACCAAACTGAGATTTAGAAAGGCTGAAGCCAAGTATTATGCAAAGAACAATGAACATTTTGGCAAATTGTTTTACATCTTTCTAAGCTGCTGTTATTTCTTCAGCAGGGGTACACAGACATCAGCTCTCAGCTGAAAAAGCTTATGTCACACACTAGCATAGATATGTCTGCGTTTGATCTGCAATTACACTTCAACAAGTGCACTTCCTTTATGAACACTGCTAATCAAGTATCCATCATACTCTATGGAACGGTTCACTTCAGCTCACCTTTAACTGGCAGAAAGTTAAGAGCACTTCCCACCCTCCAAAATAAGGGGCGTGGGGAGCTCCTCTCCTCAAGTTCTGATTTTTAGGACATTTCATTTTACATAAAGCTTTTAAGTGTTTTACAAACACTGCTGCTCTTTCTTCAAGCATTTGAAGGAGATGAAGAATAGTGAACAGCCTTAACTGCCAGGCAATTTTTGAAATTTTACACCAACAAACAGAAAAGCACCTTCGATAGCGTGTGCTCTGCTTTCCAAAGATGAAAATACCCATCTAGAGACACAGCTCCCAACTCCTATAAAAAAAAAGTAAGAGAGTTAGTTTCTGTATTATACATGTCCTTACAAATTCACACTCTCTACTAGGCAGGCTGCATACTCCAGACTGAACTCATCCATGATCATATACATGCTTATCAAGATAAATTTTCATTTTATACTGATCTTGATAGAATGCAATACAGCACAAAGATGCCAGGTAGAATAAGAATTAATAAAACAAAAAATAACTTTCAAAAGTAGAGATCTTGTTAGACAATCAAATAATGAATTATTAGACAGCACAAGCTAGAGTTGGCAATTCTCTTCAGCAGCTCCCACACTGATTCTGACCCTGAAGCAAACATTTCTTTCTAGGCACTGCTCTACTGAAAAAGCTATTCGAAGTCTCCATCACAGAGGAGTAATTAACAGCTCTAGTGAAAAATAAAGCCCACAGGAGCACCGTGCTTCTGAAAGCACGCCCACCTTCGCTTCAGACCACCTCTATTGTTTGAGGGCAGAAAGAAAAGTAGTGGAGGATGAATTGCTACTCCCACTAGTAATAACAAGAGATCGGCGCGGGGGAGGTTAACATTTACTGTTTGTCAAATGCCAACAAAATAACACTGAAGCAAGCACTGGTGCCTGCCCTGTGTGTCAGTTACCTCACTTGCTGAACAATCCAGTAACGACTGTTCCATCAGAACAGGAACTGCCTGAATGTTAGCTGGTCTTCATGAAAGGGGAAGAAAAGCAGCAAGAGCACTCAAGAATGGGATTCAAGCTGCAAGAGGTGTTTTGGTGCTTTATCTGCTTCTTGTAAACATTCCTGTGCTCCGTAGGGTGCAAGTATAAAAATCAAACCCACAAAATTGTTCCTTCTGAAAACATACGTCTTTTTTCTACTGGACTTCTCCATTCACTTGGGGCAGAAGCAGACGTAGCAGATAAAGGTGACCATCTCATATGAGAAGGATGCAAAAGGATCAGGAGAAAAAATATTAGGCTGCTTCTCCAGTATTTCTGATTTAGATTACTTTTTTCTTTTTCTAATACGTATGGACAGTTTTAGGACTTCTCAACTCTCTTGCTTATCTTACTGACCTTGTTCTTATTGTTGAAAGCCAATGCTCGGACTTTGCAGTTGTCAGGATTGGTGTTCTCTTTGGGGATATCCTTCAGAGCCCTGTGTGTTATGTGGGCATAGACAGGAACTTGAGAGAGATTATGCCTGGCATCGCTTTTGGACAACACATCCTCTGTGACTTCCCAGAGACCCATCGAACCATCCCGGGAACCTGAATAAACAGTCCATAACAACATTTCACATACATATAATTCCCCTTTTTAAAAAAGGAACTGCAATAAACAATAGGGTCTGAAAGAAAGAAAGGATACTATTAAGTTAATCTAACTGAACACACTGTTGGTGCCTATACATTAATTATTATTAACAAAACCATGATTTTGCTGAGTTTACTGAGCTGTAAAGTTCGTAACATTGTGAACTCATTGTCAAACAGTTTGTCTACACAGTTTCCAAGCAGCTATATCACCTCATCTGTTTTCAACTGATTAGGATGCATCAAAAACCACAAATCTGTACAACAATCACCATTAGAGAGTCACACATAGAATAAACTCGGAAGCAACTGAATAGCCTACACATTCAGCCTGGCTTACCAAGGCTGAGATTGACAGTCTGTTAAGCCAATGTAAAAACCTCCAAGAAAACTTAGTTGGGTTTACACCAATTTTGGATCATTTGATTTTTTCCAGTATGCTTATAGACATGTACACACACATTTGTGAACTGAACAGAAACAACTATTTCAAACCACAATTTGTATCAAATCTATTTTTTAAATTATTTTTCTTAAACCCATGCAACCTTTTGTTTAAAGAATGTAACACAGGAACTCAGGCTGAACAAGCAAGAACTGATTTTATTTTTCTACTGAATTTGAAGATATTAATCTAAAATATAAATTAACAAGAGTAACAATACTGGATGAAGAAAGCTGAATGTCTGTGGTTCGTAGATCAACACAGGCTTAATCCAAGGCCCTATACCCATCCCTCCCAGTGTTCAGGCAACTCACTTCCATCTAAGTCAGCTCAGACAGATTTGACATGTACCTCAATCTCTTCCGGTACATCAATCTCTGCCCTACACAATGTGAAAAACACATCCCTCCTTCTCTCACAGGGAATGCAAAAGAAATATTTCATGTCTTGAAGATGCCAGAAAAAAATATCTACATCAGACTGTCAAATTGATAGGCTTTGGTACATCATAGGAAATAAGCTGCAAAGACACTTAAGCAAAACATCTTGTTGCAATGCGGGTGGTCCAGCACAGCAGGGATGGCTTCGCCCCCTCACAGAGGGATTCAGTCATTTGCCACTATCACCTACTACAACCAAACACAAAAGGAGCTTCCTAATGGCACTGCATAGCAGCAGAGAGCACATGACACTACATCCTGCCAGTCAATTTACATGCTGATGGCTTTTAATGGCACCTAATCTTGTGCTGAATACTCAGCAGTAGAATTTCTAAACATCTTGACATGCTTTAGGAGGAAGCTGTCCCTTTTAATAGCCCTAGCAGGGGAAAAAGTCAATGTATGTTGCTCAACTGGTTGGCCTTGAAGCCAAGGACAGTATCGTTTGTTACCCTAGGCTCATGCCATCCTGGGAATTATTCATCCCATCCGAAGCTTTTGCCATGGAAATCTTTTCGTCTAGCCAGTACAACTGAGTGGACTGATGCATTCTCCCTCAGCTATGGCTGCTTAGTCCAGAGTTTAATTTTATGCTTATGGACTACTGAAATACACTGCTGAAGAATTTACAGGCAGAGCCCTGCCTTCTTCTTGCTGAAGTTAACACAAGCAAGAGGAATAATCAAGCCCCTGGTCCTCTTTGTACTCATTCAACAGTTTTGACGGCAGCTAGAAAATACACTGCCAAATCTTGAACCTCAGGCTACACGATCGGTGTGATCTGCCATGGGACCAAATGCCCTTTTTTCTTCCTGTGGCATTTAATCTGCCCCAAGAAAGTCACGAAAAATTTGCATTTAGTTTCTCAATTGAGATAAAAATATTTGCTATATCCTCAACGTTTGGAGTTCAAATATTTCTGCTCCCCGCTTTCAGATGCAGATGTAAATCAAAAACAACGTCAGAAGTTAGTCGTCTTTGTTTTCTCCTGATGAGGATCATCAGCGAAGTTCTGAAGAACTCAGTGTAGCAATCAGACTTGCTAATGGCTTTCAACAAGTTTTCCCTGGTGTCTCAGGTCCGGAGACTAGAACCTGCATCCTGCTGTAAGCTTCATACAGCAGAGGACATGGCAGTCTTCTACTCACACCTCCACCCTTGAGCACGCAGAAAACATTGAGAGCAACACAGTTCAACCTCACATGCTGTGCCTCTATTCCACTGGGTCCTTATCTTTCCCTTGGATATCTGTAATCACCTCTGCTGCTCTCTCCAAGCTTACTAGCTGACAACGTTTTTTTAATGCAGATATTTGGGTTGGAGACTTGCAAAGATGAAATTTTACATTAAATTCAAAATCAAATTCCAGGATTAGCTTTTTGGTTTTTGGAAAAAAAAAGAAAAGAAAAAAAAAAGAAAAAATCCTACTAACTAACAATTCAAGTTAGTTCATTTGATTTTTATAAGAGACTATTACGATTTTGTGTCACCTGCAGTTTGACACCTCCCTGTACAGAATACTACACCCTGTCAGCACAGAAAGACAGTAAACTACTAAATTAATGCAACAGCATATTAGTATTGCTGCCTTCACCTAAGTAATACTTTATGAAGTTACACTGATTGTCCAACTAGTTACTAAAAAGTCAGTAACTGACCTTTTCTATTACAGCCTTCTGTATTAACTGCCATAGCGTATGTGCATGTACACACATACACACACATATACATACAAAACAAACAGTTTTCATTAATTAGTCTTTCACAGGATTTCAGGAAACCAATATTGCTCTGCTGTATTCCAAACTTATTAAATGATAAACAACACCCCTCTTGAAATTATTCTTCTTGTGTGGAATCCTTCCCTGTAATTCATTTTAGAGATGTTCAGAGATACTCTCACGGCAACGGCTACTGGAAAGGCAGTAATATTCCCTCCAATACTAGAAAAATCAAACCTAGACCAGGGTCCTACAAATAAAAAAAAGTGAAGCACTGTACTAAAACTAAGAAGGGTTTAAATAGCCAAGGTAGTTCCAAGTGGTTTCAAATGCCCTGATCAAGGTGCTTCCCTAAGACCTATAAAGTGCTGTGCATCAGTATAAAATTCTGGAAAGGCAAAAAAAAGGAGAGAAAAAAAATCCACTTTACCAGAAACAGCCATAGTATCACTGATCCACGCAATTGAAAATATCCAATCCTTATGTCCATCCTAAAAGAAAAAAAGACAGTTTTTTTTCTGTGCCATTATACCCTAGAGTAGTCTCAAAGCAGACAAGTATTCTTCACTTTGATTTTTAGTACGAACTCAGAGGACAGACCTACATCAAAAACATACAGATAAGATTCCAGTATCAAGCTGGAGCAGTTTAAGTATCTAACAGTAATTTTAACTTTTTTTTTAATTTTGTAGTGTATCATTAATAGAGAGCAATTAGATGATGGAAAAACAGGTCTCTGACCAAGGACAAATTGATCTCAATTCTAAGGACTTAGACTTTTTTTCCATTTTGAAAGCAGCGCTCTTCACTTCTGTAAAGTAGCTACATACTTTTATTTCCTCAAGTGCACATCCCTACTATAAAAAGTACCCCAAACCTTATGTTTACAATATATGACCTACAGATTAATTTTTCAAGACTATTAGTTCAAGAATCTTTTCTTTAGCAGGTGAGAAAACTATGGAGGAAAAAAAGACCATAAGGCTCTAGTTCTGTCTGAAAAGCTGCAAAGTCACAGCAGCACACAAATGAATAACAAGCCATACAAATCTTCAGAGTCGAGCCTTTCTGCAGCTGGTTATCTGCTACTGCAGAAACTCTGACCTGACCTCTGCTGTTGTAGTTAACGTCTACGTGAAGTCCTGAGTCAAAAAGGAGAAATGAGAGAGAAGTGCTTACAGGATACCGCTATACTCATTTCAGCTTTTTGTCTTTTTAAGACTGGCTATTTTAAAAGGCCTCATGATGTTTCAGAAATATAAGCAGTACCAGAGTCTATCAAACTGCCATAAGCCACTGGGTTAGAACTAATCCTCAAAGCCAAGTTCTGCCTCTGGAATAATACATACATAAGCTGCACTGGAGAAGGGGAAAATCAAAACAGCTTCTGTCAACTTTTCAATTTCTCAGAAGAGCTTTTTCACTAAAACTAGTTTCAGAAGTCATCACCATAATTAAACTTTAACATTTAGGATTTTGTTACATTTTCAGTCCTTAAAAGTAATCTGAAGTAGACCTGAATGAGGATGAGGAAGAAGAAATTTGGCTCAGAAGCCTGAGAATTGTCTCACATGTTTGTGTACTCACTCATATTTAAGACATCTTGTCAAAAAAGACAACTTAACTGGAAATGTTTTCAAGCATTCAGAAATTCGCTCTCCACTACAGGACTCCCAAATCTTAATCTTGCTCTGACCTTACATACTTCAAAGTAGTAATTCTTGTAAGTGACAGAATAAACTTCCCCCGAATACTCCCACTTACATCTCCCACACAGACAGGATCGAGTGTAGGCAGGCGGTAAATTGCAAGACTGTTGGGGTTGTCTCCACCTGTGGCCAGAAGGGTCCTCGAGGGGTTGAGCTCAATGGCATGAATACCACATCCCTGCTGGTTGACCATGCCGGGTTCACGATCTTTCAGAATAGGAATCTTGGTAATTTGACCAGTCTGGACATCTACTACAAATAACTGGGGAAAAAAAACAGGAGATGTAAGTCATCATCGAACAGATAAGAAAAACAAGGTGGCCAAACATCCTCCCTATTTTGAACTGACATTCTTCCCAAGTTGGAATCCACAAATGCTGCAAGTATGGCTGAAAAATGCATAAATTCCTTCTTAAAACAATTAAACTAACTTAATTACAGTAGGTTTTATTTCAAGCATCCCATTTGGTTTTCACAGCCATAGAAGAGAGAAATTTGTCACGGGAGGTTTCCCATTTAACAAAACCCCTGAATCTAAAACTCTTTTCCCTGTTCAATACTGTGACAAAACAATATTCTTTTCCAGTTTCCCTGTACAACACTGAGAAAGAGACTCACCTCCAAACAGTCAATAAGCCCCAGGGGCCTTAGCACAAGTCTCCTGCCTCCCAGATAAGACACTTACCGTGAAGTTTTGGCTTTGGCAAACTGACACTTTAAAAACTCATATAATTGGAGTTTATTTTCTGGTGATACACAGAGAATAGTAACTAAATATAGTACTGCCAGTACAAACATCTAAAAAAAGATATCTATAGCTACATACCTCATTCTGCAAAAAGACTAGAAGTTGGAGCTCTATATCACTGTCCCCTTGAGAGAAAACTCAGTTATACAGCCTTACACTCTTCAAGCAGACATCATTATACCCAGAGTTGCGTCAGTTCAAACGTATATGACCATAGGGTTACAGTCTAAATCAGAACAAAGGTTTACATCGCTTGCCAAAGTGCACTTTCATTTGGGAGGCTCTTGTGCTGGATCATTTCACAGATGATGTTCAGAGGGCAGCTGCACGAACAGTCAAATAGGTGTAATGGAGGGGACAAAGCCCTGTGAGGGAACATGAGTGAGAAGCAAGGAAATGGAGGACCTGAAGCTGACTTGGCACTAATGAAAATTATGTAGAATCACAGCCCAGGATTATAATTAAATTACACACACATACACACCCCCTTAAGCTTCTTCCTTCTGTAACCAAAGAAAATTGTCTCAAAGCCTCTAGAAGTGAATTGAAGATGGAGAAGACAACAACAACAAAAAAGAAAACTCAATGCAATTTAAAAAAAGGAAATTGTTCTGAAATCCTTTGTCAGACATTTCTAGGACAGAAGAGAAGTCTAGAGGTTCTCAGAGAGAAGTTATAAATACAAGTTGGTTTTGGTGAACTCTCACAGACTGTAGATCTGTTCTTTAACAAGCATAAAAAAAACCAAGAAAATTTAGCAGCATATCTATTATTCTTGATGTACTGAACTAGCAGAATATTAACGTCAAATCAAAATCTGATGAAGTATGGTATGTTAAACTCATTCTACAGAGAAAGCTGAAATACATTCATCACTATTTGTGTGTTGTGTCTAGAATTATGCACCTTCAACCCGCAACTGATCTTCCTCTGCAGTCTTGCACAAACAGGTGACTGTTCTACAGGGACTGAATTTGCATGTTTAGTTCTTTATTTCGTATGCAGGTGTTGGGTCAGGCAACAGCTGAAGTGCAGCTGAGTAGGAGGGAGGCACCCCTCACTTCTCCCAAGCCTTACAATGCAGTTCACTGCCTGAGACAGCTGGTAAAAAAATGATGCACACAGCAGCCCCTCTGCCCTAACCACGTCCCTGGAAATTAACACCTGCACTGTAGGATCAGGACCAGTAATTCCCTCTCCTCTCATCCTCCCTTGTCCTTCCTCTGTGAGTGCATACCCTCTCTTCCTCCTCAGTATTTCCTTCCAGCAGAAAGGCCCAGTTCCCTCCCCTGTACTCCTTCAACTACTGCAAAAAAACCCCAAACAAAATCAACAGTTAAGTGCCTAAGATTAAGGCTTGCAAGTGTTATCTGCAGGTCCTAAAGCTGGCATCAGAAGCGCTAATTAGGAAAACCTATCCACACCTCAGGATGTCCACAGACTCTGGAAAATCATGCTTCAGCTGGAAGAGATTCACACTTCGAAGAGCATCTCAACAGGTATGAGGACTGCAATTAAAAACCCTTCACGTTCTCCAGTCTGACACCACTGTCATACATCCCTGTTTGATACTAGGTTAATAAACACTTACTCTAATGCAAAATTCCTTTAGCTAAACTCTAAATTAATTGGGCTGAAAAGATAAAGAACTTTGAAACACACAACGCTGAAGCATCAGACCCTCACACTTCTGCCCTGGATCTTCAACCTCAACATCATTTTCCTGTAAAAAGTTTCCAAATTAAGGTATTCTCAGAAGCAGCAATAGGACATATTTCTCACAGTGCTTTCATCTGCTTGTACCCCACTCTAATCCATCACCAGCCCTTGAATTGCCTTGTCATTTCCTCACTTTTCTCTTCCAGTTGCCTAGTATTACCATAGCCAGAAAAGCAGCTACTCTTAGGGCAAGAAATTTCACACAGTTAAGGGGACTGGCTTTGTAGTTTCAGCTGTAAAGTTTTAAGCAGTAACTTCTCTCCTTGCTTGGTAAGGAACTTGGCACACTGTGTGTAGTTTAAAAACAACCACGACCACCCTAGCATAAAATAAGTCAAGCACTGCCTGCGTATGCTAGGACTCTTGCATCACCTGGGGCAGGCCAGGAAGCCAGAAGCTCACACTTGCAAGCTGCACGACTGCCAAGAAATCTTCCCTGTAAATCCACCAAACAGAAGCCAGGAGAAGCCAAACAGTTGTTAGACACTTCTAAAGCCAAAAAGGGAGAAGTGTTAAGAAACAAGACAGGCACCCAACTAAGAACGCAGAAAATCCGAATACTGTTTTAAGAGTTTTAAAGACACTATAGTAAATAAAGTACAAAATATCTGACCAACTTTAAACAAGTGCAGCCAAAACCACAGCATACAATGACATAAATCCAAAGAAAAAACAGAAATTGGCCTACTTCTTCCAAGCAAACTGGTACCTTTGCTACTTTTGAAATAAGTACATCTGCAAATAACTCCAAAGCTGCCTGGCCTCTGAGAGTCTTGACAAAGTCCTGATAGATGAACTATACATTTTTTTTTTTCTTTATCTCAAGCAGGAATAAGAACTTCTTTTCCAGCTACTCATTTTACAGAAACTAAATTAAACCAGCCACAAAAACCTTTCCTGGATGAAGTAAACTCCCACCAACCTCCAAACAGTGAGCTGTGCATATTTGTCCCTTGATTTTAAGCTTTGCACATAATTCAGTTCTTCCTGCTAGTAGAACGTATGTCAGCCATTAGCGTGTCAAATAACTTGACATCCAGGATTTACCAAGCCAGGATTGCTTTGGCCATCTGCCAGAAGTCAAAGGACGACACTTCATCTGTGAGAAACGGAGCAGACTCAGCTATCGTGTTCTCCACGGGACAACCTTGTTCTAATAAGGAAACAGGCTGGATGACATGACAGAGAGAAATTCATCTTCCCTCTTTTTTTTTTTAAAAGCAATTCAGATGTACAGCTTGTAACAGTGCTATCACTTGAGGATCAAGGCAGACAGGCACAGGTAGGTACTACAGTTGTCATAACCATGAATCTTTATGACCTGGCCCAACTTCTCACACCCCATGAGATTACTAGCTGTATGCTTATTTTCTTTTTGGTTTGCAGAAGTGGTGAGAAGTCATTCTGGCGAATGGCCATTTGACAAATACAATTACTATGTGGCTGTCCCCTTTTCAAACTGCTTACGATCAAGATAATCAGGAAACTGCCCCACTTCATGACTGAGGAACTTCATTAATCAACTTGCCAAAAGTAAAGACTGTGGAAGGGAATCGAGTATCTGAGGACCAGGGTCTGAACTGCAAAATCCATCCTTCTCTTATATACAATACTGAGAGCAGAATGGTTTGCCGGGCTCTTCTGTCAAGTCTACTTCCATTTTTTGACCTGCCTTTCGGAGACAACAGTTTAGGGGGGAAGAAAAGAACCTAACTAAAGTTACCAGTTCATTAAATGTAAGTGCCCTTCCCATGCATCTTTAACTGAAAGCACTGACTTTATACAGCAAAATTAAAAAAAAAGGCCTGTGAAATGCCATTTCAAGGCAGCACGTAGACTCTCGTGTCCTCTGCTGCTGCCCCTGCACACAGAACAGCAGATGAACAGGCAGCCCTATCTTTTAGTTGATAGTACAAATCAATTGTAACAAAAAGAAAGTGTGACACCCTGAGCTACAGCATGTTTTTATGACACAAGCAGGATGGACAGATTTACAAGGCACAAAAAACATGCATGAAAGACTGCTTATTCTTCACACAAGAAGTGCTCATGATGCGCCCTGTGCCCCAGCTCTTCACATACTGCTCTCAGAAATCACAGGCACATTCCTGTCATTCATACTAACATTTGAAAGAAACCAAGATAAACACATTGCCTTGCTAAAGTTAGGGCCACTAAGAGAGAACCAATCGTGACGAAGTTTCACGATTGGCTTAAGCCAATCTTTGAGAATCCACAAGCTTCTTCCTCACCCACCCAAACAGTCTCACCACCCTTGTGACAGCAACTAGTGCTCAGGTAGGCTGTGAGGTCAGCTGGATCATATCTCTGTCTGCAGTGAAAACTAACCCTACAAGAAAACCCACCTGAACACAAAGCAGCAAGCTGATCCAGCTGACTCCCCAGCCACACGCACATCAGTGCCAGCAAGAACGAGCAGGTGGGAACATCCCGTTCTGCAACAGCACAACTCCAGACCAGCTGAAGCTGGTCACAAAAATTTCACCCTCAGCCAAGCTGGAAAACAACATCATTGTTCTCCTTCAAATTTGTTTTTTACTAACAAAACAACAAAAGCAAGACAATGCTTACAGTATCATTACACCAATAGCATTGCTGGTCACACTAAGTAGCACTGTTTGATTTTCCCCAGTTCTCAGTTTTGCCTTTTATTCAGATTGTAAACATCCCTCTTTTTTGTGTTCATAAAACGCCTGGCATAAGGTTCTTCCATTCTACGGCAATACAGATTTACAATATGCCAAGTCCCAAAGAAACGTGTACTCTTTAAAGACTAAGCTATCAAACCGGCATGTTTCCTTTCCAGGGTAGATCAGAACACGCACTCATCTTAGCACAAAACCTACTTACAGGTTGTGCAGTACAGGCGACACAAGTGGGTAATGGCCTTACACATCCTCCTTGAAAGGGTCCAAAGAGAAACAATCCAGAACATAGTGACCATCTGAGAAGTGAGCAGTGGTAAAAGCAGCCAGCAAGTTGACTGACTCCGAATTCACAGTCCCAGAGACAAGACCACGCAATCAGGCACTCTACCTTGCTATGAAACTCTGAACCACTACTAGCTAATGGGCACGCACCTTGACGTCATTGAGTTTGTTCACTGCCAAAATCACATTTGTCAGTTTTTATTTGTGTCTTGCCCTCTGTGTTTAATTCCAGGAGGTTGACAGACAGTTAACACATGTCGACAGATGGCAAAGGATGGAGAAGTGAGAGACTTCGCCTGCTAAAGGGCATCTCTACCACCCACACCATACCTGGCACGGAAACTACCAGACTCTGAAGACAGACATGGGTATCACATGCAGTTGACAGAAATCCAAATACCCTTGAGACCAGAAACAACACGTGGCTATTTACTCACAAGCCACTGAAAAGAAGGTGAATGGAAGTGTCAGTTGTAGGCATCAGAGTTCTATTTACACCGAGTTTCAGTCACTGTTCAGTGGACTTTGGGCAGAGTTACAAACTGTGGGAGCATGACTTCTCATTCCCTCCCTGGGATCAGAAACGAGCAGTCTTCTTGATTCTTCATTACATGTGCAAAGCCAGAAGATACGTTAACTTGCAAAGCAAGTGGAAATCATTTTCCCCATAGAAAGTCCATATTCACGGATGGAAGAGTAACTGTGCACTGTATTCTCACCACTACAACCCCAAGACTGCAAGACTAGGTTGTAATTGTATGAGATGCACAGAACAGACATGGGATCTCTTGAACAAATTAAAAGTCTCTAAGAAGAAACAAGAGCTGGTGATTTACAGCAGGCAGCATATGCATCCACCAAAGAGAGAAAAGGTATCAGCTAGCATTCAGAAAGCAACCCATTCATGCCTTGGAAAAGCCACCTGAGAAAACAGAGGAGAGCATTCGGTAAGGAAGTTTTTAAACACAAATACATCTATCAGGCCTGCCTGGAAAAAAAAAAAAAGAGCAAACAAAAGTATTAGATTCCAGGCAATTATATTCTCAAGCAACTGGAAACTAATAAGCTGCTTGTATTTAGGGAATGATTTACAGCTCTTGGATTTTTTCATCCTTCACAATTAGCAAAAGCATTATGTCCTGAACACGTACACAGAACTAAGGGAACCAAAGAAGCTGCAAAATGATTATTGGAACTTCTTTTTAGAAGCTGCTTTACTCTTCATCATTTCCTGAAATAGTAAAACAAAAAAAAAAAAAAAGAAAACTACAGCAATCTCATGTTCAGTGTTTTCATTTGCCGTACGCTCACCTCCTACATAAGTCTCAAAGTTTCTCTAAGAAGCCTGAACAGAAGACACTGATTACAGACAGCATCTTCTTCTGAGACTTCACTGTATCTAAATTACTTGGTAATTTAGATGCCGTGGTGACACACCCTAAACGTCTGCACCTCCCAGAGGTTTGCCTGCTCACTCATTTGAATTAGAAAAACTTTAAGAAGCCCACTGCATACAAGACCTAGGAGATTCTTGCAAAGATGAATCCTGCCCCAGAAAAGCCCAGGTGATTGTGTTTGAATTTTTAGACACTCGAATGCTTGTATAGATTCCATAATTCTAAATCTATCAGAAAAAGCATGCACCTTTAAGAAACCCAAATATTTATTTACAGCTGGCCAACTGTGAGCACCAGGATCCACTGGAGAACAGTGAAGTTACTTCATATACACAGTCATACCCAGGAATATTTCTAGGATGAAAAATTATACCAAATAATTAAACAAGCTATAATCCTCATTAAAAATAAGCAATTGACGGAGAGCTCCATATTCTCTTCAGTGTGTATAGTGACTAGGACTGTCAAGTGACTAAAACCAAACTTACTCCTCTATGACAGGAGTGTATTTTTGTTTTGTTATTAAAAATAGTGAATCCTTCTGGCACAGCCTCGCCAAGGGCAAATTATAAATTAAATGCTAAAAGCTCTCAGTGCCACATTTGAGCTTGGATTAAAATAACTCTTATGGTTGATATTTTTCTGTTGCATTACCTTTAATTACATGCAACTCCAATGCAGCAACACCATTAAAGTCAACGAAGTTGTTTTAGATTTACTCCCAACTTAAATGCCACAACTTCAGCATATGAGAACTGGCAAAGGAATTCTTCTTTATTAGGTCGCTTACTCAGGAGCTGGGAGAGAAAATCTCATAATTAGAGTGTAGAGTTTAACGCTCTACTTGTTCAAGTGTGAACACAAAGCAGCCAAGCTAAAGCTATTACAGTATTCATAACTCATATACAATCTTTCACAATGCTGAAGTGACTTCTTTTGTAATCGTTGTATTTTGCCTAACAAAAGACGAGGTCCCTCTGTAACATTAAGTCTAGCCGTGGAAGCATACACTTCGTTGCAGCGTATGCAGTGGGGAAAACAATATGGTTGAATCCCTCTTCAGTTCTGCGATTGTTTGGTCCCAAACAATTTTCTGCAAGGTTGCGTTAACAATGCACTTGCCCATTTATCTTCGCTGCAGCAGCGCTTGAACTACAGAAGTTACAGAACACAGCAAAACTGCTGCAGCTCTATAAAAGACGCAGTCATCTTGCTAGAGTAAGCAAGATTTTTTGAGAGC
>NW_008825501.1:4864228-4866063 GCF_000699105.1 Pygoscelis adeliae
TAAGCTGTGTGTCATGAACAGTGCTGGCTGCTGACTGGCCGAGGTGATGAACACACGTGGAGAAAGAAGGCAGAGAGATTCTATTTCAGGCCTATTCCTGTTAAAAGACTGTTTTGTTTATACAGCTAGGCCTTGCTTCTTAAGAGCTACTGCATGAAAGCCTCCCGCTGTGTAACTACGAATAACAACAGAACATCTGAAATGAAAAAAAAAAAGTACCACTGTCCCTTGCAGGTCAGATCACCGAGCGTGGCTTCTGCGCAAAAAAAAATCCTGAGGCAAAGAAACAATCATATCAACTGATATACATTGAGGTTTAAGAGCTGTTTGATCTATACATTCCTTACAAGGCTCGATTCATTTCTGCGGCACTAACCAACCTGCAAAGAACAAATTTGAGATTTTGCGCTAATTCAATCAGAACTTCATACATGAAATTGCAACCTCAGCCAATAAAGTTGGGCTCCTAACTCTGGCAGAGAGAGTATTACCTAAGAAGTATGTTTTCCTACATTTATTAATCACATAGGACATTATTTTAATATTCCCCTATAATGTTTCAAATCCAAAGCATCACTTGAAGAGTCTGAAGAGGTTTCAATTTTTGCTGAAGCATCCAAAGGTTCATAAACAAGGGAAGTTATTTGAACATTGAAAACAGATTTACAGTGAAAAAATCACGAAGTGAACAAGCAAAGGATAATCCCGAAGACCTGAAATTAATTTTTTAGGCTTGGAACAACTGTAACTACTCTGACGAATATCTGGAGTTTAACCACAGTTTTTAGTTTCGTAGCAACTTTTCAAAGTCAGCAGCACAGAATCATGCGTAAAACCAAACTGTGTGAGACTGAGCATAATGAAAAGAAGAGTCTTACTAGCAACTTCTGCCAGGCATGATAGCTACCATTTAGCAAAGCTAGCGGCATTCGCATTCACTAACTTTCTGTTTGCAGGACAAAAAGATCCCACCCCATCGCTGCTCTCCATCCCGCAAACTGATGTAGATCGCTCTGTGCCGATTAGACAGATGCTGCAGTGAGGTACAGGCCTCGCGTTCAGGTTTGCAGCCAGCTGCACAGCGACATATTTTCAGATGAGAACGGGTCATCGTTAAGCATTACCTTCATTCAAAATCCATTGTGCATGATTTTGACTCTGCTCCTAATTACTTCCTGATATTTCCCTTGGCAGTCTACACACTTCGATTACAGTAAACATCATTCGGGGGTGGCGTAACTCACAGAGAAACAGAGAGGTGGCACTTACTGTGTTGCATTTTGTCCCACACACCACTTGTCGGTGGTTCAGCCACTGGGAGGCAAACACTTTATTAAGGGTTCCGAGGTGAAATTCTCTCTCCTTCAGGAGGCTGGGAAGCTGCTGGGCTGCATATCCGTGCAACAAGCGGTGATAGCTGGACTCGTTCTGCATCCTGACCTCTCTGCCTTTCAGGTAGTACACCAGAGACCTTTTCACCGGGGGGAGCCTTTTCCTTTTGTGAACTGAGTGATCCCACCCATACTGCGGAAAATAAACATGGAAATTAGATAAGGCAGCTAGAACAAACTTAAGACACGACCCTTCTAAACTCAAGGACGTTCCCCAAAAAACACTGGGGTCTTCCAAACTACCCATGGAATACCGCACACGGGGATTAACTCGGAAATGCTGACGCAGCCTTCAGCAACACAAAATTAAACACAAATATTTCCTAAAGAAGTAACACTGCGATGGTATCAGAACCGGTCCGCTCCGGTTCGGCACCGCTCAGACGCCAGATGCTTATGGAAACAAGAGCAAGCCGAGAAGGGCTTTAAACGGACGAGGGCGGC
>NW_008825501.1:4868704-4873101 GCF_000699105.1 Pygoscelis adeliae
AGCGCGTGGTCTTGCTCCGGCTCGGCGGCGTCTCGCTGTATTGCTTTTGAAGGTACCGTTTAGTGGAGGGGAGAACCTGCGCGGTCAGCTCAGAGGGACGGAGCCCTGGCGCTCTGTCCCGGGCTGGACCCGGGGGGCAGAGGGAGGTCAGGCGAGCAGGGTGACACTCCCTTCCCTGCGCTCTCCTGCTTTCTGGCAGTTTCAGGGACTGCCTCGGCCCAGGGAATACTTTTCTGCTTAATAACCCTTGATGAATTTGCCTTCTAAGAGCTGGCTGCTGTTGAAATCTGAGTAAACGGTTAGCGTCCGTGATATTTGGAAGTAAGTTCCTCCTCACAGTAACTAAATCTTCTGTGAAGAACTGAAACATCTGCTTTTGTTTGGGGGGGGTGCATGTGTGGGTTTTGTCAAGCCTGCCTTCAGGTAATTTGTTGATTTCTGGCTATTGTGTTGTGAAAACCATAGTACTCCTCTTCCCTATGCCACTTGTGACTTTAGATTTCTACTGTATTCGCTCTTCGGTTGCGTCTTCTTGTAGGCTGAAGAGCCGAAGTCTTGTTTACTTCATGGGTTGTAGCCCTCCACATCTCTGTTCATGCTTATTATCTGTTTCTGGATCTTTTCCAGTTAGCTGTTCTGCTTTTGAACGGGGAAGGGAATCATATCTTTCTCTGCATTTGAGATGCAGACATGCCATGGATATATACACTGGTGTAAGAATACTTCAGTTTTGTAGTTTCCAACTTCCTGATAATGCCTTGTGTTCTGTTTAGCTCAGTGCTTACTGGAAGTAAAACATTTAATACATCTATGAAGCTCTTTAGTATAGTTCGAGAACTGTCTTCCTGAGTTTTGATAGCTCAAAATCTGTCATTTTAAAGGGAAAGTTAGGATTGCATTGGTTTTTTAATTACAATTACAGTAGATGGAAATGAGGAATCACCTTATCAAGAGTTTTTGTTCCCCACATCACTTAAAAATTCCAAGCAAGTAAAAAAAAAAAAAAAAGTCTTACAGAAATCTTATGACATTAATGCTGTCTCATTACAATAGAGATAAGCAGATGGACTCTGGCACTTGGCTGTGCAACTAATATAGCTGTCATCCTAGACTCGGAATTTAAGCACTTTGAGGTGGATATTCCTAAATGACAAGTGAGTATTGCCAAATCAAGGAACAACTGAGTTGTGATTGGTGATGTAACTTCAGTGGCTGTGCTACTGATAGAAGGCACACTGCATCTCTCGGCCTGTTACGGGGTTAAGAGGCTTTTGTGGGAGCTTGGTGAGGGGAATGTTGCTCCAACTGTGATCTAGGGTGTTAAGGAAAAAGAGAAAGAGGCAGTACTGCAATTAGCCAGACCTCTTCCTCACCTTCCTTCCCTCATCATCCTCGGAGCATGGAACTTTCTGCCCCTGTGCAGGCGTTTCTGCAACTGCTGGCTTCCCAGGACTGACTCTGCGTACCTGGGATCTCTGCTCTGCAACAGCATTTTTCAGGCAAGAGGGGAAAAAAACTGTTTTGGCCTCTTGCTCTCCTCTTCTCCATACAGAACAGAGCTATGTGCGTAGCACTGTACTAGCCACGGGGAAGGGAATGGGGCTGAGATGGTACGTGTGGTAGCAGCGTAGCAGAGTTGGACCGGTTTATTCAAGGCCGTGTGCAGAATGGCGTTAGGCTGCAGGACCACGGTAGTACTGCTACTTAATGACTTCAGTTTTCTGTACATGCAGAACTGTGTTTCAGAAGTGGCAGTGGTGCTTTAGATCACTATTGCCACTGGGTGACTTAAACCTTTTAGGCAAAACCTTAATTCTAAGGATAGGGGGAGAGAAAACGTAGTCTTTAAACTTAGCTTTTGCAAGCTCACGGTTTTAGTCTCAGAAACAAAACCGAAAATGATTGCACCTTTCTTATCTCACTGGCTGGATCTGGCCTGCAAGTTTCATACTTCTTTTTTTTTTCCCTGTGCGTGCACTGTGGAGCAAAGGAGTCAGGGAAGGAGTTGCTTGTACTAAGATCAGACACTCTGCATAAGTCAAGTGAAGGCTGAAACAGTTACCTGAAACTTCAAAGGGAAAACCAAAGAAATCTCAGGTATAAGATATGTGAATGAATAAATGTTAGTTTTTCTTTAATGACTTAAACTTCAATTTTCAGAATATTTTAAGAGTATACTGATCAGTATAGTGAATATACTGATCAGCTGGGAGACTTATCGTATAGTTTATGTTGATGGAAAAATCTTAATGATGAAAAATCATCAAAAACACATGGAAGAGCTCCATCTCCTTTGTTCATATGGTGTTTTGCAGTGCCCAGTACTTGTTATTCTAGAGACAAAGATCTCTAGCTAACAGAATAGGAGTCAAGTTTCTGGACCAATCCAGCAGACCACCTCATCTAATTTTGCCACACTGGCAGCCAGAGCTGTTTTGGCTGATGCTGATGGCAAAAGTGCTGTAATGCCATGGAAGGCATGACCTTACTCATCCTCCTCCTTTTTAATTGTATAAGCTTATGGTTTCATGTTGCTTCCACAAACTTTAGGGGTTGATAATTCAGGACATTCAATATTGTTGTCAGTGTCCAGTCTCTATATAATTTTTGACATCAGCCTGTTCCTGTGTTTTACAGTTGGTGCTGCGTTGAATATTTTGATAAATTGATCTGTGAGAAATTTGGTTTCACTTGTTAGACAGAAGTTCTATCCAGCCTTCTCTGGCATTTTGTTTCTAACATAATCACTCCCAGTCTTTTCAGTCATAAATTCCAGAGCTCCAGCTGTCATTTTACAAGGATCTCTAGCTAAGGCATTACTATCTATTTAAAATTGATCAGTGCAATTCAGGTCAATGTCAGTGTGAAGAAGGTCTAGTGGAGCTGTAATTGAAAAGCTCTGGAAGATGTTTTTGAAAACTATTGTTTGAAGGAAAGACAAAGAAGGGTTGTTTACAAATTATAGATAGCTTCCTTGTTTGAAAAAGTAGGTCTTCTAGAGTGTATCAAAGGTTGGTTTGTCTTCCCTGTATTGTGTCTGCCTGCTCTGATTAGGAAGGCAATGCTATTGATGTTACAGCGTGTACCACTCTACAGGCGATCATTGGGATTGCAGTTGATCGATACAAGCCTGAGCTCACAGTTTTTCTGTGCTAACTACTTAGGTAGGTAATCCTTTCTGGTATGCAAGTGCGTTGCTGAATGCTTTGACCCTCTGACTTGGTTTGAATAAGCTCGTGTTCTGTGCCCCTAATGACCTTTTTCAGTCAGTGTAGTCTTGTATTGAAGTCTCTAAGAGCAACTGAGCATTGGGTTTTTTGCCCTGTCTTAAATGATCATATTTATTCCAAATCCTTGCTTGCATGGGGAAGGCATTTTCTTAAATGTTAAGAAATACTGTCTTTCCTGTGGTTGGGAAATTTTGAAAGAACAGCTTGTATGTCCAGACTTGGTTGTGTTTTTTGTTTGTGTGTCCCCCCACCGTTGCCCCCCGCCCCCCCACCTTTGAAATTTACAAGGTCCTTTCAGACTTCTTTAAGCTCTCAATGTACTTGAAACGCAGAAGTATATCAAAGGGGGAACAGAATATCATTGCTCTGACTTAAGTTTAAATCTTCTTTTCTAAGGGAAAGTAGATTGGTTCAAAACCCCATGTTGCATTAGTAGTATTACTGTTTCTAACTAACTGACCAAGTTCAAGTGGAAATTCTGAGCTTGTATTTTCTCAGCTGCATTTTGTGTCAGAAACTATTACACCAGAGTAACATTTTAAGTGGGGAAATCAGAAGAACAGAGTCCTATCCAAGAAGTAGTCAGTCCTTCAGCTGGAAGATGGTCTGAATATGAATATACTTAAGCTACTTAGCTATTCGCAGTGGGTATCATGGAAACTACTGATGTAGTAAAGAGTTGTGAGCTTCTAGTTAGTCTGGTCTGTGTGGCTGGAGATCGGCGTTCATGATCACTATCTACTAGATAGCATGAAAGATTTTATTTAAGCCCTTTCCTAATGTATATGTTTGTGCTCGCACCATTTGACATCTCTAGGCTAGAAGCCGATGAAGCCATAACTGAAATGACTGGTGAGATTTATTCCCTGAGTTTGGGAGGCTGGATGTCTAAGAGTATGTGTATTAGCAGTTGTGCTATGTCAAGTGTTAGCGCTGTGCTTAATCTAGACATAGAGATGTGCTTATGTGTTCAACTTGATTTGCTTCATCAATTCTGAACTCTAAAACTAGATTCCTAGTTAATAAACGCTCTGCAAAGTAATTGTTAAAGCATATGTATTTCCTTTTGTGATACAGCAAAGCCTTACTGGGTTCCACCCTAATGACTAATACCATCATGTGGTGTCCTTGCACAGTAATGTATAATAATTTGAAAAAGAAATATAG
>NW_008825501.1:4873143-4873824 GCF_000699105.1 Pygoscelis adeliae
CGCTGTTAACCACCTAGAATAAAATTGTGTGTGGTGAAAAGCTTTTCTATTCTTTCATGCTGCCTACCCTCTGAGAAAAGAATGTGTTCTTAATCTTTTAATTAAGTATTAGGTCACCACAAGCAGTTTGTTGCCAGTCTATTTGACTTCTTGGTAGAAAAAAGCTGAAAGATTATTGAGTTTCGTTCTGTGTTTGTAACAGTATAAAAAGAAAGGGGTTTATTGTGCTTTTCAGAAAGTACCTGTAGATTTTTTCATTGGGAAGAGAGGGAGTGAGTAAATTAATGTATCCCCTAAATCAGGTGTGAGTTGGAACTTTGCAAACAAAAATGGCTGGAAAAATTACGGTAGTATAAAATAACTTTGCACTCAGTGGGGTAATGAACCATAAAGATTGTGGGGAACAGGTTTCTATATTACATGCCTCTGAGATTTGTGAGCTCCTTATAGACGTAGATTTGTTAATCAAGCTGTAATTCTACCAGTGGTCATTGGCTGGCAGGGCTCTGTACTGGCAATTACTTTTACAACTAAGCATATAACTATTTGAAGTATCATCTTCTAGATACCATTCTGAGGAATACTTTAAAGAAAATGTTTGGGTAAGAAAACTCTTTATCAAGTTTTAATCAGCCAAATATTTGTGTTACCATTTTAATCTGAAGAACTGTCACAGACTTT
>NW_008825501.1:4875118-4889578 GCF_000699105.1 Pygoscelis adeliae
TGGGGGGGGGGGGAGATGCTTTTCAGGACTCCCGCAGCTGATAAGGAGTCTCATGCTTGCACAAATGCAAAATGCAATTCCTTTAAGCCAATGAACTGTCTGTGGAAGAACAACTGCTAGATTCTGATTAGTGTCTTAGCAGAGGGCAATTTTCAAAGTATCTCCAGTTACAGGCTTCCTTCTTGTTTGTAGAAGGGAGTTTAATACACGATTTCTGTTGACTTACCTGGAAATCTTTTGATAGCTGATAAAAAGCTCGTAATGTATTCCTAGACCACTGAGTGCCTGTGCTTAGTAATGTAAGTTCTTTGTGAAGAAAATGTAAGTGAACATGGTAAAAAGCTTGTTGCTTTTAACTAACACTGTTGAATTTTTCTTAATTTGTATGCAAAGGGATAGCTAGCAACTTCAAGTGTGGACATAAATGCAATACTGTTATGTCCTGTAATGTCTTCTACATGAAGATCTTCAACTGGAAAAGCCTTAATAAATACAGCTTAAAGAATCCACCAGCGTATTATGAGATGCAAGATAAATGGAGGTAGACAAAGGTGAAGAAGTTGAATGTGGTATGAATGGCTAGGTGGTCTAAGCTCCTTTTGGAGCTGGGGATGGACTCTAGAAATACACATTTGGTTGACAGAATGGCTGTGCCACGTCTGTCTGTGTGACATGATAAATGTCATCCTTTTCATACCTGAGCTTCCATATTGCATATGCAAGTAGTATACAGTTCTGAAGGTCTGCCTTTCTCTTGGGATGTTCTGTACGTGTTCTGATACTGGACTGATGAAGAAGTTCTGCCTTCTCTGCCCTCTCCCAAGGAGATGAACACTTGAAATATCCCAGTATGTATTGCAGGGATCTAGCTATACACTGGATAAATTGATTCTGCCGAGTAATGTAAATTCTCCCAACTTGAAGGGAAAGACAGAAGTTGCGTGTCTATTTTACTACAAGCCTTCTTCGAGGCATAGTTCTCCTGTAATTTGACGTTACTGCAGGATTGTAAATGTGATGCTCCTGTTCTGTTGTTAGGCAGCACTGGATTTATTTGCTAAAGTAAACTGGATTGAATCACACGTGGCTTATAAAAAAGACAGGCTGGGACTGACTCTCAGATTACAGGAGAAAATCTGATATCTCAGTTGAGGAATGGTCAACACATAGTCTTTCCACTTTCCTTCTTTAAAAAAAAACATAATCTTGCTGCTTTGTCACAGTCATGATGGTCCACTGAGATAGATCTCCGTACTGTTAGCAGTCCCATATTGTTGCCAGTCTGTTAGACATTTGGAGAGGAAAAGCTGTGGGTGTGGCTGTTGGATGGTCGTGGGGCAATCTCATTCAGCAACCTACTCTGGTCTAGTCATAAAACAGAAGTAAGGCTAGATTGCTGAAGCTGAGTCAGATCTGTCAAAATGTCCTGAGGAGACGAAGCTAATGCATCTCTGAAGGCTGCTTTCGCACATAAAATGAGCAGTTTCTCTTTAGTTATTCATGACTTTAAGTGTTTCAGGGGTTGCATTCATTACTGTAGCTGCTGAAGAAATTTCTAATATGCAGGAAAAAAGTTTATACCACGGAACGAGACTGGATATATAATGTATAACAAAATTGCAGACTTAAATGAATTTGAAGTAGTAACTTAGAAATAAAGTTTGGACTAAATCCAATTTTGTATTGTCAATCCAGAACAACGTCCTTAAGGCTTTTATGGTAAGATGAAAAGCTGAATAGGAGTGATTTGATAGGGAAGACTGGGGGGACAAAGATATTGGTCCAAACTTGAGAGAATGCAGTGAGATTCCTGGGGTAGCTGTGGGTTTGGGATTCAGGAAATACAGGTTTTGTTCTGGCTTTATTGCTGGCTGAGCTAGATGACTGTGGGAGAACTGCTTCAGCTTTGTGCCCTGTTCCCCACACCTGCAAAAGAGGGATAGTTTCACTGCTGGTTAAGTGCCTTGACAGCTATTTTGAAGTCTCATGCAACATCTAGGTGGTGCTGAGGGTATAAAGGAATTTTGGCAAAACTACTTTCCACTCAGGGGAAAGGTAATGAAAGAAAAGTGTGTGTGTAAGGGTGTTAAATTCCTGGCCATGTGAATATCCTGTAGCCTTCTAGATTTCGTCTGAAAGCAGTGTCTTTCTGTGGCTATGGTTTCTTTTCCATTCTACTTGAGCTTGAAACTCTAGCTCAATCTTCATACACTCTTTATCATTGGGAGGCTTGTAATTGCGTGGGTGTCTGTTACTCCCAGTACCTTGTGAGTTTCTGGATTTTGCTCTGTACATTTGTGATAGAAAGATCGTTCTGTGTTTGTAGTGAAGTGCAGGCTTCCAGTCTACACTAGTCCTTAAACTCCTCTGCTGCAAACATTAACTACAAGTGTAGGATTGCAGTGCTGAGAGGATAAACTGAATTGTTGTCTTAGAGAGAAAGTGGACCTTTTCAGGTTTTTTAAGTGAGGAAACTTAAATCTTGAAAGTCATTTTATACAGAAACAATTGGAATCAAGGTAGGTGGGTGTAGAGGTTATTTTATGATGCTTAGGGATCTACTGAGTTCCTTGTCTGAATGTAGCTGGTGACTGCTGCATAGCAGGGAGGGAGGAATGACACCTGTGATACAGAAAGGCTTTCTGAAGCAGTATGTAAAGATGAATGTAGCAACTGGAGCATCCTTGAAACCTACATCTCAGGGATTGGGTAGTTGCTCTGCTTTCCTTCTCAGAGGGTGAGGATTGTCTGCGTGTTTGTGTATCTTCACTGCTAGTAACCTCAGCTGTGGCAGTTGCACACGTAGAACGAACCTTGTTTAACAGATGTACTGACTCTCTCTTTGTTTTTTCCCTGTTGCTTGTGGCTTCCATTCCTGAACTTCTCAATCCATTGTTGGACTATAGAGTGAACCATATTTCCATTTAAGCAGTCCTAAATAGAGGGGCCCTTGCTGTTGGAGAACTCCAAAATCAAGAGATTGCAAGGAAGATGTTTCTGCTCAGGACTGGAGTGTGCTGCCTTCAGGTGGTGTAGGCCACTGAAGTGTTCTAATATACAACACAGCAAGCAGCTCATTTACTTGCCATATACTGTTTTTGTAATAGATCCACTGTAGCTGAGGGCAACCTCAGTTTGACTTCTCCCCACAAAGATAAACTTCTACTTTTCTACGCTAGACAAGCTTGCTCAAGACAACTTAACTTCCTGTGTTCCAAATGAATTAAATTCCAGAATTGTACTCGGTGTGGCTACCACCAGTTTGCGGAGCCTGTTCAGGTGTCTGCTGCTGTTTTCATATGTCAGAGTATTTTTTTTTTGGTAGTTGAAGTGATACTTCTGTTCCTGCGTGTTTTTAAAGAGCAGGACTTAATCTTTGCTACCAGCTCTGGTCTTCTCTAAAGTTAACAAGACTTTTCAAGAAATAATTAAGGTGTAAGTAGTCACTTTAAAACTGTTTCCTGCTCTTTATGCTCCATTGTACACCAGTTCCACGTTTAATTAAAACAAGTGGAACTTGCTCATGTAAAATATGACTTCTGGTAGTGGGATTTAATTCGGCGTTGACTACTGATAGTATTTCCCACCTAGGTCATCTTTTTCATGCAGTCATTCAGTCCTGTTTGGACTGGGTGGAAAAAACATGAAAGCAGGCTTAACTAGTACTGTATCTGGAGATGAAACAAGATTGGTTCTTATTTAGGCATTACTGCAATGGAACCATATTTTTAGTTGCTTGGTTCACTTTTTTATATTTCAATTTGATTTCTTTGTTCTGTTGAGTTAGTTTGGGAAGTACTGTGTCCCTGCTGAGACCTCAGCTCAGTGAACATACGAAAATAGCTGAAGTGAGTGTTCACCTTGGACAGTAATGAGGTTTTTTTTTTCCTTATCTGTTAGTTTTATCCTTCAGTGCAGCAAAACCTGGGATCTTTTCAGACGTGTATTTCTGTATTATGCTTATTTTCTTGTCTCAGTCTTGATAGGAAGGGTTGGATGAAGACAGATACCTGTTGGCTTAGTAGGAGTGACACATGAATTAAGGACAAAATGAGCTAGCATTGAAAGCTGAAACTACCAGTGACATGTTGATGGGTAGAAGAAGATGTATAAAACCCCCAAAAAGTCAAGTACGTGTGTGAAGGTCACATCTGTAGCACCTAAGATGGAATTCACATTTCTCACATTAGCGCTGCCAAGACAAAGGCAAACCAAGCTTATGAGGTATGTTTTGAAAATCAGGAAGGTTTGAGGTGGTGTGAGTTTTATGTTGCCACTTCACAGAAAAGCGTTTTGGTGAGCACACTCTTCCAGGTATGCTGTGATCAGCTTTTAGGTGCTTCAGTAGTAGGAAGTTATAGAACTTCCGCTATCAAGTAGCTCAAAGTGTGTATTTGGTGAAAGAGTAACTTATTATGAATAGGGGTGTTATCTGGAAAACAGGCAACGCTTGAGAGATGAAACTGAAAGAGAGTAGATTTAGATCGGACATAAGGAAGAAATTTTTTTACAATGAGGGTGGTGAGACACTGGGGTTGCCCAGAGAAGTTGTGGATGCCCCATCATTGGAAGTGTTCAAAGCCAGGTTGGATGGGACTTCAAGCAACCTGATCTATGAAAGATGTCCCTGCTTGTGGCAGAGGGGTTGGACTAGATGATCTTTGAAGGTCCCTTCCAACCCAAACCATTCTGTGATTTGTGGCTTCTAAATTAAGTGAATTTGCAGGGAACAGAGACATCTGCTGGAAAAGTTCAGCAGTTTTAACCACATTATGGGAGGGGTCCTGTAAGGAGTGGGAGAAGGCTGTTGCTGGCCTTATGTGTATTTAAACTGCCTGGACTGAGGGTGCAATCAGGATCTGAAGCAGTGGCTCCCATGCTGAGTTCAAGGTTTTAGCCTGCTTGCTGCAGAGCAGGCAGAGTAGTTTGTAGGTGGAATAGTTAATTTAACAGGCTGTATTTTCTGTCAGTACCATGCTGAGTTTTGCTGGGAAAAGATTAAATGTGTGGTGAGAGTGGGTAGCACATGTGACCCTAGTATAAGAGGAAAAATTGATGAATCTATAGTAGTCTAACACTGGTCCCATTATTCTTGTACAGTGCAGTAGACATGTATTTTGGCTGAGTTCAAATATATGAAATGGCAAGTGATGTCTGACCTGCTGGCAGATTTTATTTTTCCTTTTTAAAACTTTTGTCCAACTTGATTTCTTGCTAGATGTCTTTTGTCTGCTTTGTTAAAGTAATTCCATAAGCATTCATATTTCACCAAATTTCTGACCAAAAACAACTATCAATAAATAGTACCATTTCTCTTCTGAGCTTTAACAGGGAAAAGTGACAGTTGTATAGCTTTCTTTGGAATAGATTTTTTTAAGTAGAGTCATTTAACTGCTGTACTGTATTTAAATGCATTAAATTCCAGTTAATTAGTATTTATCAAAAGAATACAAATTGCTTTCTGCAGTAAAATAATTTGAGTTCTTGTGTCAGTATTGGGAGTAGGTCCTGGTATTGCCAACAGAGTTGAACTTGTCTACCTGTACACCTCTCTCGGTCAAAGAGCATAAGATGAAAAAGCTTGAAACTGCACAGATTCTGTTATTTTTTGATTAAAAAGGGGATGTTTTGATTAATGGCGAAACCTGGTTTACTCTGTTATCTTGGCAGCATTTTCAGAATGTTTGTCTAGCTCTCCTCATTCATAACTGGGACAAGTCTGAATCATAAGTGGGACAAGTCTGAAGTACTAATAATATTCAAGTACTTCAGAGTCAGCTTGTTACATATTGAAGTATGACTGCAACAAATAGAGCAGCATTTTAATTAGCTTATGCTACTCCAGGTTCCAGACATACATTTTAAATGTGCGGGATATTCCACTGTTTTTCATACATCTTTACCAAAAGAACAGAATAAGTGGGCTATTTTGTTGTTGAAGCTAGCAATTTTCTCTAGCTAGCAGTCTCTCTCATTCGAGAAGTGTTGTATTAAAATATTAGCTTTCTTCTAAAGTGCTAGGATTAACTAGATAAGTTAATGCCCATACCTGGCTCTGGCTAGTGCTAAGATTGCTGTTAAAGATTTGACTCATTCGTAGTAGTATGAAGTCTTGTGCTAATTAAGCTGAAGTAGCTAAATTTGTTAATAGTAGATGCTTTCCATCTGACTATTTTAAGCTCTCAGAAGCGGTAGGTATTTGCTATCCAAACTTTAGACATAGGAAAATAGTAGCTAAAAGCAGTTGTTCTGCTCATCAAATTTGGGACTTGTTTCATTACTGCATTGTGAGACTATTGCAGCCCTCATTGGTGGTACAAGTGTTGGATCATGTTTTCTTGCTTTTTTCCTAGCATGTAGGAGTTGCACAGCGTATTTATATTTTCTGCTACTGTTTATCATGCAAATGTCAGTCTTGCTTCTGTTGTATCTCAAGGAGGGGAAGATAGTCCTTCTATTTCTAGTTTACCACCCTTTTCTTGGTAATGTTGTAGCTTCTAGGTTAGTGAAGCTGATCTCGAGAGGCAAAAAAGGATGTAAACCCATATTTTTTTTTTCCCCTCTGCTTTTCTGTTTAGATGATCTTTAAATAACTTGGGTAACAATCACTAGTAGGAACTACACTCTAAAATCCACATCCCCTCTTGGAGTTGACAGAACCTGGGCTATCCCCTTGTTTGCTGAGTTTGGAAGTCAAGGTGGCCTTAGATGTTAGTTGTAGATGTTTTTCTCTTGTGACAGAACTCTCTTTTTTGGAAAGAGTCCATTTTAAAAAGGTCACCCATTTGCTGCAACAGTTACATGTGAATTTAGAATAGGTGCATCTTCTGTACTCTTGTTTGGCATGTCAGTCTCTGGCCAAAGGAAAAGCTTGCACTTATCTGCCTTGACCACAGGGCTGTCTATAAGTAATTTTCAGTTTTCTTATGCTCTTGCCTGTGAAACTTGTAGTTCTAGAGGTTTGTGTGGTGTATAACCTTTAACTTCATTGGAAACTTTTATGGCTGGTAAGTGATTCAGTGATTGAAAAACTGTACTGCATTTCCTCAGCCATTGTAGGGTTCTCCCTTATTTTTGGGTGAAATATATAGCAAATTACCTTATGTCCCAAATACACAGCCAGGACCTTAAAGGAGGAACAGAGCTGTCTGTTACCAGTTAAGAGCCTTAAATCTTTAACCAGCCCAAATAGTATGTGCTTTTAACAAGTGCAGTGTCTTTAATGAACAAAGTGGGACATGACATGAGGATAGCTGTGTAACTACAGGTGTCTGACATTAATGCAGTGAATCCATACGGAACAAGAGGGTGGGAGATGCTGTGCTTCTCGGAGAGTGTGTGGAAGAGCTGTCTTCCACTTTAACTTCCCATTGATTGATGTGTACTGAAGCAGAAGCTCTAATTGCCCACTATGTCACATTAAGCAATGGCACAATTTGAAGAATCGATTTCTTCTAATGTTTGTCGCTGCTAGGAAGATGCTATCCAACATCTGCATGTAAAGCCCTGTAATGGATGTTATTGACATCACTTAAGAGTGTTGTCGTGTAATCCAATAATGTGATCTGTATGCAGACCTACTCTTCAGGGTCTCTTTTCTCCCTGTCCTTCCTACTCACGTATTCTGGAAATGTTTTTAAAAGTGCCATTTTATTGGTTCCTGTCCCTCTGCCCCACAATCATTGCACTGGAAATAACAAATGAAATTAGTTTGTTATAGGCTGTCCTTCAAAATTTAGATCTCTTATCACAGTTGCTTGGGTTGTTGATCCGTGGCATGTGTATGCAGCAGGGATATCTCATCCCTTCCTCCCTCCACCCCCTGTCATCGGTGTAATCCCTACTCTGCATTTGGTTAAATGTAGGGTGACCACTTGTACTTATATCCCATGGAAACTTCATACTAGTGTTTGCCTCAAGGAGGGTCTGGTTTGTTCTTGTTGATCTTAAAATAGGCCAAGAACCTTAAGGTACCTTGTCTCCTGGATTGCAGTAGCACTTAAAAGGAATTACTGTAGATATACTTAAAACTTTTTTTTCTGTTAAGACTAGTGAAAGTGATGCTTTTTCTTTTTTTCCCCCTTCCTTTTTTTTTTTCTTTCTCCAGGGCATATAGTTGCAACATGTCAAATCTAGTTTTACAAAAACTTTATCCAAAGAGCTGTTATCAGTGGCTGAACATGATCGTCCTTAATGAAAGGGGAGTACCTCCATGCAACTGGCTGTGCTTATTGTTTGCAGAACTGTTAGAGATACAAAGCAGAAGCATTTGCTGCAGATTTTGGGGTGATATTTTCTATTTGGAGACTGCAGTAAATGAAAATGGAATCTGTTTTGTACTGTAGTAAATTTCTGTGATCAGCTTTTTACTGTCAGTCTACATAAGAGATCTCAATTGTGTGGCAATGATTGAACACTTACATAGGAAGCTTTGATATGAGAATCTTTTGTTTTGTCTTAGCAACAGGCACTGTCTACTTCTATTTTTGTTGTATGAGGCTATATACAGAATCCTGATGTTGGTTATAGCCTTTCACTTGCACTGAAACAAGTCGTTATAGTGAAAACTTAAACCACTGTCTAAATCTGGAATACCTGTGACACATTAGAAATCAATCACTTGAATCAAACTGCTTTTCAATGTTTCTCAGTGTAAAATCAGTAGTAGTTCATTAATGTAATATAGGGAGGAAAAAAAATCTTCTTTTTGAAGTTTTTTGTCTTTTTGTAGTTTTCAGAGTGAATGGATGCATCCTCAGTTCTGTGTACTTCGACTACACAATGTGTATTAGCAGGCAAAATGGAAGCTGCAAGATCAGGTCTCTGAAAATCATAGATGTGCTGATTTGATTATGGTTGATAACTTGAAGCATTTTGGTTTCTTCTGACCCATAAGAAGTACATTTCTCATTTATCTGAATCTTAGGTGGGAGTTACTTCAGAGAATTCATGTGGTCTGGAATCTAGACGTATTTGCACCCCAGAATGAGGGATATAGCAACAAGAGACCAGTTCTTCTTGATAAATAGTTAAATTGGCTTGAGTTATCACTGAGAAAGCTGTCCTAGGTACCATTAGTGGTAGGATGCTTCCAACTTGACCAGTCAGAGCTCTTTCAGAATAAGAGGAAGGTAGATATAAACTTCAGGGAAAACACCAATAGAAGGAACATGGAAATAATAATTAAAAAATGCCCCAACTTCCCAGCAGCTCCCCATGAGTCACTCTTGGTAGTAATTTTTTTTTTTTTCATCTGTTGATGAGGGTCCCTTTGGTATTGTTCAACTGCACCAAGTCACGCTTCTCTGCATTCTCCTTGTTGTCTGGCAGCACAGCTAAGTAGTCATTCGGGTTTAAGTGGTGACGTGCCAGGTGGACTGTCTTGGTCATCTCTATGCTGTCCCTTTAAGCCTTTCCAGCTTGTCATCTATCTCTTTGTGCCAGTTGTTTCTGTCATCAGTTTTGTCTTGTCACTTCTCTGCTTCTGCATCTTTGTGTTGGTTTTTTTGTTGTTGTTGTGGTTGTTTCCCTGTCCCTCTGTCCACTTCTATCATCTCTCTGAGGTCCTCTGCCCTCATCCTGGGCTCTGCTATACTGTGTTCCTCTGGCTGGTTTTAAGAATGTTGCCCGATTGCCTCAGTGTTACTAGGTGAAAAATGGACATACACACAGGAAGGGAAGAGCTCACATCAGGTTGCTTCAGTGGCTGCTGACGTTAAAGTTGGTTATAACTTTTAGGCACTTGTAGCCCTGATCCTCTCGTCAGAGGGTTAGCCAGAACCAAGAATGAGGGAATGGGGCTAAGGAGGTTGACATTTATAGAAGAGAGCTTGTAGGTGGCTGTAAGAAAACCTTGTAGCAGTATGCAACTGACTTGTTTCCCTAGCCCAGGAAAGGTGTTGAAAAAGTTTACATGCAGTATAGAGTATGTTCTTTGTCAATTTAAAATGTGCAGTAAAGCATCAGACCAAAATTTGTGCCCCTACGCGCCATTCCCACAGATGCCCTTCAGCATCCTGTTGTGGAGTCTGGAGATCAAAGGCAACAGTGACAGGGCTGCAGTCATCCATTAGCTGGTTTGGAGTAAGGCTTTGGGAGCAAGTCCTTTAAATTTCTAAAAGAGCGGTAACAAAGGTAAGCAAACCTTTACTGCACAGTGTAACGGCTTTGACTAAGCAAATACAGTTTAGATAATGCCCAGAAGCATAGTAGCAACATCAGTAACCTTCTAACTGGCTGCAAATACGTTTGTTTTTTTTTTTCCCGGCCAGCAGGACAGAGCAACAGCAAGATGGTTGTAACAGTGGTCCCTGAATAGCCTATCAAATCTGATTAGTCACAAGACACTATTTTAATTAAACCCTCTTTGGAAAGGAGGTGATGAAATGTGGCTGGCAGCATCTTCTAGTGTTACTGTGTGCAGTGCTTAACAATTCTGTTTGCTGACAGTGCCTTCTGCAGTAATGGTATCTTAATAAGTGCATGCTCACAGTGCATCAGGAAGAGCTGGTGTGATATAAACTCAAATACTACCTGAATCTAAAGTGTGACTGTCTCTCTGGAAATGATCCATTTCATTATTAGCTTGCTCTTGATGTGCCGTAGCTAGTTCTGTAGTTAAAATAAGGTGTTTAATATGGCAGAGGAATAATTTTTTGCACTGCACCTGGAAGGTAATGCAGGTGTGTCATGGTTTAACCCCGGCTGACAACTAAGCTCTACACAGCTGCTCATTCACTCCCCCCTGGTGGGATGGGGGAGAGAATTGGAAGGGTAAAAGTGAGAAAACTCCTGGGTTGAGATAAAGACAGTTTAACAGGTAAAGCAAAAGCTGCACACGCAGGCAGATCAAAACAAGGAATTCCTTCACTGCTTCCCATGGGCAGGCAGGTGTTCAGCCATCTCCAGGAAAGCAGGGCTCCATCATGTGTAACGGTTACCTGGGAAGACAAACGCCATCACTCCGAATGTCCCCCCTTTCCTCCTTCTTCCCCCCAGCTTTATATGCTGAGCATGATGTCATATAGTGTGGGATATCCCTTTGGTCGGTTGGGATCAGCTGTCCCGGCTGTGCCCCCTCCCAGCTTCTTGTGCACCCCCAGCCTGCTCGCTGGTGGGGTAGGGTGAGAAGCAGAAGAGGCCTTGACTCTGTGTCAGCCCTGCTCAGCAGTAAAAAACACATCCCTGTATTGTCAACACTGTTTCCAGCGCAAATCCAAAACAGAGCCCCATACTAGCTACTATGGAGAAAATTAACTCTGTCCCAGCCAAAACCAGCACAAGGTGCCTGTCCTGCAGTAGGATTTTACTACAAGGTTGCCAACAAAAGTAAGATATGTATTGTTTATGTGGGGTATTTTGACACTGAGGACACATCCAAGGCTTTATGCAGCTCCAGATTGATATACTACTGCAAAACTCCCTGGATGCTAGACGTGCACAGCTTGATTCTGCAGAATTCGTACGCGCTGTCACTAATGTCCCTGGAGCAAACTGATAGTGTCCCAGTAACTTAGTGTTCAGTTACCTAAGATCAGTGTTTGAGATGGTAAACTTAGTATGTCCTTGCAACAGCCTGCTGGAGAGATAAATTATCATTCTAAAAATTACCTCTTTGAATTTTCTTTTCAATGTCCTTTATGTCAGTACACTCTGGAATAAGCTGCTTCTTGTGAATGAGGTAGACAGCGTAAACTGCATTGCCTGTAGATGACTGGTCCTGCATTGAAAAAACTTCCTTGTCATTTTAGTTGCCACAGTGAGGAGGTTACTTCCTCTTATCAGAAGTTTTAAAATCCTTTAGAAAAGAAGCACTTGCTTTTCTGTCAGAGATAGTAATTAGAAAAAAGAAGAACTTGGAGAAAGTAACTAGAAGAAAGAAGAACTTGGAGAAATTAAACGAAGTCTCTAGAGGCCTTGTCCCTAGTTCAGCTCTGCTGTAATAGTGGTGGGTGATGGGCAGCCATAGTACATGCTTGCAGGTGGTGCCTCACAGTCTCCGGTAGCATACAGAGGACTGGTGAGGTATGTGAAGGCTGTATGATTTCACATGTGGCCTGGCTTTTTCAATAACAAATCAAGTTGACATCTTAATTCCTACTCTCACACAGAGGATCTAGCAACATAGCAGCTTGTCTGACAGTGTGATCTGGGTCTGAAAGGCGCAGCCTGTTTCATGTGCTGTAGTCTGCAGTCTGGTTGTCTTCTCTGCATCACTGTGACCAGTAAAGCCCACTCAGCTCTAGTAGTTAACATGCAACTGTACCGGGTGGTCTTGTGGCTTTGCTCTTGACAGTCTTCCTGAGATGGCGGACTTGGCACTGTTTTACCTCCTTTTTCTTACGTCTTTGAAGCCTCGATGTTTTGTTTGCTTCTGAGAAGCAGTTGCCAGCTAGTGCCAAAACCAGTTCTCTGGCTTAGTGGAGTAGTTTTGGATGTAATACCAATGGTGAGAGAGATGGTGAGGTGTGCTGAGAAGAACCTGACAAACATCGAGCAGAATGACACATGGTTTTTATGTACAAGGTATGCCGGGAGTTGCCCAGCATGAGTCACTCCCCCATAGCCTAGCGTCTGCTCACTGTGTTTCATGATGTCTGGTTGTACCTGGGTGATGTTCTTCATATAGCTTTGACTTTAACCGTGTGTTGAATTCCCGTTAGCCAGTAGGGTTGGTTCACCTAATGATTTCAACATAATGTTGAAAGGGACCTTTGCACAGTAAAAGGTACGTTCCTCAAGTACTTGAAACTGGCTCTTCCTGACCACAGATGTGTCAGCAGCTGCCAGGAGGAATAGCTAAGCTGTCAGTATAATCCTTACCTTGTGACACCCTTCCTTTATGTTAACATTTGCAGTTGGAATCTGCAATGGAAACAGCGAGGCTAAGAGACCTCGATTGAAGAATGATGGGTGTGAATGTTAGACCTGCTCTAAGTTGTGCTTTGAGTGCTGCCTGCTGCTCAGGGGTGTACCAAATAACTTCAGGTTTTTGAAGAACGGCTGTTGGGCATTTCAGTCTATGAGCTGGAGGACTTCAGGAACAAAGAGCAGCTCGTATTCATTGTCATGCATAATGTCAAAGGAGGACTTACAAATTCAGTTATTCAAAGAATTATGCTGTGGTGTCTTGAGAAGGATCTTGTGAAGTACTTCTAATCTAGCAAAAGAACCAGTTATGTTATTGAACACACCATAAGCATCCTGGAGCAGGGTTTTAGCTGACAACTAATTAGACAGTTCTATCTTAAAAACAGCTCTTTTCTCAGGATAGGCCTGCTCCATGTTAAAAGTTGGCTAGGCACTTCTGTGTTTAACACCTTGGCCATGTAGGATTTGCATCCAAATTTTAAAAGTTGTTAGTAAAATTCTGTCGGCAGTGGATGAGGACTGTTGTTAGCATTGTTTTCTTGTGTGTATCCAAAAATATCTTCCGAATGGTACCATTTATTGTATACCTGTATTGTTATCTGTCTAGACGCCCAGTGTGTCTAGACAAGTGCCACACTGGCTAACTGCATACCCAATATGATAGTATCCCTTTTTAGAGCATCATGGATTAAACTGAAGAGGATCAGTGTGGTATTTCCAGTAGGAAGGGCTATTCTTAATGCCAAGGGAGGCAGGGTGTGCTCCGTAGGGCTGGGACAGAGCAGCCTCTGAGTGCTGTGATCTGGAACTCCCTCTGCCTTCCTGATCAACCTGGCTGCTTCTTGGCTGTTTTTTTCTTTTTCTTCTTCATTTTGCCATTTAGATTGTCAGACCCTGGGCTAAGTTATTTGTCTGCTCAGTCACTTCTCAAGGCTATAAAATAAGTTTGCTTATCTCTCTGGGGAACAGGATAAACAGCAAGTGTCTGCAACGTGTCCCATAAGCTAGAGATAAGACTCTCTAGAACTGCGTAGGCTTATGCTGTGCTACATGTATAAAGTTGTTAAAGCTGTCTTTAAATGTTTTTCAGGTTCTAAATGGCTTCTAAGAAGTTGGGATCCGACTCTCATGGTAAGTGAAATTTGGCATCCTTGTCTTTTCAAGAGGATGAATCCTACTGTTGCTGCTGACTAAATGTCCCAGCCTAGACAGTCCATAGAGACTAATCTGTTTAGCCTCTGAGTAGTTTTTCGTTAGGAGTGAAGTGCCTTGGCTTCCTTCTTGCATAGTTGCTTGCTGATGCTGTGCCTGTTCTCTGGTTAAACTGAAATTCAGTTTAACTGAGAATGGAATAGGAAACTGTTCCCTACTCCTTCATGGCAGAATAATACCTTCCCCCACTTCCCCCTTCAAAATCAAAGCTGAACCACAGTTGTGATACTGATCTGGTGCTTGCTGAAGTGGACGCTAGAGCTGTAGCTCCTTTCTGTGGAAGTCACATGAGAAGTAGGATTGAAAGTGAAGCTTTTAATATATCGCTGAGCTATGCTTGCTTTTTGCTCAGCAATGATTTTTTTTTTCCCTAAATTG
>NW_008825501.1:4889608-4895584 GCF_000699105.1 Pygoscelis adeliae
AAGGGAAGAAAAGAACATCATCTTCTACATTTGAGATCCGTAGCATCATGCAGATGATTGGTATCATAAAAATTACTTGCCTGTATATGTGCTTATCTTTTAGAAAATGGGGTGTAATTTGAGAGGATTAATATTTCTGTGGAACATCAAAGTTCAGTTTGTTGTACGTAATGTAGCTTCTTCAAATCAGTAATCATTCAAGGCAGTACTAGGAGGTTCATGTGAAATTTCTAACATGATTTTTCATGCTATAGAAACTTCTGCTTTTAGAAACTCAGCCTTGATCTTCCTGGATAATCTTTCAGATAAGAGGGTCCTGGGGAATTCCATTTTTCCTCGAGCTTTTTATTCAGTCTTGCAAGTGTAAAGTTGAAGTACAGAATAAGAAATGCCTCACTTAAATACATGGTTAAGGACTAATAAAAATGGCCTATCAACACTTAATTTTTAGATGGTCTCCTTTGCTGTGGCCCAGTGATCCTGCTGCAAGGCAATGTCTTTATTAGATAGCTGCCAGCTCTTCAACAGTTGCTTTTCTATTTGTGAATGGTCGCTATGAACACTCTGAACTGCTTGTCTTTTGAGTCTGTTTTTATTTCTCTCTTCTGCTTCCTAAACCAGGCTAGCAAAGACACTGGTCAGAGCTAGAATTCAATGTCTTAAATATTTCTCAAAACAGTATGGTGTGGTGGAACATGCTCCTGGCTTCAAAATAACAAAATCATAACAAATGGTACTGTAAGCTGACTGGTTAACTTGTCTACCCTTTTGTGTACCCTCTGTTCCTAACGACACCAGCGACACTGTCACAGTACTGTTTCTGAGGAATAGTAGAGCAACTTCCTTGGCTTATTATGTCTTATGAAATCAGCAGGGTGATTGTTTCAGTCTTCTCCAGGCTTGTTAAGAATTAATCCCACTAAGTGAATTTTGGCTTACTGTAAAGCATCTAGCCCAACAGCTACCTTCAGCTCAATGTTTCTGGCAGGCTGATGAAACTGGTCAACATAGTTGATGCATCTCTTGTACTTAATGTTGAGCTGCTTATTAGAGGTTAGAGGACTGTTGTTGAATCACAGAATGGCTGAGGTTGGAAGGGACCTCTGTAGATCATCATGTCCAAACTCCCTGCTCAAGCAGAGCCACCTAGAGCAGGTTGCTCAGGACCATGTTCAGATAGAGATGAAGATGGGAACATAAGGTATGGGTGGAGAGAAAGGAACCCTTTTCCTGTCTGGAAGGGTATTCTTAGTGTACACCTGTAACTATGCCTAAGCATGTAACTTCAAATGCTCTCCTGTCATTTGAATAATTAGAAGGTCAAGCTTAAGTTCTAGTAATTAGTGGCATCTAGAAATGCAGCTCTCATCTGTTGCACAAAAAGCATGGGTTATACCAAGTGCAGTACGTTAATACTGCTGTCATCACTGTCACTATACAGCTTGAAAGCTTTTAACTCTAATTTCTGAACAGTACGTGTGTGGTTTGTGTGACCACAAAAATGAAGTTCCACTTGGTTTCAAAACTGTTCCCTATTCATAACTGGTAACTGGTTTTATCTGAAATGTTTCGATTTTGCTACCAAACTGCAGGACACTTTATAAGCGGGCCAGTGATTTCTGCGTTACACTAAAGCGGAGAGAAATCTTACTCCTGTAGTAGTTCCTTGGGCCAGGAATATCAGCACAGTGTCAGAGGTTAGACTGACAGGTATGGTTTTGCCAGGGAAGTTCTCAGAACTTCCTCAATATGCTTTTAACTGCTAAAAGGATGCAGTGGCTAACAGCCATACTAAATAACAGTTCAAAAAAAAACTTTAATTGCTTCACTTGAACATGTGACTATTGAAACAGTGGCTTGCATAATACTTTCTATATGTAGGTTTTGCTTTTTGCTTTAGAATTTGCCAATTAAAACAATTTGCACCCTTACCCATCAGTGCGTTCAGGCAGAAGGGTCATCTGTTTACAAAAAGAAAATGGTTCTTGGCTTTCTGGATCAGATTTTAACTTCACTAGACTAGTACTATTCTGACTGGGCTGGAACAAAGTGAATACTATGTGCATCAGCGTTTTGCCTCAGAAAGACTTTTTACCATCAAATGTCCTGAAACACTTGGTGTGTTTCTTAACGTGTGCTTGCAGGTTTTGTAGCAGAGTTATATTCAAGATGAGGTTATTGCAGTGGTTGTTATTAAAAAATCAATATACTGGGAAGCAACTAGAAGGTTTTTATTCCATCATCTAGCTTCTGAGGTTAAACTGGCAGCTATCAATGCAGCCCATCTAGTCTAGGTGTGTTTAGCTTTTTTTTAATGTATCAAACCAAAGAGTGTTGCTATGTAAATACCACAATGTGTGCTTTACCCTCTGTGGCTAGTACCTATTTCAGGCAAAGGTGGCAGCTGTGCAAGGGGAGGTGTCTACCGCTTACTGTGTCAATAGGTCTAATAAGACAAGTATTTGCACACTGAGCAATTTGGGCTGTGAGATCAGCGCAGAGTGGTAATCCTGCTTCACTTGGATCATCCCGCTTAGAGCAGGACTCGTGCCAGTGGGACTGAGCAGAGCGTAGTAGCAGCAGTCACACCAGCCTCTGAGCAGTTGGGAGATCTGGTTGTCTCTGACCTGGCCATGATTTACCACTCTCAGTGCAAAGGCTGCCACAGTTGCTATTTCTGCGTAAGCAAACCCTTTGGCATATCCAGGTTCTCAAATTGCCAGCTCAAATACAATTTGGATGCCATGTTGCAAATAGTGGTGTTGGTGGCCAGTGAGGTGCCATCTGCATGCTGTGCTGTGTAATGCTCGAATGTGCGCTTCTCAGTAAGGATTGGTGAAAAAAAACAATATGTTCTGCCTCGAGCATTTTTTTGTCCTGGTGGTGCAGGTGGGATGTAGGTTATTCAGCCTGATGGTTTCAAAGCTGGAGGAAATACCGCCTGTGTCCTAACAGGACTCTAGGACCAGCCAGTGTGGTGCATAGTATGAGAGCTCAAGTGATGTCAGCACGTAAACATTTAACTCCAAATTAACAGAATGTTCTTGTTTTCAAAAGCTGCTCGTCCTTTTGGAGCCTGTGGCTGACTTGTTGTAGATGAGTCAACAGTGAAGGAACACAAACAGTACTTAAACTGTCATCTGAGTATGAAAATGAGTCAGATAAAAATGGCAAGTCACAGCTCACTGAGCAGGAGGTTAGTCACTGAACACCATCTTAGATGTTGCCACTAATGTCTTTTTGGATCCACAACACTCAAAGCAAAGTTACAAATGAGTGCTAGAGGAACACTTCAGGTTGTTATACACAGCCGGAAGCCTTGCCTGTAATTCCAAAAGCTTAGACCAGTGATCCAAGGACCCTTCAGTTAATCGAGAAACTGAGTGCAAGTTATATTGTGGATTTTCTAATGCTTCTTCTCAGCAGCTCAAGGAAAACAAACCTATAGTCTGGCTTCTTGGAGATGGTTGAGCTCTAAGTGATTCTGCCTCATGAGTTTGTAGGATGCTTGAAGAGTTTCATCCTAAAACACTTTTTAAATACCACGTGTAAGGGATAGATACAAAGGACAGATGGAGGACAATGAAATAAGTCTGAGGCCTGTCACTGGAGTGATCACAAATCAGACAGCTGATTAAGTTAGATTGCCTTGTTTCAAAAATCAGAATTGCTATGCTAAGTAGTCTTGAGCTACTTCACTGTGTTTTAGTTAAAGTGGAGTGTCTAGATTTTGGGCCACTCTGCCCTTGTGACCACTTCTGTCCAAATGTTACTTCTTACTTGTATGCCAAAACCTGGATTTTGGTTTGTCTTAGCTGCTCTAAACCTGGGTCATTTTAAAGCCTGTTTAGAATATGACAAAAAATGGTGGATCTTTTTATAGGGACATAACAGAATGCAGTGTTCAGGAGAGCTTCAGCTTCCAGTTGTGTAGGCACAGTCTTGTCACAGGGGAAGCTAATGTTGGGTATATTGACTTCAAAATCTGTTCAACTGTTGGATTGTTATGTTGTGGGTTTAGGGGTTTTTTAATAGTTGTAGGCTAGAACTTTAAAAACAAAACAGGCAACAAAAAAAAAAACCCAAAACCAAAACTGAGGCAAAGAAGTCCAAACATTCAATGTGTTTCTAGTCAAGCAACTTCCTTTGTATTGAGTCACCTGGTGTAGCTGGGGCAGCAGCGATAAAATAGCTCCCAAATACAGAAATGTGAGTCATACAAAATTGAATACATTAATGTTGTAAGGTGTTTTAATACAATTTCTGCTTTTGATCTTAGGGCCTTTCAGTTACCTTGATGATGTCCCATTTAAGATAGGAGACAAATTCAAAACCCCAGCGAAGGTTGGATTACCCATTGGTTTCTGCCTGCCTGATTCTCCTCAGCTTGTCAGAGAAGCCCAGGTAAGTGATGTGTTTTGCCTTTCCGCTCTCTTCCCCCTCACCCCTAGCCCCCAACATGTGGTGCTATAAATCGCAAGTGGTCACAGTTTGCACACGTGTTCAAATGTTAGTCTTGTCGGTCCCGTAGTGTCATTTTGTATGCCAAGCAGTAGTTGCAGAAGATCTGTTAGAATGTATAGAAAGATAAAAATATGATAGGCTGTGCAAGAAGTTTCTTCTACTTATCACTTTAAAAAGCCTAATAGTATGTATTTTAGTGTATCTACTTCAAAAGAGCACAATGCTTTTGTGTAATAGTTACGGGTCTAAATGTTACCCTGACTAAACTTGAGTGGCATTTTTAAGAAGAAAAACGGTAAGAACTGATACACCCCTGCTATGGCATACTTGCAGAATCTTGTTTGAGGGTAACAGGTGTTTCTATGACCATATTTTATGGCTTCTCACAATAGTGGGATGAAGATAAATAAAGTTCCAGTTCTTGTTTTCTGTGCAGTTCTGAGTGGGAATTCTTTTCCAGCTGTAGGGCAAACAGGTTACAGCTTGGTACGCATGGCTTCTGGGTCTTTGAGGACATATCTCTGTTACCATAAACTCTTGGTAGCATAAAATCAATTGCTTTAGCATAACTGTTGAAAAATCTAATCTCCAAATGCAGGTTGTGATACAGGAAATCTAATTGAACTATGTTGTCTCATTTGGATCCGTGATTTTCCTTGGTCAGTCCAAATTGATGATCGTTTTCGCTTCAGCTGTGACAGGTTGCTGTAGATGGTTCTGTCTCTTTTTTGACTTCTTTTTTTTCCCCTGCCCTGCATATTACCCTACATCATGGCTTTTTCATTATAACCATTAAATGATTACCTGATTGTCCTAATACACATATTTCCGCCCAGTTAAGCTGGTGTGGGAGAGCTAAAGGAGACTCTAATGTCCTATTGCTGGCTTCATTGTGCTGCATCTCCATTTTCCTGCCAAGCTGAGGCTAAAGTATAGTATGCCCGATTGGACTGCAATGCCTTGCATGATATGATGTGACTATGTAGACTGTGCATCTCACAGTGTAATTTGACTTTTTTACAGCTGTAGTGAGAGCTCTTTAAAAAAAAAAAAGTGCAGGGAACAAAAATTGCCTAAAGCTATATATTTTTATATAAATACTCGCCATTTTTTTAATATAAAAAATATATGGCTTTGGTCAATTTGGCCATATATGATCATAGAATCATAGAATCATTAAGGTTGGAAAAGACTTCTAAGATCATCAAGTCCAACCGTCGACCCAACACCACCATGCCCACTAAACTATGTCCCTAAGCGCCTCATCTACACGTCTTTTCAAAACTTCCAGGGATGGTGACTCAACCACTTCCCTGGGCAGCCTGTTCCAATGTTTAACCACTCTTTCAGTAAAGAAATTTTTCCTCACATCCAATCTAAACCTCCCCTGGTGCAACTTGAGGCCATTTCCTCTTGGCCTATGGCTTGTTACTTGGGAAGAGAGACCGACACCCACCTCGCTACAACCTCCTTTCAGGTAGTTGTAGAGAGCGATGAGGTCTCCCCTCAGCC
>NW_008825501.1:4896432-4915714 GCF_000699105.1 Pygoscelis adeliae
CTCCATAATCTTCCCTGGCACCGAGGTCAGGCTGACAGGCCTGTAGTTCCCCGGATAGTTCATATACATACACACACACAAAACTACAATAGCTCTGCTCAGATAGCAAAGAATGTGTAATGAGTAGTGCCCAGCACTTCTGCCAGTGAGTTGTTTTACAAAGTCACCTTGCTGATAAATTGTGTATCATGCGTCTTGGACTCTTAGAGCCTAAGGGAAGGGAAAACTGTTAATACAGGTGAGACAACAGGTCTCCAGGATCTCACTGGAGCCTGCTATAGGATGGGATGTGACACAACACATAGTGAGTTCCAGAAAACCCCAGTAGAGGCTTGGCAAGCCTTGCTGGCTTGTTGCTCTTCAGAGTGAGGAATTTGTATGACCTAGCAGTCCCATGGCAAGAGCTCTCCTGTTTGGTTGTGCCATATTCCTGGCAAGGATATCTTACGACTTCTTGTGAATTGCAGGTAGGTTACACCCTGGACGTAGCTTGTAGGCTGTGTTCTCTGAATGTTTTGTGGTTATTTAAAGAGCATTTGAGGCTGTTCATTCTTCATAAGATATTAAAGCTTTAAGTAGATTTAGTCTGTTCAGAATTTTGTCCTCTCGACCAAGCCGCTACGGTGGCCAGTAAACTGGTAGCGAGTAGCTTACAAATGCCTTCCTGTGCTAACCTGGCCCTGAAGGAGCTTATGTTAAATGAGAAAAGCTTGTGGGATCCTGTCACATCAGTAACTGCAGCAAAATCTGGTACCGCAGGTAGTTGTCATCGGTGTAGCTAGTATATCCCCTTTGGCTGGTGAGCCATTGGCACTGGGGTAAGAATGCCAATACCTCTTAAACTAGAGGGTGTAAAACTCTACAGAAATCTCTAAGTCCCTTAGAAATCTTTTAGGGGGAACTGAGTGATACCGCATTGGTCTTTGGATGAAAAAAATACTCTGCCGTAGTCTTGAATGACTTGTGGAACTTGTGGACAGGGGGTGGTTCAGTGGTGCCAGGTCTGGGTATGATTGTCCACCTAGTAACGCATTAGACTTCCCCTGCTACATCCACTGTCTTGGGGGGAGAGGGTGGGAGGGCTGTGAAACTGATGTTGGGATGATCAGTAGCTCTAAAGCAAAACTAAATGTAGGAAGTCGGCAAAATATGATATTCTAATCCAGACTATAGACAGGTTTTGCTGCTAGAGGCAAAATGAACTACTTCTGGTGTCTTCTAGCTTTGCCAGTCTGTAGGTTACAAGAGATGCTGGGGAAAAAATGATGCCTGTCCATGGTAATTCATGTAGCTCTTACTCTGTTACTTCTGTTGCTGTTAGAAGTCGCGACTATGATCCTTATAATTTTCTCTTTTTTCCCCCTCCTCTCCTTTCCTGTCCACTTCATGTCAGTATGACTTCTCACTGGAAAAGAAAACAATCGAGTGGGCTGAAGATATTAAAAAAATTCAAGCTGCCCAGAGAGAAGCTGAACGCAAGGCAGAAGAAGCGCTAGCAAACTCAAAAGCGGCTCCAGAGGACAGCAACAAAATGGGGTTCTCAGAGGGACCTTGCCCTGAGGCCATGCCTCCTCCTATTAATCCCATCCTCGCTAGCCTGCAGCACAATAATATTCTTACTCCCACGCCAGCTAACAGCAGCGCTGTGAAGCAAAAGGTTCTCAGTCCACCTTGTCCAAAAGCAGACTTCAACCCAGCTGATTTTGAATGTGAAGAAGACCCATTTGACAAACTGGAATTAAAAACTATCGATGATAAGGAAGAATTAAAAAATATTCTTGAAATTCATGTTGGTACTACTGGGCCAGTTGTTGCCCAGCTTTTAGATAATACTTTGCCCAAAGGAGGGTCTGAGTCTGTGTTGCAAGATGAGGAAGTTCTGGCATCCATAGAAAGGGCCACGCTGGACTTCAAGCCCCTTCACAAACCCAATGGCTTTATCACTTTACCGCAGTTGGGAAACTGTGAAAAGATGTCCTTGTCTTCCAAAGTGTCCCTGTCCCCTATCACTTCAGTGAGCAATATCAAATCCCTGTCCTTTCCCAAACTTGACTCCGATGAGAGCGATCAAAAATCATCAAAGCTCACGAGCACTTTCCACAGCACCTCCTGTCTTCGCAATGGCACTTTGCTCAGCTCTTTGCAGACCTGTGCTCAGAGTAAAGCTAGTGAACTGAATGGACACCATATGGTTGGTCTTTCCGCTTTAAACGAGGACAGTGGCATGGAGACATCAACATTATCCTCTTCATCCAGGCTGCCTTCCCTGGCTGTGTCGACAGTTTGTACAGAAGAAGAATCATCTCAAAGCACAGCAACTACGGTAAACATGCAGTGGATTAGAATTGGGGTTGCTGGGGAGATCTGGAGGTGCAGAGGCAAATGTTGCTTCTAAAATGTCCTGTGGCTTTGGTTTTAGTTTCATTTAATGGGAGTGATGTGTAGATCCCCTTAATTTACACGACAAATTGATCAGTCCAACAGGTCTTCATGCTGGCAGTTCTGAACCTCAGATTATTACTGTGCGGGTTTCCCCAAAATCAGATATTTTTAGACGAATTCTGGTGACTTTTCTTTCAGCTTTTCACCTCCTATTGTTTGTAGCTGCACACCTTTGAGCTAAGTGCGTAAGATACCTTTTCTTGTATGGTCCTGCATTCTGTGTTATCCAACTGAGATATATCCAGTTCTGAAGCGCTATTAGTTTTTGAGTTAAATCTTTTCTAGATTTGTTCCTTGGCTTGCTTATTTATTTCCTGGAAATAATGGGAAATGCAGGCTTTTCAAGGAATAAAAGCAATAATAGATTAAAAAACACAGATGTGCTTTGTTATTCAGGAAAGAAAAAAGTGCTTGCAGTTGACCTGCAGTGAAATAAATGCCCCCCCCCCCCCCTTTTTTTTTTTAAGTTTTCTTCCTGCGGGTCCTTTTAAAATCTAATCTTTAAAAGGAAGAAAATGATGGTGGTCTGAAATCTGGTATTTACCCTCTTCCTTGTGAAGGAGGGTGGAAGGGTTGCTTGGTGAATACCAAAACCAGTCTTTAAGATCATCTCAGATCACTAACGTTACAGTTGGTTACGTTGGGAGGTTGACGCTTCGTTTCCTCAAACTGTGGCAGGTTCTAAAATTACTTTGAGGACACTTAACTTCAGGCCAGCTGTTGTCTTTGTCTCTTTGTGAATAAGAGCAGAGATTTGAGTAAGCATGTGGGCTTTTTTTTCCAAAGAACCTAAGGTCTGGACACCAATACTCATGAAGCCTAGTGAAGGCTGTATAGTCAAATCCTGTAGCTGGCTCTAAAATAATCTGGTTTCTTCTGTCCAATATGAGTGGTGCTTCAGTGGTTCTGTGGTCTTACTGGCATACTGTAGGTTTTTCTGTGACACCGTGTGCTCTGGAACAAGTGACACTGCTTCTCTCCTGTTGTTCTTTTGCCTCTTTTCAGGCTTAGGTAAATGCACTTTTAATTGCGAAATACAGCATTCTGGCAACTTCTGTTTAGTTGTGCAGCAGAACAGCTGTTTATTGATGACTAGAACAAATTTAATACAGTAAACTTTGGCAAAAGCAGCAATGTGCTGAGCAGCTGCTCACTGCTACAGGTCACAGGTTTGAGAGGTGATTGTATGATTCTATGTAGCTCAGAGGTGAAACCTTGAAGTATGACACATCTCTAGGGATTAACATGAAAGATCACTTACAACTAGATAGATGGGCATTCAGATGGCCAAATTTTCACTCTAACTATGCAAATCTTTAAGATGGATTAAAACTTATTAAAGACCAAGAGGGAAGGTGTATTCTTGAGAATGCTGTAAAGGAATATACAAACTGATAAACAAAGAAACAGAAAAAATAGACCTACTAGGATCTTCATTTGAAACTGTGCTTTGGAAGTAGCAAACCAAGAAATAGGTATGCCAACAGAACTAGTTCTTTCTGTTTAAATTCCAAGACTTCAGACTATACTTGTTTCATGTTTCCACAATATGGTCCCAGTGGCTGGAAAATGACAGCTGAGCTGCAAGAAGTTGAGGTAAATGCAACAAAAGTATTGAAGTAAATGTAACAAAAATCCTCAGAGTATGAAAATGATAGAAAGAAGTCACAGTCATCCCTGTGGCTGGGAGCAGAAGGGTCATGAGTCCCTTTTCTGCAAGGTTACACAAGAATAAGCCTGTCCTTTTTAGAAAGCCTCAGGACAATTATATGTCCCTGTGTATTCCACAGTGATTTTTATATATAAATTTTTTTTCTCACAAGACTAGAAATTGTAACTTTGGATTTGGAGTTACCACTGGAGTTTATGCTTTACCAGTGAATTGGATCTAGGATTTTTAGGATGGAAATAAACTTGTGACTTCTCTGATGCTGCACTGATTCTGTCCTGGGTGGTCCCCTCCTCTTTTTTTGAAGCTCACTGTTTTGCTTTTTGCAGCATTGGCAGAAGGAGAAATTGACTAGTGAAAATAACAGGTTGGAATTAAACAAAGCTGGTCAGAGACCTGACTAGTATGATGCATTTTATTTACAGAAATCTCTGGTTATGGGAGGATGGGGCACTCCTGGTGGACCATTCAGAATATATACTGCTGCAAGCAGCATGATGTGTGCGGGCACACCAGCTGCAGGCAGGGCTCTTGGCCTCTGTATGCAGTCCCTAAAAGTAGGCGCAGTGTGCAAGCACGTACTGAAAGCACTGCACGTCTGCTTCTTGAAGGGCACTGAAATGCAAGTTTGAGACGTAAGGGAGCGTGGCTGCTGAGTGACCAGTCCTGGCTTTGTCCCCTGCAATTCCTTTAGGTGTTTCCCTCCTCCGCTGGGAGTCACTGGCCACGAGCACAGGCTGTCAAGCTCAGGTAGATTGAGGAGGAGGAGTTGGTTTTCCCAGACTCTTGAATCCCTGGTGTCAGAAGCAGTTTTGGTTTTCCTGGCTGCAGCATCAATAACAAAGCATCATCCTTCAGTTTGATAACCAGCTGATTTCAGGGCTACTGCAGACCTGCGTATTCTAGTGCTTTTTGCTCTGGCAAAAGTGTCTGGAGAGGGTGTGTGCAAAGAGCTTTGAACCCCTCTATCACTATGAGGAGAGGTTCTTGGGTAAACCAGTCCATCAGACTGAATATGATTTCTCAGGCTTTGCATCCTAGAAGAGAAATTCTTACCCTGGAGGTGAAAATGGTTGGAAATGCAGAACAAAACCTCCTTGGAGGTGGTTTGGGAGGGTTTTTTTGCAAATAAATGGAATTTGTCAAAATCCTAATAGATTTTCTCAGAACTGTTTTTCTAAAAACAGTTTTTTGTTGTTTAGTTTGGGCCCAAAAAAGGACTTTCTGAAAGAAGTGGACAAGCTTTCAAGCAATCTGTGTTGGCATAATAAGTATCACAAAAAACTGAGGCTCTTGGTCCACAGTGATTTCTTGCAGTCTTTTCTAATTCTATTTAAAATGCAGGAAGACTTTTAAATGGATGAATTGAAACATGCAGATTTGGTGGGGCAAATTTCTGCCTTTGCACTGCTGTTATCTTGGGCGAAGTAGCCTAAAGCGGTGCGTTGGTTCTGCCGTCTGCCAGCCTGGTTCTGCAAAACGGATCAGGTGTACAACAGGGAACGTTACCCAGCCTTGTCGGCATACTGGGAATGGGACCAAGTGTTGGGCACGGGTAGAAAAATCACATGCTCTTTTTAGCCAGTGTGCCACATTGCTCATATATGGTGTATGAAATGCAGTGCTTTGAGAGTAGAAAAGGGGTATATGTTTCTCTTACCCCTTCTCATGGTCAAAAAGTCAAGAGAAGTGTCTAGGCAATGGCTTCAAAATTATCTCTGTCATTCAGGCCGCGTAGCACTGGGTCAAGAGCTGAACGGGAGCCAGCGTGTTACACTGAGCTGTATGAACATGTAGCCATTACAGCAACAGAATAGATAAGCTTACAATTATTATGAGGGGGGACACATCCTTCTTGGAATATAATCCGTTTGTAGAGTGCTGAGAGAAGAAACGATCCTTATGATGGCTAGTCTATATATACCCAAGTGCATAATGTCTGCATCTCACATCTGGAAGCCTGATCAGACCACAAGTCCCCCTAGGATGGTAGACTTATCCCCAGATCTCTCCATAAAACCCTTCTCCCCCAGCTGTAGTAAATTCTGTTCACTGGTGCATAATGTTTATAGTCATCTTATTCGTGTGTTGTTCAACAGGTACACCCAGACTACAAGGAAACAGAAATCCCTGTGGTAAGTTCCCAAATACCTGTGTGCTTACACTGGGTTGTGTTTCTGAAAATCTACAGAAGTAGTGTTCCTTTGAGTACAAAAAATCATAGGTGACGAGTAAACTTAGGGTGAAAGAAGCAATTTCCATGCTTCCTCTGAGGTACAGGGTTTGGCTGTATCATAAGGACCTTCACTGTTGCAAAGGTTTTGGTCCCACCGGTAGGAGAGGGTATATTGTGAAGAATCTGAGATGTTGATTGTTGTTTTGAGGGTAAAAAGAGTATGGTGGGAGTCAGATTATGTGCACTGCTTGGTTTCATCCTTACAGTGAGTAACTTCTCAAGGGCAGTCTAGAAAGGCTCTCGGATTAATTACATGGGGTATCCTGGTTCTGCACTAGCCAGAAACATGATGCGGGGATGTGGAAGACAACCATCACCTCAGCCTCTGGGTTTTCCCCTTTAGGTAACGCACCAAAATTTCCCAGTGTCTAAAGTGCCCAATAACACCAGCTGCACAAAGTGGTCAGGTGGCCCCGCTCCTGAACTACAGCAGGTCCTCTCTGCTAGTGAGAGGCAGTGCGTGGAGACAGTCGTCAACATGGGGTACTCGCCCGAGAACGTCCTGAAAGCCATGAAGAAGAAGGGACAGAATATAGACCAGGTAAGAGCTTGTGCAACAGGAAAGAAACCCTTGATTGGATGCTGATTCTGCTGAGAAACAACCTTGGGTTTGCAAAATGGAGGGGCGGGGGGGGGGGGGGGGAGGAGTACTTTTGTTCTAACGGAGGGTTGTAGCCTGTAGCCACTGCGATATTAACCGCTAGAGAAGTTGTCACCTGGCAGTAAAGGCGGCCAGAACTGAAGAAAAGGGTGTCTGTGGATGTTTATCATGAGAGACTGCTTGAGTCAGCCACACCTCTGGGCGCTGGGTCAGAGCTGCACTGAGCTGGGGATGGGTCCTTAGCTCCATGTGAAGCTGGGAGGGGTACTGGGTCTTCCCAGGAGCCACAAAACCATCTGAAGAAAGCTTAGCGTGGCTCTATGCCATGCTTAGTGCTGTGTGACAAAAAAGCAGCCAACGTCCCTTGTTCTGAGCACAAAGGATTACGGCGCTGACCTCTCTCCTTGTAGAGAGGTTGGCCCCTGCAGACTTAAGATAGCCCTGAAAGGCTCTCGCAAGGCACCACTGACCGACTTCCTTTTGTGTGCTCTGGTTGCGGTGCTTCCTGCCTCCTGTGTTGCCTCAAACGCTTGCTAAAACCAGGTCACATAGCATAGAGCGTTGCAGGGTGAAGCGTGGCTCTGGGTCTTGGATCCACTTCAAACAAACATTTTAAAGCGGGGAGAGCGTGGCCAAACTTCCCATGCTGACCCTAGGCAGGCCGTATGCTGCACAGAGCATCGCCTGGTGGAACTGTGCCTGGGGAGGAGAGTGTCCCAGTGACTTCTGCTTGTGGAGCTGATCTGCTTGCCCATTACTTACGCATCAAGAACCGTTTAAGCTGTGTGCTGGAGTGTAGTGTAGTATCAAATGGAAAAAAAGGCCCTTAGGAGGGCAGTTTTAAATCCTGCTGTATTTGCAGGCTGTGTTCTTTTGCCTTCCTAGCATTACCTATCTGACCTTTCCCCATACCTCTCAAAGCTGAGGACAGATAAGAAATTTGGCAGCGGTTTCTGTATGCTGAGTTGATCTTAAAAGGCTGACTGCTTTCAGATTGCATCAGCTCCTGTGGCTGTCTGAGGAAGCTAAAAGCTGACGCATCTTGACTGCTGGACCTGTGGTTTCATTTTGAAAACTTGTAGTATAAAAAGCACAGTTAAACCTCTGTTAAACCCTGCTCAGTGATCAGGCATGGAAGGCTAAAGATAGGCTTCCGAGACTGTTTTGACTAGAGTGGAAGATGACGTTCAGAGCTGGTGGGAGAGCGCAGGAGGAGAAGGGCTCGTCTGTTCTCTCTGAACAAGCTCTTGCATAAAGAGCGACTCAACTCTACTAGGAAGGACTTTATCTCGGTCCCTGGTGAAGCCTGGGGTAGAGTCGTGCTCAGCCCTTCTGTGTGTACGGAGATGGCGTTCAACCACGCGCTGCGAATGCCACTCTGCAAACTTAGCTGCTTTTCTTCATTCCCCACAGGTTTTGGATTACCTGTTTGCACACGGACAGCTTTGTGAGAAGGGCTTTGATCCACTTCTTGTTGAAGCAGCTTTGGAAATGCACCAGTGTTCAGAGGAGAAGGTGAGGGCACAAAGTGCTAAGCAATGGAGAGAATGTGCCGTGATGGGGAATTCTAGCAGCAGTTCCTCTGGCTGATGTAATTCTGGCTTTCATGGTAATGCTGCCTTGTTTCCAAAAACTGACTGCCAAAGGACATCTTTGCAGTGATAAAGCAAATACGTGTTAAAGCATTAGAATTCTTCTGCATTGTTTTATTACTCGCACGCATTTTTATGGGGAAAGGATTTTTTTAACGACCCTGCTTATTCTGGTTGTAATGTTTTGAACCCAGAGTTCTCTTGTGGGCGAGGTGTTTGGTACAGAGACAGTTAACTTCAGAAGCAACAAATTATCTTTCAAATCCTGCCAGCCTGCCCTGGCCATGAATTTTCTCCCTTGTACAAAGACATCTGCCTGGCTGCTCAGGAAATTGGGTTAGGGCTCGCTCTGGAAGAAGCTGGAAAATATGGTTTTTGGGGTCTGATTCACCATCTGGCTGCTTGACCAGCACCAAAGGTACAGAGGCAGGAGCAGGTAGCCAGGGCAGAGGACAGCAGGATCTTTTGAAGTCTTCCAGCCTGTTGTGTCCCAGGTTGTTATATGGAATCTTTAGAGGTGCAACCCAACCCCCCCCAGACACGTATATGCCTTCGTGCCTTTCTTGGACTTAGTGATGAGCTTGCAAACAGAGGAACAACAGCGTGAAGGTGGGAGAAGTGACTGAGTTCAGGAAACACATGTCCTGCTGCCTTAACCCCAAAATTGGAAATGGCTGATGTCCCGATCATCCGTTTCAACCTGCTTGTTTGTTTTGGGGGTTTTTCTTTCCTCTGGAGTGGAGCAGAGGCCCTGTAGATGGCAGAGGGTTCATAAAAGTCTGATCAGCTGATTCACTTCTTGTCACTTTATTTTTCAAAACTCGGGGAGGATTCGTGGCTGATGCTGGTAGTATCACAGTGTGTCCAATAGGATTTGGGCTAATCTTCCAAGTGTGCCCTAGATCAGAAGAGCCGTTTGATAGCAAGGACTACTGTACTGTTCCCAAAGTTGAAGTCACTTTACAAAAATTCAGATGCAGAAGGAGCTTCTGGATGGGGGACCAGGGTGCCATTAATCAGCATTTTTGGGAGCCCAAATTGGGCCAGGCTGCTAAATTTCCTACTGGGAAAGACACCCCCGTGGACTGAGCTTTGGTGCCCTTGCTGAAGAGGATTTTGGAAGTGCAGGACTGCAAACACAAGGGCCTGAAGCTGGGGCTCTGTGGGCTACTGCACCCAGAGCTCTGCCGGCTCGGGTGTGAGTGGACTTTCTCCGAACGGAGCTGGACCGGGCTGTACGTGGGGAGGAGGAACCCACCCCATGGGGTGCCCAGTCGCTGAAGACTGGCTCTGTGCTAAACCTCCACCAAGCACTGATCCTCTTTTCTCTTGCAAATAATGGACTGTCTGTGTCTTTCAGATCACAGAACTTCTCCAACTAATGAGTCAATTTAAAGAAATGGGCTTTGAACTGAAAGACATTAAGGAGGTCTTATTATTACATAACAACGACCAACACAACGCTTTGGAAGATCTAATGGCCCGTGCAGGAGCCAGCTGAAAACACATTCCTGGATTCTCGGCGTGCAACGGAGCAGGACCAGCCCCGCCACCTTCGCATCCAGTGTGACTTGCTCTCGGCAGGAAGGAGTCCGGCTTTTCGCATACATGGGAGAGTGACTGAGCAAGCCCACCCGCGTGCATCACTCCAGCGTTTCTCTTTCCACTGAGAGCCAACTTTCTTTCTTAAATTAAATTTTTAAAGTGTCCTTTCCTAAGTTTCCTTTTTCCAGCTTGGCCAGAGAGTTTAGACTGCTCAACCTCTACTGGAATTGTACGTAGGTAGAGACAGGAGTGGTTTCCCCCCCCTCCCTGTTGCACTGGAGTTGGACAGAAGAATACTAAGTTGGTTCTGAAACTAGGATGCTTTGGTTCTTTGAAGCTGCTTTCATGGTGTCTGCTTGTACTGAATTACTTGACTGTGTCACAGTCCAGATTAACTGGTTAAATTTGACCTTTAGTGCAATGGAGTTTTATTTTTTGGTTGAAAGTTAGTCTGTAACTTAGTAAAACACTGGTTCAGAAACTGTCGCTATGCATAAAGAGGGAAGCTGTTCCTCTTGTGGGTTTTTTTTTTCACCCGTGCATCCAACATTTCTGCAAGATGTGAGCGTCCAATGCCAAGTGGTCTGTAAGCTCTCTTGAAACAGGTAAGCTGTGAACTCTACCTGGACCTGCAACTTGTGTTGGTTCTTGAACCTGAAGGCAGAGAGCTGGGGCTCGTATTCTTAATCCCCCAGGCTTGTAGGATATTTAAGACAATGCCCTGCTAGGAGATCAGTAATCTTTTTTTGTTTTAAATAATACTCAGTGTGATGCAGGAGGTTTCTTTCAAGCACTTTCTTTAAAACAAATATACTCACTGCATTAGTTCCATTTCTCACACTGCTATAGAATTACATAATAACATCTAGTACTAGAAATCAGGTTTTGGGTTGGTTTTGATAGTTCAAAGTATTACGTTGTACATTGTTCAAGTTCTAAATACATAAAATATCAGCAGTCTTGAGGAATCTTTAATTTGCTAAATATTTTGATTCTGCAGAAGAACAACTAATAAAACCCTCAAATATAACTCCCAGTGTCATGGTTCCCATCTCTCATGCTCTTTGGCTTCAGCAGATGAAACGTGCTGGATCCTGCCCGCCCAGCTGCTGCCTGCTCCTGTAGGCACGCACGAACACAGTCTGTTGGGCAGAACGGCCGGAGGTCTCCGGGCAGACGGCTGCAGTGGTGGAACAGGCTGCTTTTTTCTGTGGCTTATTTTTGTTCTGTTGCAAAAACCAAGCCTAGGGATCCAAACCCATGTTAGAGCATGGAGCTGGGAGCACTGGACTTCAGGAGGGGAAGACGGCTCAGCTCGTTGCCTCAGTTTAAGCTTTTCAGTAGGAGGTTTTAGCTCATCAGGACCCCGAAGAAGAGGGCATTTGTCTCCGTTATGTTGATAACTTTATATGACCAAAACATCTAATTTGGGTCCAGTGTTAACTCCTGGAATTCCCTGTGAGGTGCTCAACTATGTTAATTACATACCTTTACTTAAAACAAAATGATGCTGAGGAGAGATGTAGCTGGCGAATATCTAGGAGATGTGGAGATGGATGATGAGCAGGACCAGGGCAGATTGCCTGGTATTGTATCCCGTAGCATTGAGCTTCACCAGCTTCTGGTGGGGGGTGCTGAAGTTAAAACTTTAAGAAGGACATTCAGCTGCTGGTGGGTCAGCAGGTAAAGCAGTTGCCCAGCTTTCCTTCCCAGGTGAGAAATGTAACGGTTTGAAACAAGGAAATGGGGCTCCTGATTAATCAGAAAAGCTGGTAAACAAAACTCAAGCTGCTTTACTGTCACTGCTGAGAGCGTTCGGTTGTGTTGCTTGTTTCGGTTTTCTCAGAATATCCAAACAAGTCCCTGTCTGGTACTAGACAGTCCTGAACGGGCAAGAAGTCTTGCCAGCAAAGAAACAACTACTTAGACCAAAACTCTGAATAAAATAATCTCTTTGGTTGTGTTAATGTGTGTTAAGTTTTTTCACAGTTCCCCTGTGGGGGCTGGCTCTTAACCTCAGCCGGGAACTTGGCCCTACCCAGCCACTCACTCACTCCCCCCGGTGGGATGGGGGAGAGAATCGGAAGGGTAAAAGTGAGAAAACTCCTGGGTTGAGATAAAGACAGTTTAACAGGTAAAGCAAAAGCTGCACATGCAGGCAGGTCAAAACAAGGAATTCATTCACTGCTTCCCATGGGCAGGCAGGTGTTCAGCCATCTCCAGGAAAGCAGGGCTCCATCATGTGTAACGGTTACCTGGGAAGACAAACGCCATCACTCCGAATGTCCCCCCTTTCCTCCTTCTTCCCCCCAGCTTTATATGCTGAGCATGATGTCATATAGTGTGGGATATCCCTTTGGTCGGTTGGGGTCAGCTGTCCCGGCTGTGCCCCCTCCCAGCTTCTTGTGCACCCCCAGCCTGCTCGCTGGTGGGGTGGGGTGAGAAGCAGAAGAGGCCTTGACTCTGTGTCAGCCCTGCTCAGCAGTAAAGAACACATCCCTGTATTGTCAACACTGTTTCCAGCGCAAATCCAAAACAGAGCCCCATACTAGCTACTATGGAGAAAATTAACTCTGTCCCAGCCAAAACCAGCACACCCCACTGCAGTAACCACTGCTTATGGAGACTGCTGTGGAGGTGAGAGCAGAGAGGTGAAGACGGGAAGTGATACCTGTGAAGCTGGTCTCCTTCCAAAGAGACGTCCTCGTCTGTCTTCCCTGGTGACGTTGCTCTTGCTTTGGCAGTGAGGTTTCTGGATTTACATCACTGGGTGGCTGAAGGCTGGAAGCGTGTTTCTGGGGTGGCTTCTGACAGAAGGAAAGACACTGGAATGGGGATTAACCTGGTGGCCTAGGGAGAGGCACTTCTGAAGAAACTTGTAAGAAGTGACACAATGTGATGAGATTTTAATGTTGTTTTGGGCGCCGTGTGTCACTAGGGGCTCTGGTAGTCGTTCTCTGCTGTCTCTGCTTGACATCAGCCTGGACGTGGGGAGGTCCTGCTGATGGCTGGTGCGAGGCTGGGCTCTTCCCTGTGCTAACTGGCGAGATGACGACTGCGTCCCCGGCCACGCTTCAGACCTTAGGGCTTTTCCTTAGGTTCTCAGGTCAGATTGATTTACGTACCCGGCACTTGGCACTGTTTTAACTTTGCCAGAGGTTGTTCAGCCTTCTTGGGCTAGCTGCTGCCACATACTGAGGCCTGGGTGCCTTGGTGGAAAGGCTTGTGAGGAGAAGTTGCAGAGGCAGAACCAAAATTGGCGGTTGAGCTTTGATCCCCCGAGCTGCCTCCTGATGGCTCCTGGACAGCAGCAGCCTGGTAAGGGCTCTGACGCTGAAGAGCCGTCAGTCACCCACACTGCAGCCGAGGGCTCCCGCTCTGCCTGCACGTGGCAGGAGACCTGGTGGGATGAGAGGTGCCACTGTGGTCGCTGCCTTGTTTTGAGGGTGGCCTCTTTCTGGGATCCTACAGCCTGTCAGGCAGCGGGAGCTGCAGATGCCCCCGTACCCCGGGGCTGCAGCGTGCCCCGAGGCTTTCTTTGGCCGGCCGCGTGGCTCCTGCAGCAGCTTGGCTCTGCCGGAGCTCCCCTGGGCAGCACGGGTTGCCGACGGCAGAGCCCGCGTCAGCAGCTTTTCTGCATGGCGTGTGGCTGGGCAGCTCTCCGTGCTGGGGAGACCGCCGGCTTCTGCCAGCGGTGCAGCAAAACCTGGTACAAGGGTTGTTCTGCTGCTGCCCCAGGCTGTTCGGGTCGGCCGCGCGTGGCTGGAGGACAGCTTCTGAAACACCAGCTACGTCAACAGGCCAGGTGTGAAGGGGATCTCGGACTGATTCCCAGCCCCAGTTAATCTTTTGCAATCAAATAAATGGGCATTTTGATCACATTTACTTTAAAACAAATTTTGCCAGCGTTCTGTAGTAAATTGAGTTTTATTTTAAATAATGTCAATTATTCGAATAAAATATCAAGCATCCGCCATGAGCATTAATAGTCTTTGTTGCACCTGAATACAGACGTGAACCCATTTTAGTTCTGTATCTATCTGATTGTATGTGGCCAGGGTCTCGTAATCTCTTAGACCGCTGTAATGACAAACACTTTCACATACGTTCCTCAAGTGGAAATGAAAACCATTCATATCAAGTGTCAGTGCAATATCAAACAGCAGGAAGGGGATGACACTTTTAAAATGCTCATTTAGCACATTTTCACACGAGAATTAAGGCAGCAACTAGGTAACAACCTTAAGAGTGGAGAGAAAAACATTACCATTTTTGTCCGTTGCGTACTAGGAGCCCAGTTTTGGTATCTCCTGGGCGTGCAGCACTTCAAGTATCTCTGTAGTCCTGTTATTGCCAAGGATTGGTGGCTTTTCACAGCCAGGGCTGCTTTTTTTATTATTATTTTTATTTTAGTTATGTCTCACATTCAGTAGGGAAAAATAAAATTCTGAGAACAGGCTGATAATAAAATCTTACATTTAACAAGGTATAGTCTTGGGGATTGGCTGGCTGGTTCCAGTTTAAAAAAGATTATCAGACCTTGGAAAACTGCTTTTGTTGCTGTCGTTTTGTTTATTTGTTGGTTCTCAGTGTTCCTGGCCATTCCTCCAGGAAGCGAATAGTTCCTGCTCTGGGAACTTGCACGGGGGCTCAGATCTGCCAGACAGACTTGCCTTTTTCACAGTAGACCAGACAGGATTCACGGGTGGCTCAAATGTGGTAGCTGACTCAACTCCCATCTCTGCGCATGGAGATTTTTGGTCACTCATCTGTCTTGTTACAACTACCTCTGAAAATACCGAGGTTAGACCATGGCGTGACTGGTCGCGCGAATGGTTCTTCCTTGAGTGTTGCTTTAGAAATGGCCAGCTGGGGTAAGAGACTGAAAATGCCTGTGAACGTACTTTGCTGAGCTGCTTTTCAAAAAAAAAACAAAGTACAATCAACCAACACTCATCTCCCAAATGTCAGAGTACGTGGAGGGGAAGTTTTCCTCCCTAGCCCTGCGTTACTGGCTGGGCATCTCATTTTCCTGTGACCTGGGCACACATCCTACAGCCCAACCTTTTCCTGGGCTCCAAACGAAGTTGCAAAGCTCCTCAGCAGCTCCCCGATAGCCCTGTTTTCTGTATGCTTGCTGAGAAAGTGCTGGGGAAACTACTGTAAGTGCTCACATCCGTTTGTGCTTTCAGAAGGTACACGGGCTACCCAGCTGCCACGTGTTCTCCTCACCTTACAGACAGGAAAGCTCTCCCTGGCCCCAGGAGGTGGAGGGAGGCTTTCTAAGGGTTACGTGTTTCAAAGGGGAGCTTGGTTTAATGCCTGCTCCTCCCTCCGTGGGTTTAGCAAGACGCTGAGTGTTCCACTGCTTTATAGCTCTCTGGTGGCTGTCAAGCACACCTGCTCTGTGCTGTGCACAAATCCCAAAACACCACTGACACTTGCTCCTGGAAGCCTCATTTCTCTGGGCGAGGAAGGCCTCTGAAAAGGGGGCTGGGAGACCTGGCTTCAGGTGTGACTTGCCACTGGCCTGTAACTTGGACACGGGAACCATCTTGAGAGCCATAAACTCAGACCCTGGAGGGACTCTGCTACACAGAGTAATCCAGCCTCAACCGCAAGATGGAGACTAACCAGTGCTAAAAAAAATACCCCAACGGTCAGGGCACTGCTGTAGGGCTTCTGTTACGAGCCCTCCACTTGCACTTCTGTTCCCCAAGGCTACACTGTGTGACATTCCTGGGAGTGTTTGCACCAAATATGCAACCCAGATAACTGAGTGTCACTGCGATTACTGTATTGCTGCTCCGCCAAACCTGGGCTCCTCGGGGTAGCTGTAGAAGCAGGCAGTAAAATTCACAGCTGGTCAGACCTTAGGGTGTTCCCTTACCCTTGGCATTTCTGGCTACTGAGCAGGCTTTGACTGAGCTACTACAAGCATTACTGAGGAGACAGTGAGATGGCTGAACGTGCTGCGACAGCCCTAATTTTGGAGTGGGAGCACTTGCACAGCATGTTGTCAGCTGAGCATGTTTCAAGGTCACTTGTGGCTTCAGCAAGTGGACTTGTTTTGTGGCATACAGCAGCAGAGCTTTTGCAGGGCTCCAGCTGATCATTCTGTAGTTCTTGATTCAAATACCAGCTTCACATAACAGTACTGTTAGCAGCTTCTGAAATCCCGCTGCCTCTAACCAGCCCCTCTTTTCATGTGAAAAATGAGTTCTGTCAACCTGGACGATGAGCACTCTACAGCTGTGCCATAGCGCAGAGATCAGACGTTGTAGCGGGTAAGCTGTTGGCCTCTCGCTGTTGGCAGCAGTGTGAAACCCATATGCTTGTTAACATGCTAGATAAACCTTTGGTACAAAGTCCCTGCTAACCACTCATTGCCCATGACTCAAGCTACCTCTTTCGGGAGCTTTGGAGCCTTCGCCCCAAGCAAAGAACAAATGTGACAATAGCCTTCCTTCTTCTGCAGGTGACAGCACTTCTTGCCCTGCCTTGACTTCCATTTATTTATGGTCTAGTTACGTTAGTGTACTTAACAAACAGTGGCTGCTCTGTCTTTTCTGGCTTCTGTTTGCAAACACTTTTCTGGATAGCTTTGGAGCACTTCTGTTCAGGCCTGTGTCTGGCTTCAAAGTGTTTTTTCTTTCCCCCTCATTTTCTTGGCAACACAGAAGTGCCTTTAGCATGTGAGAAGATGCTATGAATACTGTGGACAGGACTGCCTGCTGCTTGGTGAGATATTTAAAGGCTGCTGAATTGTTATTCTTAAAAATATGGCTTACTGGTATTAAGGAAATACAAAGCTTGTGGTGCCAAGTAGTCATCTCCCATTTACTCGGAATTCTCTCCATCCTTATCTAAAATACACACTAACCACAAACATCAAACCAAAAGCTATCCCCTACCCACCCACATCTGCAGCAGCAAGTGTGGTGAAACACCGGCTGGCTGTTTCCGTAGCTGTTCTTGTGCACGTGTAAGCAAAGAAGGTCTAAACTGGTGGAGGTGCTTGCAGGGACATGTCAGTGCCAGGAGAGCCTAAATAGAGCTGAAGCTGGGCTCGCATCGTTTGGATACACTTCGACTTCAGTACCAAGACTTCATCCAGCTTGGTCACGAAATTCTGAAAATCCTGGTGAGAAAGGCAACAAGAAAGTTTAGGGAACAACAGTAGAAGCAGGTTGGAGAAAATCAGCATGTTTTATACACTGCAGCAGTACATAAAAGCATGTTTTCCATTCTGCAGTGTAATAGATTAAATCAGTGTTTCCTTATTAAAGCCCTGACCCTCACAGAGAAAGGTCAATGCCTCTAAATACCGAGGTTAACTTACTCTGGTAGTTTTACCTGTTGGTGAAATTACAGCTAATACAATGGTTTAAAAATATATAAAGCAGCTGTTATCACCCTTCTACACAGGTTAGCTTTTCAAAGGTTTGGTATAGGGATTGGTCATCTGACGTGCAGTTTTACCATGTACTGAACTCTGTTCCTGACACCTCTCATGCTGGATCTAGCAATCATGAAAATAAATGGTGAGTTGGGCCACTCATTGATCAGACATAATAGCCCATTCTTGGGAGACAGAAGGGATTATTTCACATCAGGTCACCGGGCCAGTCCAACTCCAGCATGGCTACACGTCTGCTAGATCTGACATGAGAAATAGCAGTGTATATAGCCTCGGCCGAGGGCGAACTCTACCTTCCATAGCAACCTGCCACACGGATAAAAAGTGATATGAAACTGTGATTAAAACTGAAATGGAGGCAGTTAATTTTTAGGTCGGGCTTGTATTAATAAGGGAGCACTCAGACTTGCTCTGCTCTCCAGCCGAGAGCAGAGTTTGGTGCCTCTGTTGGTCAGTGTCTAAGGTGCTGCAAGGTGTCAGCATCCTCAGGGCTAGGGACTTCAACTGCCACCGCATGAAAATCAATCATTCAAAAGCTTATTTGGCAGGACTCCAGCTATCTTGTGCACTGTATCTTTGTCTTGCAGGCACATCAGGACTGCAATGAAGACCAGCCCAGCTGCCGTGGCATATTTTTCTTAAGCACTTTAAATACTGCTTTGTTCAGTATGTGGCCGGTCTTGGCAGGAGTCTCTCCTGCGGCCAAAAGTTTCAAGGCTGGAGAAGTTGCAACCATCTGAAAGTGGAAGGAGAGAAACTGATATGGGAAGTCTAAGCTGATGTCATTGCCCAAAGAAAGGTCATGCTGTGAAATGACGCTACAGGATATAATACAAGTTATTCACACACTGCTGGGAGACCTGGCAAGCTTGTTGTAATTCTGCTAGCCAGAAAATGATTGCTTGCTGCAAGGGGCAAATAAATGGGGGGAGGGCTGGTGTCCAATGACCAACAGACTTAGGAAGAGCAATCTCAAAAGAATTAAACAAACAAAAAAAAAAGATTGCTTTGTATCACTGCATTCTCTGCCACAAAACTAAAACAGTTTATGGCTCTTGTGCTGCTTTGTGAACTTCTATATGTTATCTGGTAACGCATCCCATGCGACTGGAAATCACAGCGAATAAGCCACACGGTGGCTCCATTCTGAAATCCTTGAGGCAAAAGTCCCTGTAGCTGTACTTCAGATCTGAACTGTGATAGGAATTAAAATGGTTTGATAATGTAATGCAGTAATGGAGCTTGGCTTTATTGATAAGATGAGGGAATTGGGAAGGCAGGAGGTTCTCACAGGGAAATGTTAATAGTCTGGGTGAGAGATGAGACTTCTCACACAGCTGTGAGATGCGTCTATCTGGATGCAGGAGAAACAGAGAACTGGTATTGCCTGGCTAGCAGTGGGGCCATGCAGGTGCCGGTCTTTAGGTCTAGCCTACACTACTGACATCCAAGACAATGATAAGCCAAGAAACACTTGAGTGACAAAAGTCAAGAGCCTATGAGGGCGCAAGTCACAGTGGTTAGGGCACTGGACTGAGTGGGGCCAGGCGTTGGCACATCTGCAGTGTGATAGGCAAGAGACTCCCTGAAGGAAGAGGCAACATGGCACTATGCCACCAACTGCCACATCCCAGTTTCATGCTTTAGGGGTGTTCTGTTTTCCATGGTATTGACTTACTTGCTCCAGCCTGTAAGGAGAAAAACGTCACATGGAAAGACGCCCGCTTTGGTACAGTCTGGTACCCGTGACGCAAGATAAGAGAAAGCTGTTTTATCA
>NW_008825501.1:4915735-4932017 GCF_000699105.1 Pygoscelis adeliae
CTCCTTCTCCCCCAAGGACCTGGCAGTGTGGAGACTGGCAAAGACACAACAGGTACTGAAAATGAGTGGCCTCTCCTAGGACTCAGGGAGGCATCAGAGAATGAGAGGAAGAACTGATGAGGAATGTCACATCACTAATTCAAGTTAATAATCTCTAAGATTAATTTATGCAGGTTCAATGGGCACGGAAATCATCATCTGCAACACTTACCGTTGCTGACATCTGATTTATCAAGCACTCTTCCTTGAAGCACAAGGATGCCATTTCATCCAGCTGCTGCCGATGGGCCCGAATTACAGCCTGTCTGATGAATGCAAAAATATACCACTGGTTACACAGCCTGCTGCGCTACCTATAATTACTGTTTGGCCTCAATAAACCTTTAAGAAGGAGGAATACCCCAGAAGAAGCCTTGCTGTCCTGTGGTCCCTGGCATTCAGCAAGTGCACGCCAGTGCTCCTTGAAGTGCAGTGGACTGCACTGGTTTGGGGTTAAAGACGACCTTGATGACTGAGGATTGCTAAGAGAGGAGTGACCACAGCCTCTCGTTAGCATAGGCAGCACAGGGGCACATACTGCTTTTTACCACAGGGAAATCTAGGAGCAAAAAAATTGTCTAATTAGTTGGTGAAATGGCTTACAACCATGAGGTTGTAAGCCATTTCGGTGAAAAACAGGCAGAGTGGGAAGGCAGTGCTGCTGTTCGTTCCTCTGAGCAAGTTTCTCTGACCAACAACTCATTTTCAGTCACGTGAATGCAGTCCAGTCCTTGGGAGCTGACAGTGGCAGCTCATAGTACTTTGAAGCTTTGCACCTACATCTTCAGTGACTGCCCAGCCGCTCTAGCTGGTTTTCTTTCCATAGGGATGGAACAGCTATCACCTGCTTCTTGATGGGAGGTTTTCGTATGTTTTAGGTACTTCACAGCTTATAGGAAGCCAATTAGTTACTGAGAACTGCAGTTTGTATTATAATATTCATTACTCTAGCATTACCCTAGGAAGCTCTAATAGAATAATTGGCTTCCTGTGAGATTTTAAAATATCACTAGATTACAGGCAATCATGTAAGATAATGACTATAAATTATCATTAATTTTATTAAATAATTATTTCATAGATTGATTTCCCATCAGTTTTTAAAGTGCATATGAGTATGATATACAAATAAAGGCAAATGTATCACGTGTCTAGAATCTCTAAGCTTCATGACAAACTTCAGTGACGAGCAAGACTTACTGTGCCTTTTCTAGGGCTTCCCTCTGCCATTTTCCCATCTCTGATGTAGCACTTGGAGACCTGCTGTTGGACATGCCAGAGGGGCTCTTTGCACTTGCTAATGGCTTATCTTTGGTTGCAGATCCTGAATCCACAGCAAAAGTCTCTTGTGTGACAATACTCTGCATTAACTTGTTTTTTAGCAACCCTATTTCCTCATTGCTGAACGATGACTTGGCTGGGTCTTCAGAATGGCTGAAGCCCTCATTCCTCAGTCCGGACTTGGGCTGCAACAGCAGGCTGCTTTCTTGAGAGGGGGACTGGACTGTGTAATCTATATTTCCCACACTGACAAAGCACGATGCATCTGAAAAATAGCTTTTTTCAGGTATATCAGCATTTATTTCCTGAGCCATGGGCTCAACACTGGGTCCTTGATTTGAGTTAGATTTTCCGGAATTACCAGTACTATCTTTAACATCAGCATCACACTGTCTGCCACCTGAGTAGTCTTTGCACGTTGAGTTACTAAGAAACAAACCACCCTCTTTCTCTCCCCTGGAGCCCGTGGATTCAGCTGCGGATGTTTCTGTCAGGTCACGTCCAACAAATAAACTGTGAACGACTCCTTGTTTTGATGAACCTGAGCCCAGAAGGCAGCAGCTTGCCTTCACATCACAGCAGGCGGGTGAAAGCCACTTGTCCCCTGTTTGTGGGGAATGCAGCAGGGCACAATGTCTTCCACTACGACGCATTTGCTCCCCCAGTTCCAGCATGCTGTCTGTCAGAGCTCTGCTTCTCGTACACTGCCAGCCCTCTTCCTCACACCTTTTCTGGGAGCCATGTATGTTCCTGTCCGACATCTGCTTCACACGGGGGGACTTCTCTTGGTTAGAAGACACTTTCTCTGTATCAGTTGTTTCCTCGTAGTCAAGGAGGGATACTGTGAGAGGGGCCATTAGCTCAGAAGTGAATCCTGAGGAACAACTGGAAGATCCACAATGGTTAACTCCATTTTTTCGAGCTTTCCATTTTACGTCTCCTGCAAGGGCAGCCTGTCTATCCAAAGTGGATTCTTCCTTCTCTTCATGCTGGAGGTCGATCGCTTTGCACTCTAGAGTTCCCGATTTCAGTACAGGAGAAACATATGGGTTTGAAGCATCCTTTTCTGGAGTTAAGGTGGCTTCACTGGAGTAAACGAGACATCTGTGTTTGGATTTGTACTGTTTGTGATCTCCTAGGAAATCGTTGCCGTTTTTCCAGTTACAAGCAGGATCTTCCTGCAGGCAGTAAGGTTTTTCTGCAGTATTGCTTGGAGAGGACTCAATAGTTAAGTCATAGCTCCAGTCCGATGGAGTTTTGCTGCAGCCTGCATTTTTAATGGATTCCTCTGTCTTTGGGCTGCCCTCACTACAATCCCAGCTGTCATCTAGTTCATGTTCTTGCATGGGTATTGCATATTTAAAAAACAAATCCTGTCGCTTTTGGCCTTTTTGCTCTTCTTCAGTTCCTTGTTCTCTTTGATGAAGGAAAAATGAATGTTGACTGCATTTGTTGGTGTTTCTTCTTTTCACGCTCTTTTGACTACAGACAGGTGAGAAAGAATCTTCACTGAAATCACTGTCATCCAGATCTTCCAGCTGCATCCCCTCTTTGCTCTGTACTTCTGTGGGAGTAAGGCTCAGCTCCTGCTTCACTTGAATCTCCTGGGGCTTGTATTGCGTTAAAAACCTCTCAAGAGGTTGATAGTTCAATTTTTGCTGTAGAATAGGTGGCTGCTGAAACTGCTGGTGATAAAGACGTAAATGCTCTTCCCTTTCCTTCTGAAATGGAGGCAGATTTGTCCAGGTTTCAACACATGGTTTAGCAAAGGTGCTTCCCCATTCCTGTCTGCTGTCAGAAGGCAGATTTCCATCTCCAAAGGAAAAATCATCTCTAGAAACAAGCTGCTTCTGAACAGGTTGCACCGTCTGGACTTTCAGGCACTGGACAGGTGGCCTGTCTTGCATATACTTGTTTCTCTGGCCACTCTCTTTTGTTTCTGCCATGGCAGCATTTTTGATGATGAAATCCTTCGCAGTGGGGTTCTTTTCAGAGTTGGGGGACAGATCATCAGTTTTCTTCTTCAGGGGATGTGCTATCCGTAGGACTCCCTTAACTGGGCTAGCGTGGTGGAACCACGGTGAGCTGGGATTTCCTTTGCAGCCATGTCCTTTGTTGATTCCCCTGGGGGTAGAGGTAAAAGGGACACTCAGTGGCTGGGGTGCTGCAGGACATGCCTTTGTTTTTGTAGCATTTGAGGGATGCTGGAGGCCTAGCTTCACTTTCTTTGGAGAGCTCTTTTCCCCAGGTGGCAAAGAAGGAGAGTTTTGGACACGTTTTGGAGATACATTTCCAGCTGCCCGACGTCTGCTTGTGACAGGGGTAGAACATTTAATCCCTTTCTTCAGCTCTTTGACCCTGTAAATGAGGCTGGCTTTAGATGTCATGCTTTCAAATAAATGTCTTCAGAACAAAGTAATGCTTTCACATATTAAGGCTAAACACTGAATTCAATGTCACGATTTCTGTTCTAATTGCTAGTGATCCACACAGGCATCAAAACCCCTCCACCAAAATACCTGAACTTCTGGAAAGGTCTATAGCAGTATTTTGAAGTGCTTCCTTGAACAGTGCATAACAGGTCAAATGAATGAAGATGGCCTCTGTTTCAGTGGAAGGGGGTTGCATTTCCACACTTTGTAACACAGCATGGCACGGTGCCAGCTCAAGACAAGCTAGTGCTCTCCACAGCATATCATAGAGTCCCACAAGACACAAACTAGGGCTTTTGGAGTAGTTGCAGTGGGGCTAGTTAGCTCAGGTGATATATGTACAGGGCTACAGTGCTCCTGGATCAGACTCATCACTGCAACTGTGAAGAGCTGCTTAACTGGTATCACAGCGTCCCCTCAACTGTTTCCTTTATTCCTCTTCCCCTTAAGCATCTCTTGTCCTCTTAATCCCAGCATTGCACAGCTTGGAATTTACTGCCTCCTGTGTAGGAGGGAGGGTGAAGGACTTGCACACATTCTAGGCAGAACTACAATACAAAACTAAAACAAAACTTTTGATTGCTGAGGTTAGTAATCCTGCAGTTACAGGGAGCACAGTGATATTTTCATCACTAAAAGCTGTCATCAGAAAGGATTTACAAGACCCAGAGTTGGAACAGGTATTTGCATTGTGAAAATTGCATTTCTTGCCTAAAACAACATTTCCAATGCCACCAAAATAAAATGTAATCACAAATATCATACATTACTTTTTTCTTTGTGTTTTTCACCTTGGCAAGATTGAGCTTCATCACCTACCTGTCAGCATATCGTAAAGTGTTCAGGGTATGCTCTGTAGCTACATGGCTAGGTGATACGTTGGCTATCATACACGTCTTGGAATTGCCAATGAAAGAATCCTTTAGCACCTAGGGTTGAAGGAAAAAATAAGATTCTCAGCAATTCATGTGTTTATTTTTAAACATGTGCTTGCTCTTATTTTACACAAAATATGAGGGAAAGTGATTTAATTAGCTCAGAACTTATGAAAAGTTAGGCTAAGTTACCTTGCATTTCCTGTAAATTAGCAATGTGAACAGAGGCAATTTAACATGAGCCAAGTGATGCACAGTTACTGTCTCTTTTTTTAAAAAATGTAGTCGTCTTGTCTCAATTTGTCTTGCAATTCTTTGTTTACAATTTAAAACAAATACGAGTCTTAACTGGGGCTCTGAACAAGCCCTTGCACCAGGTGCCACAAGGGCACCCATATGTTTTGTGGGATAAAGTGTATGTTACAACTGGAGTGAAGAAATATTGATGAAATCTCCCATGACTGTTACTGCACAGAAGATGCAAGACTGGTTGCAGAGTGGGAGGAGATGGATGGTAACGGAACAAGTCTGGAAGGTAGTGTTTGGGGTTTTTGTTTGGTTTTAGTATTTGGTTTATTCTGTTTTTACCATGCCAGTCCCCAGGACTGACTGGGGGAACTGGCAGTTGGCTTTAATTCTGTGATTATGTTTAAAATTAATGTTTGGAAAAGTTATGCATTTTTCTTTTCTTCAATTGTTTAATAGCAGTTATTGAATCATGCCTTTTTTTTTTTTAATTTTGTCCTCATCAGGGAATCTCTGCTGTTGCCTTTCTGTTTGTTTTACCTGAGTTAATTTGCTTTGCCGGAAAGGAGTATGTGCATGTTCCTGATCCAATGCCCGAATGCATTCCTTTAGCTACCAAAAGAAAAAAAAAAAAACAAAAAAACAAAACAGAGGGGGAAAAACATGTCGATCACACATTGGCAAAGAACTGAATTGCATCAAACCTAACCTACGAATTTAGTATTTCCCTCATGCACCTTCGGCTCCTACTATGTGATGTCCCTCGCAAGGGTAGTTTGCTGCTGCCACAGCCACAAACTGCCAGCTTCAGCTACTTCAGGTATCAGCAGCAGTTTAGCTGCACTCAAAGAGAGCAAAGCTGCAGCACAGAGCACAGCTAGCCCTGCCTGACGGCCCTGTGGACTATACAAAACCCAAGAAGCCGGGTAAATACACGTGTTTAGCACACACAGAGCTCCACACTACTGTGGACCTGCCGCTGCCTGCACCATAGCTAGCTAGTTTGAAGCCAGATTGGGTGTACACTAAACTATGCTGTGGCTTGCAGGGCAGGTGTACCCCAGATTCATATACCTGTAACACGCTAAGAACAGAGCTTTTTGAGCTCCATCTCTTATAAATTTCTTTCTTCTAAAATAAGCTTTTCCCCTTCCAAAAAAACCCCAACACTTTGGACAACAGCAGTGCAAATTTCTTATGCCACTCTGGCAATATTTTCATACGTTAGTCAGAGATAGCACGAGCTAATAAGTGCATATTCCTCCCTATACTGACTATAATATGCAATCTAGATGTCCCATCTATGTGTGGGTACACTAGGCTGTGTTAGAAGGCAGCTGATATCAAGCCATTTCCTCTTCACACCAGTGCAACACACCAAACCCAACCAAAGGGGAGAGCATGGATCAGCACCAAACAATTAGCTGTGAGGGGAGCTGGGTTCCAGCCCAGGTTCAAACCCACACTCAGAAGGTAGTATAGATACAGCCTGTGTGTCTAAACAGACATGTCACTGTGACCTTTGACAAGCTAATAAGAACTATACACAAAACAGTGAGAACAAAGCAACAGACTACCCAGGGAGTGGAGATACAGCTACAGAATTCCCATTAAAACCAACAGAACATGAGCAGCTAGCTACACTCATGCTGTTCACAGAATGCATCAGATGTTCTTGTGGTTAATAACCATCAACAGAGGTAGCCTGTAGGCTTGAATAAACATCCCTTAATTTACTACCAGCCTTGGAAAAAGATGTCATGTTCAAACTCAAAGATGTGCATTTTTTTGCCATGTTTCCACTGGAATAAGCACAATAGCATCACACTCCATATCAAGCCTGGATGCTCTCTAAAATTGGCAGAAATGGACCATATAGCCATGAGACAAGTCAATTAGAGCAAATATCGAAGGAAAAATAAGCAGATTACAGTATTGTCATGGAGATACTAGCATGAAGCAGCCTTTCTACATTTAAAGCCTTCCTACATTCTACATACACCCACTTAAAATGACATGTATTTCTCACTTTTACTGCATTTTATTAAAAATCACACCTCTAACAAGTAAGAGATCAAAATATTCTAATTTTTTATTCTGCTTCTCATAATTGCAGTACCTGAATATCTTGTACTTGAAATTAACATGAATATTCAAAGCAGCAGCAAACTTCAAACTTCCTGTGTTTTAAGGCCTGAAGAAAGTGTTATGATCATTGAGGGCAGAGCTAGGTTTTACAGGCTGCAGGTCATATAGACTTACCCAAAGATGCCTTTTATAGTTAATTCAGTCACTACTCATAGACTGCCTAGGTATTTACTCAGCTTCACACAATACCAAAAACACACACACTCTGATTTTAAAGTTCCTTTTAAAAGAGTTTCATGAGCTTACATTAAGCCTCATTTCTCAAGAATCCTTTCTATTCAGGTCCTGACTCACGAGCAAGTACTCAAGAAAGCAGGAAGTACAGAAACACATTCACTTTACATGCTATCTCCCAGTATGAATGCTAATGTTCCACAGCCGGAAAGCCTCTGTGCAAAAGAACATCCTACATTCTCAAAACAGAGCAAGGCACCTCCTTTTTACAGCGCACTAAGAGGTACAGTTGTGTGCACTAACTTCTGCACTGTTGACTCATACTCACTGATTGCATATCACCTTCAGTCTCACTCAGAGAAGCCCTCAGTCATCAGTGAGCTTTTTTCATTTGAATTAAAGGAGCTGCAAAGTCTTCTGCACAATTTATACTTAGAGACACTTCTGCTTTATCCTTGATGGCATTTCTCTGCTCTTTACGTAACTGTGTACATTTATAAAAGACAGTTTGCATTAAGAATGCATTTCTTCCTGTTCCTTTCTCCCCACACATGAACTACTAGTTTCTATGCTCTTGAGTATTTAAGTCCTTTACTCATGATTTGAAAAAGAAGTCTGAGTTCAAGTGATGAAAATAAGCAGCAGAAACAGATGCGCTTTTATGAAACAAATACGGCAATCCCAAGCCAATATTCTCTGGAAGTAAAAGGGACAAAACTTCCTATATAAAATATGGGACACATTATACTGTACCTAACATTCTCTGTGCTGTGTTTACCTGGCTGGCTGTAAGAATGGATTAAAAAGATTTTATTTTCATCACAAAATCTTTCCCTCTTAAATTGTCTTTCAGGCATGAGACAAATTAAACTGGACACACTTAGTACTTTGGTTGTTTTTTCTCCTCCATGGAATACATACATATATAATTCTGTGGTTCATTTTTATCCTAAAATACATGCTAATAATTAAATGCAAAACCTTCCCCAGACATGCTAGTAGCTTACTGCTAAAAGACTTTGGTTTATTTCTGCTCCTTCCATTTTTGTTTGTCGATCTGAGTCTCTGGCATCAGCTGCCCTTTCACTGCCAGCCAAGTCAATGAATGATATCCTAGAAAAAACAAAGTTGCATTTATCTCAGGGGCTTTTTTTTCCCTTTTTCCTTTCTCTTTTTTTTCTTTTTTAAACCAGAGGACTGCAACACATGACATCAGAAGAATGATTAGAAATAACTACTTTTGAACAAAAAGAAATACCCACTGGAAATATCTGAGATGCCAAAATAAGCATAGCAGAAGAAACAGTGTCAGAGCACCCTGGCACTAACACAATCATAATAGAAAGTATAACTGAGTGTGATGAGAGTGCTCCAGTTTAATGGATAAGCTGTTTAAAGTGCAACACATTCATCTCTCCAGATAATCACTGTGCCTGTAGTTTCCTAAGAACGCAGTTAAAGAAATTGTAAATTTCTTGATTCTCCTTCCAGGTAAAACAGACAACTGCCCTGTCAAATGGGAATTCAAGGCAACATGAACAGAAATTTCCAGTGTAGTAATACACTGAGTTGTCAGTGTTCCTTTTCCCTCCCTTCCACAAAACTCCATTACTCCCTCTCACGTTCCCTAGCTCTGGGTGCCAGCTGCTGTACTGACTGTTGCACTGTATCTTTGTCTTTGCCCCTCTTTTTCTGGAACAGCCCTGACTTCTCTTAGAGGCGTAGCTTGGGATCCTTTCCCCACTCCAGCTCCACTTCACTTTCAGTAACAAAAAAAATGGCACACATGCCACACCTACATAACCACATACACTTCTATTTCTAAGCCTGCCTGTTCCGCCTTTGCATCTCTCCATTATTTGTGGCTCTTCCATTTTGCCTTGTATTTAAAACAAGATCCTGGGAAGCAAGACTGCACGGTAGTTGCTGGAAGGGTGTGTCAGCATGGTTTTTTGACACTCAGCAATAACACAGATACTTAGACCTCTTTCCACAGACGTATTTCTTGAGGGTTGTTTAGCCTGAAGAAAAGATGACTGAGAAGAGGTACAATTACAGTCTTCAAATACCTAAAATGGCTGCTACAAGAGGGAGTAAACCTCTCTTTTTGTCTGCTGCAGATAACATCAAAGTCACACTCTTAAATTATCAGGGAGGTTTAGGTGAGGTATTAGGATTCCTCTGACCAAAGGCAAACATGGAATCATCTCCATCTGAGCTAGTCATCCCAGGCTCCCTTTGTAGTCAATTACAGGACAGAGGTGCTTTGAGGGGCAAATCCATCTGACCTGATATAGGTGATGCTGCAGAATGGCATGAATTAGATTCCAGAAACGACTATTTCTTTCTGCTGACTTCAAAGGTGACCAGCTCACATGTGGATATGCCCATTGCAGACATCTACCTTTAGCCAGATTAATGCCAGAGAGGAAAAGCCTTCTAACACCAAAGATGAAGGGATGGATTTGATTGCCAAACTCCTTCACTGGAAATCTTTACAAACAAGTTTGACAAAGCTCTCACAGATATGGCTTAAGCGCTCTCCCTGGGAACAGAGAAAGGACTGTGAAACTTCTCAAAGTCCCTTTGAACCCTATCTTCTGATTTAACTCACAGCTGCCCACTAGCTCAACACCTCCTCTTTGTTTGCCTCCTGGATGTCCCTGGGCTCAACTTCCTCATCAGCCCTGAGCACTCCTGCTTCTAGTCTTACCTTCCAAATGTCCTGTTGGCTGTGTCTTTAATTTGGATTTGGATGATAGCATGAGATCGAGAGGAATCTGAGTTGACTCCAGTAGCTCCTGTGCTACGTTCTTTTCCTCCCTTCAAAATCACCTGCAAAATAAAGGAGACAAAATCCAAGCAAATTGTAAATAAAAACATAATCTCTCAGAAAGAGATCTTGTCCTCCTAAGATGAGGAATGGTTCGTTACAGCCTTAAAATTTGGTGCAAGGCAGATGTTAAGTTAGACTGGATCCCTTCCAATGTTTCTTTCAGAACTTTGTATATGGACTTACTTGCAGTGACACTACGGAGCTTAGAGAGCATACTGCAGGTAAGAAGTTGTTGCGCCGCACATTTGCTTGGATTTGCAAAATATCCAAACTATACAATTAAAAACAAAAGTACGGCAGAAATGAAAGAAAGAAAGACTGCATACATAACCTAAGAGAAGAAATGAAAGAAAGAAAGGCTGCATACATAACCTAAGAGACTCATGGGATTGACTATTCATTGTGTTCTTTCAAAATTTCACTTTCTTATGTAACAGATGGGTACTATTATCCAAAAAGTTACACACAAAATACCGAGTGCCAAAACCTTTCTCCGCTTCCATAACTAAAAGAAATTATGCCAGAGGAAGGAACAAAGTTAAAAGATCAATTATACTCAATACAACAATAAAATAAGAAAACAAGGAAGAGAGGCAAGGCAGAAGGACAAAGGCTCCTTCAAGATACAAATCAGGATAATTCTCTTTGCAAACTTTTAAGGGCTATCGCAGAAAGTCTAGCAGCAACTGCAGCAAGGCATTCATAAAACAGTCATTAATTTTGTTTCTGGTTGTAAGAACAAAATATTATCTAGCAAAATCAATACGTTCTCAGTTGACAGATGTGCATTATTCCTGCCTTTCAGTGGCCAGTTCTCAACCAGCAACCTAACCAACTGCTGCAGTTCCCGACCATTAAATTAGTGCTAAATGCAGATAATTTCTGAACCAAAGCCAACATCAATGAATAGTGAATAACTCGGGATGCATTCAAGACTCTTCCCATGTATCTGTTGCAGACTATCCAGAAGCTCTGAGTCAAGCCAGTGACATTTCCGCGTTCGAAAGGACAGTATAAAATTATTTTTTTGCCAAGATACCTGTGAGAATAAAGTCATTTAATAGCTCTTCTGCGTATGGAATGTGATAATACAGAGGAATGTGTTAATCAACCATATAGCAAATTTACACTCTAATTTGCAGAAGCATCACCAGCATGTCCCAAAGCTTGGAGTTAATGGGAAGATGAAGAACAAAATTAAATGGAATATAAGTGGGCAAAACCATGCCAATTTTAATGAGCCAATTACACTACCAGGCACTTCTAATTTACAATTCCTTACTGAGAAAGGAATTAAACTATGCAAAGGCAGGTTAAATAAAAAGCAGATTTAACCAGCTTGCTTGCTGCAGGACAATGCAGAAAATTTACCAGTGCCCTTTTAGGGCTCAGCCAGACAGGGAAGGAAAACTGAAGCCTTGCTTGTGCTGAATGTCAGCTACCATTTAAAGTTCCTAATTTACTTGGCTGTTAACACCCATCATTATCTAAGCAGTGTCTTAATCCTAATGCAGATCAATACCTCAATCTTAAGTATTTTCTAATTTCTAGTTCTATTAATTTTCAAATTTATATCTTTTGTCCCACATCCACATACCTTTAATATAGAAAATTTAAGTTCATAGAAGCCAAAGAAACCACACTGGGAGAAAATACTTATCCAGCTTTCAGGGTCCCTTGCTGGGACACTATTTAATTTCTGGAATAGTGACAGCAGTCTATTTCTTGGCAAAGATCTTTCCATAAGGAGTGGCAGCAGAAGCGACAGCTGTAAATCAACAGCTTGCATGTCGCTAACACAAGTCACAGTGACCCAAGAAGCTTACTGAATACAGGCACTTTTTAATAGTGCTCCTCAGAGGTCTGCTGGGGTTGCCAATTTCAGAACTTTAAACAGGAACATAGACACGTACTACACAACAAATAACAATCTCTGCAAATGACACATCTCACAAATCAGCAAATCAGGGTGTAGAAGACAAAAAATAATCACATAGAGGTTACCTCCAACAGTAGATCTACAGAGTCCACCTGAACCTCCCGCAGGCCAACTATTTGAACAACATGCTTGCTATCTTCTCTTGCAAAAAGCCTGAAAATGAAACAGTGCAGAAAGGAGTCTCAAATAGCAGCAATGAAAACACATTTCAGTGCTACGACACTGTGAAAAAGCAATCAAGGCTACTGACTAGGGAGAGGCACCACTGTCATTCAATTTATTTTCAGAGCTGAAGAGGTATTTCATTTATAATATGTACCACTGACATTTCACTGTTAAAAAGACATTAGCAATGCATTTCAGCTAGTTCAGGAATATAATAAAGCAGGGAAGTAAATTATCATGTTTACAGTTTGGAGTTCCTGTCTTTCTTTAAACTGCATCTCGGGCTTCTCTAGGAAGTTCAGCCTGTAAGTTATGCTCTGTTCAAGTTCCCAAGATTTTTGCACAGGATTTTAAAGCAGCTCCCATAGCCATAGAGTCCGATTTCAGAGCACCTCTGCTACAAATCACACAGAAATGTTACAGTATACTGAAAGAATACAGACATGATGCACACGGGAGGAAGTTTAATCTTCTCCTTCAACGACATGCAAGATAGCTAATGGCCACGCAGAGAATATAAGGACGCTCTGTCTTCCTTAGTAAGTCGACTCCTTACATAGCAGATTACACTACCTGCTCTTTAAAGACTGTTTTGGAGAAAGGGAACACACATGCACAGAAATAGGTGCTTCCTTTGTGAACAGATGCTCACTTCCCCAGGCAGAAAGCCTCCTTCTTGATCCCTCCAGCAGGCTCTAAGGATTGTGCTCTCAAAGCTGCTAAAGGCCTCCAGCTGACAGGTAATGTTCCTTCAAGATCACTCTGAAAAGATTTTACTGCTGAGATCTTAACTGACTGTTATTTTATTTAGAGATTTCAGACACAGTGATTTTTTTATACCAAGTATGTACTGAGTTGTCCTGACTTCCATTCCGGATGGAGCTCCTGTAGGAGTATACGTCCATCCAAACAAGTCTGGGGCTGAGGTGCTGCTACTGAGGGTGATGGCAGCATCACCTGCAGAGGTTTTCTCCGGCTGAGTCACTGGGCTGCCGGGTAAAGGCGCTCAGGGAGAAGGTGAGAAGACTCTGCAGTGTCAAGCATGACAAGTGGGAGATCAACGGGATCTTCAGAGACTAGAGTGGCAAGAGCCAAGGCCCCAGTGGCACAGCAGGAGGGACAGCCAGAGGTTATGTTTGAGCAGGGAAAGACAGGGACTCCACAATGGTTGGCATAAGAACTTCTGACCACAAGAAGGTTCTTTATCTACCTATGGATGTTCAGCTATTATATTATTATAGTGTAAGCAAAACAGCATGAGCTCACATCTCAACCATAGGTCCTTATTCTTATTTATTTCCCCCCTCCCCAAATAGTAAAAACCAGGAGCCCCTATCAATGCCACAGTATTTAGTGTCAGATTCTGCCTTCCTCTCTAAGTAGCTCCTAGGAACAACCCTAATTAAATACATAACATTTACTATAAATAGTAATACGTTAAATGTAATTGCACGAAACAGTAACTGATTTATAAACAGTAACCAACTGATTCATAACCATAGGTTTATAGTAAAATGCATTTTTATTTAAATACCTCTTCCTTCCATTTAGCAGGTCATAAAGCTGTCCACAGTAGATCTCATAAAAACTGATCAAAACAAGGAGATCTTTCCTTGACTGTGATGCTTCCAGGTGTCTAAAGATGTCCTTAGCAGCCAAGGCATAGAGTCCTGGGTTCCGGTGAGTACCTATCATAGTGTAAGTCTTGCCAGCACCAGTCTGCCCATATGCAAAGCAGGTTGCATTGCCTCTGTGAAGATAGCTTATATTTTTAGTGTCACATCTGATTTATTCATATCCACTAAAAAAGATTCTGCAATGTCGATATCTATCTGTAGTGGCCTCTTAGCAATGAGGTTTGGTTTGCTATCCTATCTGGGAAACTGCAAAACACTTAACACTGATTCCCAAGCATGTCCTATGGAGATCTGGCATGTCACAGATGCCTTCCTTTCTTCCAGATGCCAAAAATGCATTTAAGGAAACTAAGAATTCATTATTATTCTTCCAGCTGTTTAGATGCTGCAGAAGTATCATAGGATTATGAATGGGAATCCTACTGATTATGAATCACAGAGAAAAATGACTGTGCATTAGATGCAAAACAACCACAAGTCAGGTTCTGTATTAACATGTTGTACTTGATGAAAATTAACACCCCAGCACTATAATTTACTGAGTGAGGTTACTTTGTCTTAGGCTGCAGTCCTGCATGCAGCTAAGTCAATCTAAAGAGTTGTTGTTGCCTAGGGGAAGGTCTTGCTCTTCCTTTCCTCTGCTCCCAGCTGTGTGACGTACCCCACTGACCCAACCCTGCCTGTGCTGGCTCTGGTGTTTGACTTTACTGCACTGAAAAAACAGAAGGCTTTTCACTTTTTTGCAAGCTAATTTTCTGCTGTTTAAGTGAATTAAAGTACCTCACAGAGGTTCACAAAATATGCCCAAACTGACTTCACGTAACATATGGGAATGTGTCTAGTTGGGGGTAAGGAAGAGGATCATCCCCTTTCAGTGGCAGAGAGCTGTTTGGTTCACTCACTCCAGCTAGTGAAACCACAGTCTTGTCTTATTCCAGATTGCTCCAGCTTTGTCATCATATCATCTTAAGATTATAATGGCAATGCACAGAAAATGCCAAGGAGGCCTCAGGATACAGCTTCACTGCCCTTCAATCCCATCTACATTGAGGTTACTGCGTGCCTACTTCTCCTTCCCCATCCTTGCTCTTATACAAGCACTGAACCCACAAGTATGATGTGAACAGATTCAGGGAACTGAATCAGCCAAAAAAGGAATACTACAGAACAAATTATTTACTCCCTCCTACCTTAAAAAAGACTTTTTAGCTGGCTCAGTACCCTGGCAGAGAAATGGGTAAAAACGTAGGGCTGCAGTAAGCACAGTGAACAATTTTTTGCCAGTTTAGATTGCAGAATTAGCTCACCATGGTGTCAGATTAGATCAATGCCAGTAAAAGGGATGCAGCAGGAGGGACAGAAAAGGTAGGGAAAGCTGAGAAAAAACAGTGGCATCTCTTTTGGTGACATTACTGGGTTAGCTGTAATGTGAACAGTGCCTTTACTAATTGTTACACAGCAAGCTACAAGCCTCATTCTCCTTTTTCACTTTACTTTTCTCAAGACCATGATACTCTCTGTCTCTGCTGATGATACTTGGAGATTTTCAGTAACAGAATGCTCCATTTTGTTGACTTTCATCATGGATATGTAATCCTTTCCTTCAAAGACTCAAAAATGTAATGATATTCAAGGTTGTTGCTTTGCATGAAAATGAGATCACCCATGTAAAGCCACCATCAATTTCCCATTAATTGGGATGTATGTAATTATGATTAAACCTCTAAGCAAATATAAATCAATAAAACAAAAATACATCACAAGGTTATTAATAATTTCTATTGCCCTGTGAACTGTACAAATATATGCAAAAATATCTCACAGCAGTCTCATGAAAGAGGTAATATTATTCCTCTACAGATGAGTGTGCTACACCACACAGAAGCCTTTGTTAGAGTGGAGATTAGACTTCAGAAATCCTGGCACACATTTTTTCATTCTAGGCTGGCCATGGTGTCTCTTTGTTGCACCTGCGGTCCAATTTTAACTTCCTCTGTGATTTAGATTTCTCACCAAATGTGAGGAAAGTTTTTCCTGATTTATTTTGCCAAAATTGCGATCAAAGACATTCTAAAAGGGTGAAGGTATGTGGCAAAGGTGAAATGAATGTATTTTTCAAAAGATGAAAAGCATAAAAGGAAAATTAAAGCAGTGTACGAAATTGGAAAACAAAAAGGCAAAAAATAACAAATGTAAGCACTGATGCCCTACCCGTTAAAAATATGCTGAATGAGAGGATGAGCTGTCTTCATATACACATCCTGATTGGTACATGACTCCCCAAAGACTTCATCAAAATAAAAAACATGCTGAAAAATAAATATGATCTTTACATGAAAATGAATATGTTTCACTTCCCCTTCACCCCCATTCAAAGATAAATTTAAATACAGAAGTCTTTCCAGTGACTTTGTATGGCTTTGGATCAGGTACGAAGAGATCTACCACATTTAACATGCAGCATGACATATGCAGGAACACATCATTACGACTAATCAAGAGACTGAGGG
>NW_008825501.1:4932156-4944442 GCF_000699105.1 Pygoscelis adeliae
GCTAATTAAAGAAAACCCTCATCTATTCCTGTAATGAATCAGCCTATAGATGTACAGTAACACTATAACAGTAAAAAGAACTTAGAGTCAACTTTTGACTCTCTCAAAATTAGTCCTCAGTTGTGATTAATTGTCTCTGTTCTGCAGACTTAAAAATATTTTGTGCCAGAGAAGACAGAAGCTATTCCTAAGAAAAGCTGGATTGTGTTATCTCAGAAGGGGGCAAGAAAAACGCAAAAATTCCCACACTCCAGATCTGACGCAAAGCAGCAGGGTCTCTGGAAACACTGCAACAGAGTCCATTATGGGTTCCTTCCAAGTTAAGAATAGTGTTTGTAGGGACAGTCACAAACATCAGATTTTCAAAAAAGCCTCCATGCACTGGTGTCTAACATTGCACTCTAATAAATTCACTGCAGTGTAAATTAAGGTGGTAGATCTCCAGGTCTGAGAATCATTTCAACAATGCACAAACCAACCACATTAGCGCACAGGCAGATTAAACCAGGGAGTCTCAGCAGCTACACTCAGCTCAGAGGGCAGATGTGCTCTGTGATGGGCCTGCCGTTTGGGTCCCTCGGCCGTGGAGCTGGAACATGCCCCACCACCTCCCATTTGCTCTGCACCCCTTGCTGTCCTTTCTATAGGAACCAGAGATGGAGGCAGGGTGAGTAGCCAGGCTTGGAAGCAGAGAAGTTCTCCTGAGTCCTATGGAACAGATGCAGCCTTTGACATAGCATGCTTTTGTTTGGACTATATTGATTGACAGCAAGATTTCGTTTGTCTGTACTGACATAATAAAATTAATCAGCGGTTATTTCAGCACTGAGATACTAAGGTGATTAGCACCGCATAAATGCCAAATATAGGTAGTCAGATGGCGGGAGTGGGGTGAAGTTGCTGCATGTGTCACACCGTAAAAGGTGGTACATGAACTGGGCCTGAGAGAGCTGCAAACTGAATTTTTACTGAATACTCCAAACAGTTGTTCCTAGGACCCAGATTGTAAAAATAACACCCAGTAGAGTGAGAATGGCTTGCTGCTCTCTAGAAATCAGTTCTGTTCCTGGTGCTGTCAGTCAAAAGTGAGAATCTGAACTATGACAGCACAAGATATTTGGGATTAAGAAACAAAGACCAAAAGGGAACTTAATTTTCAAAAGCATTTGAGAACAAAGGAAGGGATGGGATGAGGGTGTATGTGATTCATTGAAACAGACCTACAGTGCTGAAATAGTGAAAAGGGAACTCCTCACTGAAGTACCATGGAAAGCTATCAGGAGACTGCAGCAGGCAATTCTCCTGCAGCAATGGCATGTAGCAGAGAGTTTTATTTTGCCATGTGTAAAGAAAGCTGCAAGAGACATGCTTTTGAGGCTTAAAATTCTGGGCTCAGGTTTTCTGCCACAGGCTGGCATAAATCAGAAGCAATTCAAATATAGTTATGCTGAGCTCATAGAAGAGCCCACCACCTATTTGTCCTGGTTTCAGCTGGGATAGAATAAATTTCCTTCCTAGTAGCTGGTACAGGGCTGTGGTTTGGATTTAGGATGAGAATAATGTTGATAACACACCGATGTTTTAGTTGTTGCTAGGTAGTACTGTTGGTAGAACGCCGACAAACGACACGAGTTTGTTCAGGATAGTACTTACACTAGTCAAGGACTTTTCAGCTTCCCATGCTCTACCGACCTGGCTGGAGGTGCACAAGAAGCTGGGAGGGGGCACAGGTGGGGACAGTGGACCCAAACCGGCCAAAGGGATATTCCATACCATGTGGCGTCATGCTCAGTACCTAAACTGGGGGGAGTTGCCTGGGGGGCAGCGATCGCTGCTTGGGGACTGGCTGGGCATCGGTCGGTGGGTGGTGAGCAATTGCATTGTGCATCGCTTGCTTTGTATATTCTTCTATTATTATTATTGTTATTATTACTATTTTACTTTATTTTATTTCAGTTATTAAACTGTTCTTATCTCAACCCACAAGTTTTCTCACTTTTACTCTTCTGATTCTCTCCCCCATCCCACCAGGGCAGGGGGAGTGAGTGAGCAGCTGCGTGGTGCTCAGTTGCCGGCTGAGGTTAAACCACGACACTATTTCAGTGCAAGAAATGCAGACAGCCCTCTTCTGTTTCCCCTCACTGAAACTCCAAGTACAATTTGCTTTATCCCACCATGCAAGTGACTGCCCCATAAACACAACATTCAAGTGGAGCATGTTACCTGTAAAATATATTGGGTGAGATCAACTGCCTCCTTCTTCTCATGAAGAAGTAGGGTTTCTTTATCTTTCACTGTGATGATATTAACCTCCCCACGTCGCTCCTCTCTCAGGCCTAGAGGACGTTTTCGGACACACACTCTGATTTTTTCACTCTCTGTCCATGGAGTCTCTTTCTCAGCAGTACTGGATCTACAACAATAGTGTAGGTTTACATTTTAAAATCAGTTTGCTACAGAATCTAGACTATGCATAATTTTTTTTAGTTTTATCAAATAAATATTTCTGTCTTTAATGGCTTATCAAAAATACACCAAAACACATCTCATTGTTACACAGTGAAGTTTCTGCTGTTTTTTCCTAAAGAGACCAATGCCTTTTGTGCACTTCTGTTAAAAGAATAGTTGCGTTTTTACAGCTACATTCCTGAACTTGTTGCCGGACTGGCATATTTTCAGTTGTCCACAAATATGTGACCGAAGCTGGCATAACATGCAAGTTAACTTAATGAAATATAATCTTGCTGAAATTATTCGCAGTCATGATTAGTCATTTAATTATGTACAGATAAAAGTATGAACAGATCTGGAAAAGGAAAGGGTATAATATTTAGTTGCTTTTCCTCTTATATGGATTTTCATTCTTCCTATTATAGGCTGTCAAACAGGTTACAAGTAAATGACTCAAACTGGGTCAGACCACAGGCAAAATTGTGCTCTTGTGTTCTGGCAAATCTACTTTAGTTCCCTTCCAGACTCCTCAGAAACATGAGGTCACTTCATGTTTCATTGATTAACCTGCTGTGTAAAGCATTTTGTGATGCCTCATACAGAATATGCTTGAATTCAACCAAAATGTATTCATTCCGCCTTTCCCTTTTTCAAGCTGTCTTCAACCAAATAAGTAATGATTTTCAGCCTGGATTTGAATGTCAATTTGTGAGAAAAAAATAATTTTAATCAAGCACCAACTTGCACGAAAGTTGTGTTTCTGCCATGCTGTCTGAATGCCCTTCCAAAATCTTTTAATGTAGCAACTGAAACTAACATGTAGTAGCTGTCTAGTAAATTAAAACCAAGCCCACAAGTTACTCAATATCTCATTACAACTACAAGCTTGTAGTATCATTGCTGTTGTGCTGCGTGTTTCCCCAGAAGCATATGGCATGCAGATATAAATCTCAAGATGTGGTCTTCAGAGACTACACACGAGTAATCTTGTGTAGATTACTTGTAACTGAAGTCCCTTTAATTTTAGTACAGCTTTCCCACACAGACCAGGATCAGGCCCTGCATTTAGATGGAAAATTCTTTCCCCTGAAAAGAAAGGCAATGATACTTGAAATAAGATGCTTCCTAAGCTAGTGTGAGCTTATGGATATCACTAGGCACCAAATGTTGTCCAACAAATGATCAGAGGCTCTGAAGTTTAATTCTCGTGTCAGAGGCTGGATTTGGTGACCTACAGAAAGAGCCTGTTGTGCTCTAAGAGCTTGAAGGAAGAAGGACTGATTGCAAGATTTGGAGAAAGGAAAAACTGAAGACTTGGAAGCTCCATTTATGAGAGAAAAGGCATAAATTCTTTCTAGTACAGAGGCACATTTAATTGAATATATTTTGTATGGGAACAGAATGCATTTTAATTCTATATACTGAACCTGAAGTTTAGATTTTCTATTAAACTTTCTTAAATAGAAATCATATAACAAAATATATTTTTTTATTACTAGAAAAACCAAAAATCTTGACACAGATCATTAGAAACCTGATTAGACAGAAGACAACCTGATTAGGTCAGAAGGGTCACTATGCCCTGTCTGCTACTGTCTAAATCAAGCCATTTGCTGTGGGCAACTGCAAAATATATTTAAGCATATTAAAAGAGCTCTTTATCTTTCTGCCATCTGAAATCATGCCAGTGTTTTCCAATGTTTCTCATAGATGAGACCAGATTAGCCTTCACAGTGGTCAAATCGTAAGGTGACATGAGAATGGATGGATTCAGTGAAGGAGTTAGAGACTTGCAAAGCAGGAATCACAAACCCAAGTGTCGGCAGACTGGCCCAAGCCTGGAATGCACAACACATACTCTGTGGTCAAAACAGGAGAAAAAGAAACACGGGCATGTCAGGAGGAGGATGCAGACAGCCAACAAGATGAACCATAATGCCAGGCACAGAAGAACGTACTTAGGAAAAAACAGAAGAACAAGGAAAGAAAGTGAGATTAATGGAGAAAATGGCTCTATTGCAGGATTAAAAATCTTGAACTCCTCTAGCTGAGCCATTAGGTTATATTTTATCATTTTTTACTTGCCAGCACTACGAATCCTGCCCTTTTAGTTGCACCTCGGCTCAACTTCTAGAGGAGACAGAGAATGCGCTAAGATGCCAATATATGCAGGAAGTTAGTGCACTTCTTTGGAAAGTGGGAATCACTGTCTTCCAGCAAAGGGGAGTTATAAACCTGTGTCTTGCATTTCACAGGTTAAGTGCTCTAACTACTATGTCACCTTAGTACTTCTCCACTGTGGCAACAGCATCTATCCCTCCAGACTACATGCACACTCAATGGAAGTTGTAACTGACACCCCAACTCCATGGGTCCTCCCACACACAAAATCTTTCACCACAGCCTTCCCAGACCAAGCCCCAATCTCATACAGCTACCATTCTTCACCACATTTTACAACAAAACTGCCACAACTGCATTGCAACAAGCTAGATGCTGGTAGTATGTGTGCAGAGGGGTGCATGTTCTGCTACTGAATCAGGAGAAATTTATTCTGTGCTCTAAAAATGTTGCCAGGGTAGATTTACCAGTGGTTCAAGATAACCATAGCCCCTCTGTTACCAAACACTGGGAAAAGCTATGAAAGTTACAGATCATGCGCTTGGGGAGCAGCTGAAAGGCACCCCTCCCACCGTGACGTCTATATCCCATCCCAGTTATATTAATTCTGTTTCTTTTTAAAGCTCCAGTTCAGAAATTGCTTTATAAACAAATATAGTCATGACAGCGTGTATCTTTTTTACTGGGAAAAACTTGACAAACTTATCAACAGACAATGCCATATTTTGGAAAAATAAGGTTTTGCAAGATAGTCTCACGGAAAGAAAAAGAGAAAGAAAGATTGGCCAAAACACCAGGAAAACAAAGCCTTATATCCTGAAAGACAATAAAGACTATTCTTAGACAACCTTAGTGAGTAGCAGCTGGTGAAATTCAGCTGATTCCTTCTACCAGACTTGGAGAGTCGCAAGTGCTTATTAATATCTCTCTTCTCTATAAGATTTTGCATTGCTCTGTAGTGGTAGGATTGCTTATTTGGAGGTGATGAAGACAGATTCTCCTCCACAATGAAGAAATAATTAATTATGACTAACTTGAAATATAGCAAAATAAAGGCGACTGATTATTACCTGATACAGGAATGAGGTAGTCCGTAATTATACCCTGAAATATGAGTTATTCTTTGTATGATAGGAACTTCAGAATCCCCCAGGAGAGGAGCAATATCATCAGAAACTGTTGGACAGCTCAGGTCCTTTTTTGTGCATATTCCAGGAGTATTTAGGTCTCTTCTAGTTAATCTGATCAGCTCTGAATCATGTGGTTGAATGTGTCCCAACATTTCCCCTACACTGTTCTTCTCTTCATTGGCACTGAAATCAGATGAACCATATGATTCAGATTCAGTGTCTTTAACTGTTCCATCATTTTCTTCAAAGAAGGACTCAAAACACAGCTGTCTACGGGGACCTGGTCTGGTCACCTGAGGCTGAATGAGAAGGCCACTTGGTTGAAAATCTTGCTTGCTTAAGTCTGCAATGTCTTCCTCTTGCATAATTTTGATTATTCTAATGAGCTGAAAGAGTCGTTTGCGGTCATTCATGTCATGGACCCCCAGTTTGGTATAATCTTTCATGGAAACTTTGGCAAGCTCATCAATCTTCTGAAGACCGAAGGCAGCAAAATGGGGGTAGTATTTTTCAAGTTCTGCCTCACAAAGGCATTCATAAAGGCATGATGCCATCTTCAAGCTAAAGTCTACAAGAAATCAAACAAAATACATATTAGAATCATATGAAACATCACATCTGACAAAGTTACTAATGAAGAAACTACACACTTCCTGATGCCATTACCTGCACTTAGGCTAGAAGCTTGTTTAACTCCAAGTTATACTAGAGTGCCAAACACTACAGAATATAGCAATAACAACAATAAACTAAACATAAAACAAATATTTTATCTATGAAACTATATTTTAAAATTACAGACAACACACAATAATGTGTAAGAAATGCACAATGCAGTGTTACTTACTGCTGCAGAGTTCCTACACGCCTGATGTCTACTTGATGAATGCTGCAGCTACTGAAACCCTGTCCTCAAGCTACAGAATGTAAAATGCCTAATTTTAGACACTCAATTTAATATCAGGGCATGTGGTCTAATGTGGTTCAGCTATCCCTGGTTAACTAACCAAAGGAGAAGAAATTGCATTTGTCCTCACCTCAAGCTGAACAATTAAGACCATTCATCTTACAGATGAACTACAGCAAAGTTGTAGTTTTGTTGCGTAACTTTCTCTTGTATGTCATGAATCTTGTGAGCATTTCTAAGTGTCCTTGACAGAATAACCAAAACATTCTGTGAAATCTGAAACACAGAATTTCTTTAAATCTATATATGCTACTGGAACACCATACTTGCATTCTTGGGAAACCCAAAAAAGCAACATGCATCACTGAAAGGTATGCCAAAAAACCCTCAACTCCTTCACTCACTTCTCCCTAGCGATGCATTGTGCAGCTGTCTGTATCCAGATGGATTAATATCTGCAGATATTTTTACTTGTTCCATAAAATGGAAAAACGATAGCACTTCAAGTATCTGTTGCCCACTGCCTTCTTATATCTTTGTTCTGTCTAGGACCTTAGCAAATACAGCTCTTACTCATGTTTGGAGGTTACAACAACATTCAACAAAACCAAGTTATTTAAGACTAAGTTTTTCCCCCTGTACTTCAGGGTAAGTTCTTTGGCAGGATTTTCAAGCATCTGTACAATAACATTATATAAGAAAATAAAGTCACCAAATATCACCCCCAGATTTGATTCCATATCATTAATTAACACATTATGTTGAAATAATAATAACAACAATAAAGATTATATTAAAGTGCTAATTGTATAAGATATTACAGAAGCCAAAAGGTGCAGTAGAGGACATCTAAAATTACTTAGAAGCTACAGTCTAAGCTGTAGATAGTAGTTAGCCATAATAAAATTATGAAATTCAACAGTAACAAGCTTCAAGACAAAAACATTGGTATGTAGGGGTCTTCTTTAATGTGTATGTAATGCAATTCTGAATCTTGAGGAAAAGTCAGAGCCACTGCTGAGGTTGTTAGATCCTGGGAGGGGGAAATCAAAATTGTCAGAGAGGATAGCAAACCCAAAGATCAGAGAGGCTAACTATGACACATGTGCAAGGTTTTTCACAAGCATTCACAATTTACCAGCTTTAACAGATAAAATTCCACAGGAACTTCAGACTTAATTTAAAGAAGGGTTATGTTTTTGAAAAAATGCCTGTCTTACATGAAGTAGTTTAAAATATAAAACCAGTACAGGTCTGTATGCACTGCCATGGGAAACTTCTTTTGTTTGATGAAAGGAGGAGCTAGAACACAAAGCCAAGACACCAATCTCAAAGTACTGAGAATCTGTTAAAGATGAAAACAATCCAGCAAATTTCTTTTGTCTATTCTCACTCTGTATTGAAGATTACACCTACATCTTTATATATGCTTAAGTTAAACACAGAGTGGCCAAAGACCAGTGCAAGAACTAATTCGGTGTTAACCTCTGTTTGAATTATAATGTTGAACACAGGAGAGAGAAGAGAGGATAAAAAGGAAAAAAAAAATGGAGACACTTCCCAAAACATGGGATAAGGGGAGAGAACTAAGAATTTTAAGGTCAAGGTTCTAATTGAAAATTAAACAAAATATATTTAAATAGCTAGAAATGACTGTGCAGACAGGTTTCCATTATCTGGGGTAACAAGAGACTACGATTCTCAAAATACAGAAAATCCAAGTAATATAGGTACTGCAGAACATACGAGAAGGTTAGTACTGAGTCATGTAAGCAGCTCTGTATGGCTTACTGGCTAAGGCTCTGTGCCATGTGAAAGGAACTAAATGGCTTCTTAATGAGAGCTGGCCCGGGAAGTAATATAACTGCTTCTGCTTCCCCAGATATAATAAATCTTACTGTATCTAAGTGGTTTCAGGAGTTAACGCCAGTGTCTCTCCATCCATGGAACAGCAATTTCACAACCTAGGAAAATCGAACATTGACTAATAAAGGAGCAACAAATTAACTAACCATGAAAAAAATTAAGCAATCGTCATGGTAATGGGTTCCAGCATTTGTGATCACTTTAAAACTCAAGAGTAGACAATTTTCTAAAAGATTTGGTCTGGTCCATACATGAGAGAATTCAGGGGAAATTGCAGTTGTCAGTGAAACCCTTCTGGCCTTTTAATCGGCGATGCTCTAAAAGAAAGGAGTGCCTTTCTCCTCATGAAAAGAATATTTTAATTTGTCCAACACTGTAGCGTTCTTTGTGTCTGAAGACACTGTTTCTGAAACAGATACATAATTTTCGAAATAAATTGGCTTTGTAAAGAAATAAGAGGAGTGTCGGTAGGTTTTCAAGAATCCTAAATTGTTAATGATAACGCCATCTTCTGGCAAAAAAAGAGAAGACTTTTACTTTTTTACAATAAATAACAGCCAGCATTCTCTCAGTTATTGTCAGGATCTAATTTTGTTTGCTCACCTGAGAAAACATTGTGTCCTGGGGTAGAAAAATATAACATTCTTCAGTGTGGTAGTTTCATATCAAAGCCCAGGTCTTGTTCCCCGCAAAGCTATGGGTGGCTTCACTGAAAACAGGATTGAGACAAAAGCCTAAGACTTCTTAAAATAGTTGGATATAACATATTTTGAGAAAGAAGTGAGTCAGTATGGAAGTATAAATTCTCCATGAGCACCCAGTTATAAGGTCAGATCGTCTCAGGCCTAAGAAAAACTTCTCACTCAATCTCTATTACAGCATTGCTTGTAATTCTTCACTGGTCAGTGGTTGCCCTTCTCATTTTAGCTGGCAGAAAGACTCAGCTTCACTTCGAAATTTTCACCTTCTTCTCATGCAAGGGACCTGCTTTGCCACTGACAAAAAGATGCTGAAGCTGGTCAGTGAAACAGTGAAGTCAACAAAGTCCAGAGGATCTTTACTTACTAATACACAAGCTAGCAGCGAGGGAGAAACAGTTAATGGTGATACTCCTTACTGCTGGGACATGTGAGGTGCCTGAACAAGGGACCAGTCAGCCTATCATCTTTATGTGGCAAACCCAAGTTCCCTACAACTTATTTCTTACGCAAAGAAGTTTTACAAAGATCTTAAAAGGCTGCCAGATGCTGGTAACGGATAAGTACTTATTGTAAAAAAGCATTAGAATTTTATATAAAGGAATCAACTCAAAGCACAGAATAAGATCACAGCTTGTCATCAGAGAACTCCTCCCCTGTTTCAGTAATAGGCGTTTTTTAAAGGTCATAAAGCTGGGGAAAAAAGAAAAGTCAGGCTAAATAGTAGAAATGAGTGGTTACATTTTACGTATTCTGAAGGAAATTAACTTACCACAAAATTACGCTCTAGGAGCTGATCCCACATTTTAAAATGCTTTTAATTATTAATTAGCTCTTACACAGATCTTTTCATTCTCAATGCATTTTTCAAAGCAGAGAAAAGGCTGGCCTTCAAAGGTACTCACTCAGTGAGTATCAGTCACTGTACATAAAATAAATCACGTAAAATCCCTACATAGACTGTTTTAAGAATAAGCAGCCTTAGACCACTATATCTTGATCCTTATTAACCCCCGATATATTAAAGATCTCTGTGCACCGTTCACTTGAATAACACTCACATGCTCTGTTATCCCACTGTAGCTCACTCATATCTACCCGACAGTTTTAGCTGACTTCCTCTGATACTTCTGAGTGTTACCACTGAGACTTGACACAAGTATCACTATATCCATATTTTAGACTAGGGAAATTGAAGTCATGGCAAAGTGAAGAAATGTTATGTGGCACTCCTACAAATGCAAACTAATGCGACTATACATTTAATCCTGCAAATAATCTAGAGATAATCATTCTGAACCATAAACTCTGGCCTGATTGTTAAATACTTTTATCAGGAATAATTTTCAAGGGCATCTGATAAATGTAGTAATTGTTAATCAGTGTACAAAACCCACACAGCACCTTGTTTTCCTGCCTATCACTTTGCTTTATGTAAATAGTTTTGCTTTACAAGTACCTTATAAAAACAAAGTTAAGAACTTATAAAAGTTGTAAACGCATGTAGCAGGTAAGTATGTTTCCTTTCCTGACCACAACTATAGTAGTGTATTGTATTCATTACTTGTAACCACACTACCCCAAACAAGTCTTCAGAACAGGCTCAGTCCGTGCCAGTGTTTGCTGGTTTTTGAAGTATAGAAGCAGAAGACCAGAACGAAGCTGATCTGGCAATCATACGATAGAGAAAAGGGAGACTTATTAAGTCACATCACCAGTCACCCGTCTTTATTGCTTATTCCTCTGAATATTAAGCCCTTTTTTAACTGTGATCCAAAGCCAAATCTGATTTAGTCCTCCAGAAGTGAATGGTTAATTTGCTTTTCCAGAGCACCACACAAAATACTTTGCCTTTAATTATTCTGACCCCATTCCTCGGAAACGAGGGTATTCCTGTTAAGAACAGGGTCAGGGTGCGGTTGCACTTTCATAAACACAAGCTCCATAATAAGATATAATCTGTACTATAACACATGTTCGTAATTTTAGTTTCATGCAGTAGGTAGGGATCTATGAAACAGTGTTTGACATTGCAGCAAATCCCTTTGCAAGATCATAGGATTACACTACGCAACTCCCTGTGCACATACACAACATGGTATTAAACGTCTTGTTGCTCACTGGAACAAGAGTTGTAGCAGCCCGTTTTGAAGGCAGGAGGAACAAAGCTAAATACTAGCAATAGGTAACGACTTACAGTTTCTGTATAGTAAAAGTAATTGGAGAGGAGGGAATACTTTTAATGTTAACTGACAACAATTTTACAGTTGGACCATGATGCAGGTCCTCTCCCTGCAGCAACGCTCCCACTTCCTTTGCTACCTAACATAGAGTTGGTTACTAAAACTACAATTCATTTCCTTGCTCTTTGAAACAGACTTAAAACCAACAACTAAAGGTTGGGGTTTTTTTTGTTTTCCAATAGGGTATTTTTCAATTGGCAAGTGACTACTGTTTTTTATAGTCATCCCTTCATACTAAGTATAGTCTGGTGACCTCAGCCGAAGAGACTCCATCCTACAGCTGAGCCCCGACAACTGCTTAAAACAACAGCTGCATGGAAATGGGAAGTGTCTAATATTCAACCGCACGCTAAGAAAATAATCTACAAGTTATATTGGGATGCTGATTATTTGAAAATTGTGCCCGAGCTTCTCTTGCCAGTAAGATTTACCAAATGGCTTTCAATATTTATTTTATAATTGTATCAAAACAAACTGCCGCGCATCTGGAATTACACTGTATGACTGAGGGGGCACGTGGTCACTGAATTTAGCCCCACAGGGATTTATAGCTTCCCTCACCGAATTTAGTCCCAGACTGAGGAACTTTATAGCTTCACCCACTGGAAGAAGGGGCGCAGGGCTGAAGCGGAGGCCTCGCACCCGGCCAGCTGCCGGGCCCCCCCTCGCGGCGGCCGCCTCGCCCCTGCGCCCCACCTTGTGCGAGCTCTCCTCTCATCCTCCCCCGCGCTGCTCCACCCCGGTTTTTCCCTCTCTTTCCCGCACGCATCAGAGCCAGGCGGGGCCCGAAAGAGGGGGAGGCCCAGCAGACCGCACCGCAGCCGGCTCGGGCTCCGCGGTGGGACGGGGCTGCCGGAAGCCGAGGGGAGA
>NW_008825501.1:4945332-4956719 GCF_000699105.1 Pygoscelis adeliae
GAGAGGTTTGTCCTTCCAGGCTGGGGGCGTCCGAGCGCGGCGTTCCCAGGCCCGCACGGGAGGCGGTGCTGGTCTCCCGCCTTGGGCGGCCTCTCGGCTGCAGGTCAGCCGGGGTTGGTCCCTGCGCTGCCCGGGGGGTCTGGTGGCTGGCAGTAGGGGTTATCTTTGGCACGGCTGGTGAGAAACGAATTGAGGCGGTTGAAGAGGGGTTAACCAAGAGAGCTGAACGCCACCCTGGGGCTTGGTTGGTGGTGAAGGAGACTCTGCTGCGGTTTCCCACTTTGGAAACCGGAGGTGTCCCAGGGAAAAACAGCGCCGTGTAAATGTATTACTTACTTAAATGTGCGGCTCTGTCAAAATGCAAAGCTTATCTGGAACTGGGAATTGCTGTATTCTTTAACACGGGTTTCTCATCGCCATTGCTTTCTCTCTTTTTCTGCACACGACCAGTTGTCCTGGCCGCGTAGCTTGTTGATCGCAATATTTGTCACTTAAGAGGTGTGTTCCTTTGTTTGCATCAAATTAGTGCTTAACGCATGTGCCAAGAAGCTTTTGGTTTTGTATAACAGCATCATGTCTATTCCGGACAGCAGAGAGCCTGTCCTTTGTCATTCATTTTCTCAGCTCTGCCACTGTCATCTTGAGGAGTTCTCTGCTGCGGGGGATCGGTCTTGGGCAATTATTTTTCTATGCCACTTCCAGTAATGTTGAGGTATTATCTTTGCACAGAGCGTTTGGATTTTTGCAGTGGAAAAGCTTCAGAGTATTAATCAGTGCCTTTCCTTTTGCTTTATAATTTTTTTTCTCCCTACGGTGTGGTTTGTAATATGTCAGCAGCAAAGAAATACCGTGCAGGTCATATTTCATGCCTCCTGATAACTTTTTATTTGAAGCTTTTATATAGGTCCCTGTTTCCTTGTTTTTGAATGAAAGGACTCAATTTTTTACAATTCACAGATAGTTAATAAGATGCGGTTTAATTGTGTAGTAACTGCAAAGGGATGGATGACTTTTTGCCCATGCTGAGATATGTCCATCCCCCCCTTCAGGGGGATGGAACAGCTCTCCTATGAAGAAAGGCTGAGAGAGTTGGGGCTCTTCAGCCTAGAGAAGAGAAGGCTCCGGGGAGACCTTATTGCAGCCTGTCAGTACTTCAAGGGGGCTTATAAAAAAGATGGCGGCAACCTCTTTAGCAGGGCCTGTTGTGACAGGACAAGGGGGAATGGCTTTAAACTAAAGGGGGGGGAGATTTAGACTAGATATAAGGAAGACATTTTTTACACTGAGGGTGGTGAAGCGCTGGCACAAGTTGCACAGAGAGAGGGTGGATGCCCCATCCCTGGAAACATTCCAGGTCAGGCTGGACGGGGCTCTGAGCAACCTGATCTAGTTGAAGATGTCCCTGCCCATGGCAGGGGGGTTGGACTAGATGACCCTTAGAGGTCCCTTCCAACCAAAACTATTCTATGATTCTATGTTTCCTGGCTAAATACGACTGGTTTGTCTGAACTCCATGTTGTATGTTGTTCCTGCTTGATCCTCTGTGCTCTTTCACAGCTGTCTGTGCAGTTAACAGAGGGGCATGGCTGTGAGAGCTTGTGGCTTGATCATCTACAGGAGGCTGCAGTCAGCACCATCTTCGAAGGTCACTGATGGAATTGAATACCTCCTCCTTCAGACATCCTATGGGACCCATCACTGGACCCCACCCAAAGGTGATGTTTGTTCTGATAACACACTTCAATGTCATTTGTGTCAGGAGCGAGTGAGATTAGACTGAACTTTGGCTGAATGCTGCAAAGGCCGGCTTTGAGGGGCAGTTAATCAGTTGACAGTAGCCGCTGATCGTGCTGTTTGTGCAGCTGAGTGGGGAGTTTTGTGGCTGAAATTCTTTGCAAGTTGTGACTGTATGAACTATTTGGCATGACTGATTGGGGTTGGGGTGGGGGTCACCCGATCGTGCTCCTCAGATATCTGATGTTTTTGGCAGACATTGAGCAGACAACTGAAATTAGGTAGCTAGAGAAATTTTTACCTTCTCCCTCAGGTCTGACTCTCTGCCAGATACCGCTGTTGCCAATGCACGGTTGTTTGACGTGTAATCAGAAGGGTCACAGTTTGCAGCACAGCATTAGAAGGCAAACTGAAATCAGTGATGATTTACTTTAAAATGCCTTTCTTAGAAGATGCAGGAGTTTTTTTAAGTTCAGGAGATCATTGATGAAGAGCACATACCTAATGCAGCAGGGATGAGAGGGACAACTGGGAGAAGTAACCTTATCAGCCATCTTCACCTAAGCCATCCTCGCTCATCAGTGAGGCCCCAAAGGAGAAGACAAGTCCCGTGCCCCAAGGCATACAGCAACACCTTGTCTGTAAAGACACATGGGAGAGCCGGTGTTTGGTAGTACATAGTCACAGCCCTGGTACCGGGAAAAGTGTGGCAGAAATACTTCAGGTTCCTTGTAGATCCCTCTCTGAGATTTCTTCCTGCTAGTTTTTACTACTTGTTTTGTAAAATGCAGTGCTCTTGAAGCACAGTGCAGGAACAGTTTGTAAACAGGAATTTGCAAATTGGAAAAAAAGCTTGTAACATTATCAACTACGCTCTCCTATTAAGGGAAGGAACAAAATTTTCCAAACCTCCCCCTTTGTCCACTTCACCAAAAGCCTGAGGGAGTAGAGTATGCAGCCTACTGGAAAGCTAAAAAACATGTCCTGAGACATGATTAGTTGTTGTGAGAGGAGAGACCCATGTGGAAAGGTTCACTGGGAACACAGTCATTCTGGACATGCGATTGAAATGACTTGTAGGCATTTCAGTGGGGAATGAAATGGATAGTATTGAAAGGCTGCAATAAAGTCTCCCTGAAGCCTTCTATTCTCCAGGCCCAACAACCCCAACTCTCTCAGCCTTTCTTCAGAGGAGAGGTGTTCCATCCCCCTGATCATTTTCCTGGCCCTCCTCTGGACCCGCTCCAACAGGTCCGTGTCTTTCCTGTGCTGAGGGCTCCAGAGCTGGATGCAGTACTCCAGGTGGGGTCTCACCAGATAGGAGTAGAAGGGCAGAATCACCTCACTCGATGTACTGTTTAAGGTTTTATAGATCAAAAGCCGCAATCTGATGGCAGCCTTTAATAGTGGCTTGGTACAGACTGGGGGGCAATAAATCAAGGGGAGCTATTACATTATATATTCTCTGCAATATGAGTGGTCTTCAAAGGCAGCCTCAGGTTGTGTGATGCAGTAACATAAATTGTTTATGATGCAGACATAGATTTAATGTGGCAGGAGCTAGAATGAAAAGTTGTAATTGTTTCTCAAAGAGCACGCAAAAGGCAATTTACAGCTACAGCAGTACGTTGGTATTTTAAAAGTTCCCTAAGCAGCTGCCACCCTTATGGGATTAAACTGGACTTGCTTGGATCCCACCACATGCGCTTCATCAGCCTCACCTCTGCTCCTAGAACTGTGACTTTGCAGTAGCTGAGCCTGATGGGAAGGGGATGCAGAGTTCATTTTCCTCCTCAGCATGTTGGAACTGCCTTAGTGCAAACAGCTGGGAGGATCTGGAAGCTGTGGTGTGAGATGCTGCCGGCAGTCCTTTTTCCACCTGGTAGATAGACTGTACTGCACAAAGTTGGAAACTTACTGAGCTTAAACTTGAGGTTATCAACAGCAGGGTGAGGTGATTGCCTTTCGCTGTGCTGGAGGGCAGGGGGGTGCACTGGTGTCCTTTGAGTTGAAAGTGAATGTCAGCCCTCCAGCTTTATTGCTACCTCAACTCGTTGCACGTTTGCTGACTACGGATCATGACTGTCATAAAAAATAATGGTTACTTACTGTTCATGGGTGTTTTGTGGGCATTTGCTGTGGGTACTGTAAAAGTAATCCAGCTGTGCAAGGCCAAGTGGATTCTGTCTCAACTATTAGTAATAAATCCTAGCTGTGGAAATACATACTTTGTCAAAAAGGAGACAGCTTGACTTGCAGTGCTGAGATTCAGGGGGAAAATATTTTTATTTAAAGCCTCAGTGTATTTGATCTCAAATATCCCAAGACATCAAGTGCAACATCAGATGCTGTTTTCTGCGCAGTTGCTGCTTGAAATAGAAGCATATTTTACATTTGCGATGATGTCACGTTGTAAGAGGCATTTAAGCTTGTGGTACGCAGACAAAGTGAGTGAGACCAGTTGGGAAAGCAAAATGAGCTTCCCACATACCCCAGTTCTAGTACTAAAGGGTGGCTTTGGGTACCTGGGCCCGGAGGATAGATTCATCTCTGTGATGAAATTACAGCTATTTGCAGCCAGCTACGTAGAAAATAGAGTGACACCAGGGGCTTAACTTTTTTTTCCTCTTGAAGCCTCCCAACTCCTGCTATGTTGCTTTTTTGAGATCTTGCTTGGCTTGTTCTATTTATGTTCTGGTCTGGAGCTTTCATGAGAAAACCAAATCTGACATTTCTCAACAAAAGTACAAACAGCTGAGGATGTGTTATATTTATCCGTTGTTTGTAATGGCACCTCTCATTCTGAGCAACATAAAATAAACGATGTGTGCTAGAAGAACTAAGCAGCTGGTGAAAGTGCTGGCTTTTAGGCTTGCTGCGTTTCAGAGGGGAATACGGGAGAGAAGTAAAAATATCCCTAACTGAAAACCCACCTTTTAAATGGCATTTGTTGGTGCCTGGTCCCGTTGTTTCTGGGCTGTTGGCATAAGTAAGCATTTTGCAGAATTGAGCCTTAAGTTTCTGTGGGAGAGAAGGGTTGAGAGGACTAAGACTCTTGCAAATGAGCAGTCTCCCCTCTAACTGGGTAAAGGAAAAACATCCATGAAGCACTCAGTCATCAGTATGGTCTAAGGTGGAACATCATGGGTGCGGAGTGCTCCAGAAGAGGGGAGGAGGACTGAGAAGAAAAGATGTCTAGTGCTGACAGGCCACTGGGAGTTTCAGAAGATGTGGGATAAGCAACGATCCTCAAAGCCACAAGACAAAGATGAATCAAGACATAAGAGTTGGAAAAGCAATCTCTGTTCTCCAATTTCCATTTGATTCTGTATCAGCTGCAGTGTACTCTCATCTCTGTCTCCCAATGTTTCCTAGTTGTCAACTGAATAAACAAAATCTGAGTTTCCTTCTCAGAGGCTTACTTTTTCACCTTCTTGACAGGACACGTGGACCCAGGCGAGGATGACCTGCAGACAGCCTTCCGGGAAACGCAGGAAGAGGCTGGTCTTCAGGCCAGTCAGCTCACCCTCATAGAGGGGTACAAGAAAGAACTGCACTATCCCGTCCGTGGCAAACCTAAGACTGTCATTTACTGGCTGGCAGAAATGAAGGACTGTAACACAGAAATCAAGCTCTCGGAGGAGCACCAAGCTTTCCAATGGCTGAAGCTGGAGGATGCTTGCAAATTTGCAGAATACGAGGACATGCAAGCGACGCTGAAAGAAGTGCATCAGTTTCTCTGCTCCAAAGAATAAATGCTTTTGTGAAGGATAAGGGGAATTTTTGAAGAAGCATGTCCTGCTTTTTTTTTTTTTTTAACCAGGGGAAGAACTACATGGCTGTAGAAATGTAGATTTCTTTTTTAAATCTATACAAATTCAGTGAAGATACTTGGAGCTTTTAAAGAGCTTGTGCTTTTGTCTCCCCTAGCTAATGCAAAAAAGCATGGTCTGATTGAATCATGAGCCAGAGATGTCTGAATTGAAACCCAGAGCTAACAAAGAATTCCTCTGTCCCTGTCTCCTTTTCTTTTTTTTTTTTTTTTCCTCCTTGAAGTGCTACACAGCCTCAGGTCTTTTTGAAAAATCAAACACTTGATGTTTCTTGACTTGCTGATGTAGAACTACAGAGTTGAGAAAATGAGCATATGGAGATTTTTTAATAACAAAATATTTACTGCAGAAGTTGCACCTAGCATTTCAAATGGGGAAGCAGTAGTTCCATTCCCAACTCCTCCACTAATACGCTGTGATAACTTGTCAAATCATTTCAGGTCTTGTTTGTTTGTATCATGAATTTATGTATATCACTAATGTACTGTTATGAAAACATTTTCCATCTAAAGAGTCTTAGTAAATGGTTGATGTACAGTATTTAAATGGTAAACTTGAAGTTCTTCTTTTGCTTCTTTCTTTTCCTTTTTGCTCTTTAACAAACACCTTGGCCATACATTATTCAGGGAGTTGGGGAAGGGAAATCAGTCTGCCTAATATAGCATTTTCTGCACAGAATGTTTAAGCTAATGTGCAATCTTGTGTCCGTTTGATAGCATCTGTGTTTCTGTGGCTGCAGCCTGCACCAGTGTGTGGGCAGCAGGGCCACGTGCGCTGCTCGTGCTGTGCTGTAGCTACTCATGCTGGATGACTGCAGTAGCCTGTGGTGGTACAGATGAGCTCGCCTGCATCGGCTTTCCTGTGGACCTCTCTTTTGTCATTAACGTCACTGGGAGCTGAGGTTGTTAGCACTCTGTATGATTATGCATGTTCAGTTAGTAACGGTTCATAATCTTTTGGATGTTTTGGTACATAAATACCAAAAAAGCAAGATGGCATTATTAACATTTTTAGGTGAGAAATGAAGTTTTTCTGAATCCCAGGGAACTTTGGGGGAGAACAAGTTGTCCCTTCTTCCCTACATCTCCTCTAGCCTTTGCTGCTTAGGCACTGGGACCTCGCAAAGCAAATAAGTGTATGAGAAAGTGGGCTTTACTTCAGCTTTGTCTTCCTCTTTGCTGCAAGAGTGAAATGAGGGTCATCAGTAGTATCACATCAGCCCCGGAGAAGACTTGTGATACCAGTAGCGTAACTGGGCTGAGAAATATGGGCAGCAGTTTAGTATTGTGTTAACTGCCAGTTATGCAGCACTTGTCCTTTGGAGCAGCCTATATTAATATTATTAGTACCACTGTGACAGTGATGTCTTGCTCATCCCTCTCTTATCTTCCTGTAGACTGATTTATAAAAGCCCTCTTATAGTGCATCCTTTTTTGTGTGTGTATACACAAAAAAGCGTGTGTGTATACACACACACAAAAAGATGCACAATAAGGGGGCTTCTAATATATATACACACACATAAACAATTTCAGTGTTCCTCCACTTTACAGTCAGGTTTTATTTTGATTATGAACACTGTTTAAAAGCATTGCATTCAGGTGATGGCAGAGAGTGAACAGCACATAGGTTGTGCGATTGCTCTGAGTGTTTCTCAGCAAGCTTTAGAAGCAGAGGATGGAAGGTGTCTCCCACTGTCACCTGGTCCAGCCCCAAGGCAGAATCAGCTATTTTGAAGTCTTTCCTGGTGGATGTTTGGCTAACGTGCTTTTTAAGACCTCTTGTGATGAAGACTCGCACCTTCAGCTCCTCTGTCCATACCTTGGCAAATTTGGTTTCTAGCATCTAACGTAGGTAAATGAGTGAGAAAAAACTAAAAGATAACAACCAGTAAAAGAGAGGAGGGAGAAAATGTTAAAAACCTGTGCTGCTTCACAGTCTTAATTTTTCATTATTGTATAAGCTACTATTTAATCAGTGCTGTGTAAACAATGGTGTTACTGCCTTCATGTCTATGAGCAAGATTAGCATATTAAGTGTGAATTACAGAGAGTCATTAACAAGTCATCTGTTCTGCCCATTCAGCAGTAATGAACATAAGCACCTGTTGCTTTGGAAAGGACAACAAAGCTGAACTCCAAGTAAGTATTTGCATTTTAATGGCACTGCATACATAGTGTTCCCAAAGTGCATCAAGGTTTTGGAGGGTAACAAGTGCTATGCACTGTAAGGTGATGTGCTCCTTGGACAAAATTTCAAAGGCGGGCATCTTAATTGTGGTAGGAAAAGGTGCAAGGGATTTAACTGTGATAATTGGTGAGGCACTGCATGTGCATTTTGAGTGATTTATGTAAAGAATGTATTCCCACAAATTTTGTGTGTGAAATGATGCTTACACATCTGGAAGCTTGACCCAAAAGTCTGGATTTGTTTTAAAGTGGAAACATTGGAAAGTCAGAATTTAATTTTGTTTGTGTTCACTGCTCACTGGTGAAGAATGAGTTCTTCCTCTGTCCGTGTCTGGTAGTAAAATACATTCCCCAGGAGTGTGTGGGAAACCCTCCAGTAAACAATTATGGAATAATCTGCCTGGGGAAGACATTTATTTCCAACCTCTATGATTTTTATGCCCTGAACCAATAAGGTTTTTATTTTCTTTCTTGAAACCAGCTAGGTTTTTGGTCATAATAATATCTCATGGTAGTTAACTTTTAACCAGGCTGTGGATCTATGTTTAAAAAGAAAAATTAAAAAAAAAAAACAAACACCAAAACCCAGAGACTTTCAATTCCCTAGAGACCTATTCCCTTATTTAACCTTCTGCCTTAGGTTAAATAAAATCAAACTCTAGAGAAGTCCAAGCTCCACTGAAATGGCACAACAAGTTAATTTAGGTAAAGTGAAAAGTGTTGTTTAAGTCTAAGTAAGAGACAGGTTAGGATATGGTTTCCCTTGCACTGCTAAACAAATATACTGATGCAGCTCATACTTGTAATTTCTTGGTGTTAGTATTTCTTACTCCAAATAATTCCTGATTAATAGCCATGTGATTATGGTTTACATCATCACAAGATCAGAGAGAAGGAAAGCATAAATTCATGAATATTAGGAAAGCGCTAAGACATTGCAAGTTTCACTGAGAAAAGATCAGGATTGAGTGTGATGGGTCACAGGTAATTATGCTCATACAAGAAGTGTAAAGGCTGAAAACAGTGCCTTGTAGAAAAAAACTGTATTACTGCTCTAGATGGGAGCAGTATATCTGTTCATTGACTATTCCATAGGACTATAGGAAATCAGAGACTGAAGCTGGTATAAAAGGGCTGGATAATGTAATATCCCTGACAAGCATCACCAATGTTACTTGTCATTCTACATAAAGAAAGAGAATGTGTGTTATAATAAGGTCTAATGCATCCTAAATAGGGTAGTATTTTGAGAGACACATACTCTCAGCAGGACTCTTGCAGTGGTGCAGAGGACGATGGAGTGCCACCTTTTAAGTTAGAAAAATTACTTGCTGTTACATAATTGATAACTTAGTGGGGGGAGTATTTTGGCAGATATCTGGAGGAGACTGTAATCTTTTGAGTCCTGAAGGCAGTGCTTATTAGTTATGTTTTCACATTGACAAAGTAACTGACAGCCTTCTGTGTCTGTTGGCAGCTAGTTGTGTCTTAAAAAGGATTTAAGGATCATCAGGACTTCTGTTTTTCACCTTACAGCTTGTCTCCAAGGATTTACTTTCTCATATGCTCAGTAACTCTATAATTTCAGGGCAATGGACAGTTGCAGCTGGTGAGAGTCTCAGCTTCATTTAGCTAAATTTAGGTTTTGTTACGAGTTATATCAGCTCTGGAAGAGCTAAGCAGCATGTGCCTATACAAACCAAACAATCTGCTCTGCTTGCTTCAACCTCGTGCTGTGCAAGGAGATTGTTCTCAAGTGTTAAAAAAAAAACCAAACAGTGCTTACAACTCCCTGTCAAAACAGCAAGGGCAGGGAGGAGATTGGCTATGGTGACACTCTTCCTGGTGGGAAGAGTGACACAGGATGGAACAACAGCTCCATCATTTCAGAGCTAGTCCATTTGATAATTGGCGTTATCAAAAAGAGGAGTGACAGTCCCATCTTTCCACTCAATGAGGATCTCTCCACGCCTCAAGGAAGGGGAGCGAGATGGCTGAGGACCTCTTCGTAAGGGAGACGGCTCCCGTAAGTCAGCTCTGCTGCTGTTGGCTGGGGAGCTCTTCAGAGCAGAGAGGATTTTCTTCTTCCTAGGAGAAGAGAGAGGAGGGTATGTAACTGCATCTGCGTGTCTCTTCGTTGCTCCTCCGTGTGAACTGGATCAGCAACCGTAGTGCCCAAATTCCCTAAACCTTCAGGGATGGTGCAAGGTGTGTAGGGGAGAAGGAGCCAACATTAGTGGCTGCATTTGGATGGGACAGTGAGTGGGAGGGAGAAACAGGGTGGCAGAGAGGAGAAATCATCAAGGGTGACACTTCAGGTGTGGGATTGGGAAGGGTGCCAAGATCAAGACTTTTGTTTTGAAATGCTGGACAGGGAAGTGGCAAACAGAATGAACTTTAATCTTACTTACTTGTTGTAATGAACATTGAGTGTCAGTATTATTAATCCCAGTATGAATGCCAAGGGGCTGAGGACCAGCATGGCCGTCTTCCAGTTGGTGCCTGAAAGGATATCATACAAAATAATCATGCATTTGCTGTACCTATCCCTGCTGTACCTATCTTAGGCAATAGCCACAATTGCTGCAAAAGAAAGACTAGCAGGTAACAGGAAAAGTGCTTTGTCCATAAGATCAACACCTTACAGCTGCTTTACACTGCACAGCATCCCTCTATTGAAAATGGCCACAAAAAGGTTTTCTTTCTTGCTAGGAAGACAATAACTGTTTATGCTTCTCAGCTCTGCAGCTCTCTGATACGAAATAAGAAGGGCTGGGGGAAGGCACCAGTGCTAGTGGGTATCTATTTCTCCTGTGAGCTGGGACAAAGCATTTGCATGTTTTTACTCACTTTCGTACTCCAGGCCTGGGAAGAATTGTTTAATCTTTAAAAGGAGTTTTTCTGACAGGTAATTTGGTGCCCTCGTTCCTTACTGAGCATCCTCAGCGGAAGCCAGGGGAATGTAACTCTGAATTGATAGGAAGGTCAGTGGCACTGATGAACCTTCATCTACCTGGTCTCTTCCTCCTCTGGCTGATCCCTGGACCTACCTGCAAGCCTGGCCCCAGCATTTTTCCCTCGATTTCCATGGTGCTTTTTAGAGTGATTGTGGGACACATCTGGGGAAAGAAGCAGAGAGACTCAGATTAGCAGCTTCTACTGTTGGACTGGAGGAAGCTCGAACTTCCTCCTGGGGCTGCACCGTAACTGCATAGCCCCTTTGTACAGAGCCATCAGGGAAAAGGGAACTTTCTTGTTCCTCAGTATTCCCCAGCCACGGATACTTTTTGCTCCTAGAACATCTGGCGGCTGGGCTTCCAGGTTAAGACTGTGGCCGTATCACTGAGCTGCTTGCCAAGGCAAACAGCTCAACATGTCGTGTGACAGCAAAGCCTTGAACCACTCAGTGGTACACATGGAAGTTCTTCAGAAGTACTCAGGTACTTACCACCCCTGAAAATACTTGAGTAATCATAGAATCATAGAATAGTTTGGGTTGGAAGGGACCTCTAAGGGTCATCTAGTCCAACCCCCCTGCCGTGGGCAGGGACATCTTCAACTAGATCAGGTTGCTCAGAGCCCCGTCCAACCTGACCTGGAATGTTTCCAGGGCTGGGGCATCCACCACCTC
>NW_008825501.1:4956753-4960937 GCF_000699105.1 Pygoscelis adeliae
TGGGGCATCCACCACCTCTCTGGGCAACCTCTGCCAGCGCTTCACCACCCTCAGTGTAAAAAATTTCTTCCTTATATCTAGTCTAAATCTACCCCCCTTTAGTTTAAAGCCATTCCCCCTTGTCCTGTCACAACAGGCCCTGCTAAAGAGTTTGCCGCCATCTTTTTTATAAGTCCCCTTGAAGTACTGACAGGCTGCAATAAGGTCTCCCTAGAGCCTTCTCTTCTCTAGGCTGAAGAACCCCAACTCTCTCAACCTTTCTTCATAGGAGAGCTGTTCCATCCCCCTGATCATTTTTGTGGCCCTCCTCTGGACCCACTCCAACAGGTCCGTGTCTTTCTTATGCTGAGGGCTCTAGAGCTGGACGCAGTACTCCGGGTGGGATCTCACCAGAGCAGAGTAGAGAGACAGAATCACCTCCCTTGACCTGCTGGCCATGCTTCTTTGGATGCAGCCCAGGATATGATTGGCCTTCTGGATCAAGTCTCTAGATGCTGCCCACACTTTCCTTCCTGCTGTTCTCACATGTGCATTCAGAAAAGAAAAGTGCTTACCGTCGTTTGCTGGATGGTATGCCTGTTTGGTCTTCACTGGAGGCACTGTGCTGTTAAATTTGTTACCCAGAGGTGGGTCAGTCAAGCTCACAGAAGATTCTCTGTTCACAGCATCGATCTTTGATGAATCAATGGTTTTAGCTTGGAAGGAAATAAAGCAAAGATATGTGTGATTATCATTTCCTTTTTGTACAGAAACCTGGATGCGCTCAGTGCCCAGCAAGGGAAGGGAACCCAGCCCTGCCGTGTTAGTCCTCTACCCTGCAAGGCAAACAGGATGTGGTGCAATAGCGACCACCTCCTCCTGTGTATCAGGGGCCTTCAATTCTCACAGATTTCAAAGATGAAATGAACCTGTCAAGACTGAATCCACAGCCAAAGCAGAGCTTGTTTTCTGATGGTAAATAAGGTAATTGGTCTAAAAAGTATGAGTGCAACACCAGCTGTCAAAGGATGAGGTGTGAGGAAGCGGCAAGCAGAACTGTAGCTAAGCATCACAGGTATTACCAACACAGCAGATGACAAAATGGTGGTAAATAGTCCATACCTCTTGCAAGGCTCAACGGCATCCTTTGCCTTGCCAGTCTTTCTGCAGAAGTAGGGTATGTGGGGTAGCAACTACTGCTAGAGGGGAGGTTGTGGGAAATCTTGTGGCAGCAATAGTCCTCTCCTGCACTGATGCATGTGGCAAGATCAAGAAGTTCATATCTGCAGGGTTCCCCGCTGCTTATCCCAACCTTATCCCTTCCTGTGGCATGAGCATCCACGGGTACACGGATGTAATTTATTGAGCAAATAACCCACTGAAGTAAAAGTTGTCTGTTGATGGTCAACTGAAACTTGGACAAAAAAGGCCTAAACAAACACACAGGGCTTTGATGTTGTTACTGAGTAGTCAGGGGTTCCCTCCAGTAGACTCTGAACCACGGGGTTGATAGGAAAATTATCAGTTTGCACAAGGCACACTAACCGGCACAAGCTGATTCAAAGCCTGCTCTTGTGTTTACCCTCGCAGCCTTATTTGGGGAGCCTGGCTCCAAGACAGCCCTGGGCTGCCAGGAACATTGCCTTGGGGAATGCAAACGCCCTTTTCACATGCCTTTTTCCCATATCTTAAATGTTCCACGCATTTCCTAGCCTATATTTAACTAGCTTATTGTGGTATTTAATTTGTATTGGCTTATTTACCTTCAAGTTAAACAAACACTAACACTTGTGACTACTGGTCTGTGATAATTACACGTTAACCTTCTAGTTGGCTAATTAAAAACCTTGGTAAAAAGGCCATCGTATCTGCACATGACAGACAAAAAAGCTATTGTATCTCTTTTTATTTTGAATTAGCTATAACCTCTTTGTGTCAAAAGGTTATACTCATAATCCATTGCTTATGACAACCAGATTCATCACATTGTCTCTTTACTCATTTCTGCGAAGATGAAAATCTCATTGGGGCCATCAAGCCTTTAGGTAAAGAATAGCCTCATGTAAGGGAAATAATAATTTCCCCTGAGGAAGATTGGGAACCTCATCACCTACAGAGTGGACAAACACAGAAAAGTCATTACGAATGCCAGCTCTTTTCTGATCTCTGGAGTGGAAGAAGGGAGAGGAGGAGAGGATGAGGGGAGGAATTGAGTGTGATTTTCAGGTCTCAGTTCTGCACACAACTTCACAAGAAAAGTCTTGAAACCACCTTCCTTTGCATAAGGGACTAAATGAAAGAGAGAAACAGACTGGACCATGAATTATCAGTGGTCAGCAATGGGCTTCACTGGCCATCTGACAAATGATGACAGTCACATCTTGGTGCAATGACCATGCCTGATGTCTGTTAGCCTGATGTCCAACACCTAGAACTATGACAGGACCAGGGTTTCTGCCCTTTTTGTGTCCAGTCTAGGCAGAGGATAGTGAACGCTCATGAAGGCAGAGATTGGATTCTTTTTAGCAGAGGCCAAGGCCATGAAACTGCTAATATAAAACAGATTTTTTTATAACTTTTGATGTCATGTTCTAGGTTTTCTTAATGCAAAGGGAGGGCAGCACTTTAACTACCTCCCACTACTTGCTGTGTTCACTAGTCTCTTTATGGTTACGTCAGGCACCAGGAGCAAGATTCACTTTTGAGGACCATGAGAGCATGGGATGAAGGTTAGAACCATGGTTTCATTAGTGATAGGTGCACTGTTGGAGTCTGGCAGGAGATAACTGTAACGTGTTGCTTTGAAGCAACAACTTCTCATTTCAAATATAGCTGCTTCTCAATAATTCATACAAGTTTAAAGGAGGTTTTCAGCTGCCTCCAGTTTTCTTGTTACCAAAAATGACATCCCAAAGTAAAAAGTACCGAAAGCCCCTTCAAAGTCTTAAGCGCCTGACTTTATGGGACTTCCTTGGTTGTTTTGGTCTTGGGAGGCTCAAGCAATTCCAACTATTCTTAGCTCTGAGCATCGTTCAGATGTACTTTACAAAATACTTGACTTTTGCCTGTTATCAGAAATGCGTCTGGGGTTTAAAGACCTGATCCTGTAAGGTGTTACGTGCTTTCTGGAAAACACTGAACAGCAACCACTGGAAACTGGTGGTAACAAGTAGTTTGGCTGTTTTGGAGGCATTTGGTACTTCCCCAGATGGGGCCAAAGTGACCATGAGTTAGAATGATGGATGCAAGCCTGGTGTTAGGTGGCTTGGATGACACCTAAGGTTAGATGTTATCTGATGCTAAATCTACCCCATCTTACTTTCATAGGTCCACACCCGTGTGTCTATGGCTTGTTGTGTTGGTTTGCTGGGCCTCAGAGCTGCTGTCTGGGCAGCAGCACAGATTGTTTCATCCGCTAAAGTCTTCCACCTGCTGAATTTGTCCTTCTCCCTTGAGACAAAGACCTTGTGGCCTCCTTCCTTGGTGCTGAGGTGGAAGCCCAAGCTCTGCAGAGTCAAGTGTCCTTTCTTGCTGCAGGACCATGCTTGGCGTTCCCAGTCCCCGCAGGGCTCCAGCTTGACCGGGGCATACTCCCGCATCTTGTGGGCCGACAAGCACTGCTTTGTTTTAAGGCTGACGATGGTCCTGGTGGCGGGGTCCCAGCTCCACTGCTGCTGCTGGGAGTTCTCCTTGCAGTCACTCAGGCTGATGCCGTTGGTCTCGTGGTGGGAGGTGTGAATGCACTTTTCCAGCCGGGTGTTCCTTATGAGGAAGCCTTGTTCCCCTGCTACTGTGGTACAATCAGAGCATGGTTTAGTACTGCGTATGTCTGAGGCAAATGCGTCTTCTGGGCACCAGACATTGTAAACGCCCCGGGGAAGGGAAGACGCAACCCACCAGTCCTTTCCTGCATAGGCATGCCTAGATAAACATTTCCCCCAGCTTCCTAATTCCCCAGAATGACATTTCTTTAAAATACAGGGTGTGCAAATAGCCAGGAGCAATACCAGAGAGAAATAACAATGACATAAGTAACCCATGTAATTAATGGGAAAAAACTCACCATCCTTGAAAAGTTGTACTGTTATGAAATACCTGGCTATATATACTTAATTCAGTATTTCAACTGGTTATAGCTTTAAATAGATACCCATCCTTCCCTCCCTCCAAAATAATTGGATGGTTTGATTTTTTTTTGTCCCTAC
>NW_008825501.1:4960985-4968397 GCF_000699105.1 Pygoscelis adeliae
CTACACGGATCAAATCTTTTGTATGAAAAAAGCAGTTGAAACCCCTGAATTTCCCAGATGCTATTCATCTGGGACCATTAGGCCACCTTGGGTTACTGTTTCCATTAAGTGGCTTCTGGTGATACTACAGCAACGCTGGGATAAAACCATACCCCATCACAAGTCTGGAAGTACTTGGCTGACATAGCTCATGTAAGTACTGAAATAAACTTGGATTTGGCACACCTGACATTGGTCTGTGCTCCCCAGGCATGAAGGTACCGTTTTTAAGGATCCCTTTGTAAGAGAGAGATGTTACAGCTGCCCCACAACAGACACACAATTTGAAGCAATTTCTGTAATTGCTTGTTGCTTTTAATAGCAACGGGTCCAAACATCTCTGATGACTTAGAATGGATATCATCCTGTTAGCTGGACAGTCGCCCCCATTTTCAGTACAAAATCATCAGGTGTGGCCTGTGAACATCCTGAGCAAAACGTTAAACGCTAAACCATCTGTCACTGATGTGGGTGTACCTTCTGCTGTGTATTTTATGCCTAAGACAGAGGGATAGAAATAAAAGTTTCAAGTTTCTGCACATTCTGAGAAATCTTTTAGTTTTAATTACAATTAAGACATGGTAAGTCCCCACTTTTACGGTGACTTTTTTTCCTCTTTTCCCCAGGAGTCAGAGTTATAAACGCCCTATCAGCATACAGTATTCAGCATAAAGAGTAAGAGGAGACTGAAAAGTGATGTTAGACAAGAAAACTGATGTTTATCTAAACAACTATTTCTGCAGAGTTTTCCCTTCCAAAGCAAAGAAAAATACTTTTCCCTGGCAGCAAGTATTTGGCTCAGTACCTGAAAAAACTAACAGTGTAAACAGAAGCTGATACACAATACCAAGGGTATGAACAATAGCTTAAAAGAACCCTTTTGTTTTATCTCAGGAAATTCTAGGGGTCTGCTAGATTAACAGTGCCTGGAAGTTGTTCAATCAGAAATAGCTCGGGGCTTTCTGCCTAGTCTGAATGTGTGGGGAGAGGCAGCCATAAACCACGGTACAACTCCTGTGACAGCTCTGAGATGAGGATGGATGTGTCGACGCTGGGATGTTGAGTTTCGTGGACCTGTGACAGCCACCGATCCAGGCAATTCCTGCCAAGCCCATGTGCCTAAATGGAAATTAAATTTCTGCGGGAACTGTAGACAGCTCATGAGTCCTGTCCTCTTTACCCCTTATTGAGGGCTCGATGGAGGGAAGATGTTTAATGCACCTTGGGCTTAAGTTTCTGCCAGCTTCCAAAGGCAGTAGAAATGTCTCATATATAATCTCCCATACTCTTCAGAATATCCAAAGGGATGAATACAATCCCCCCACCATGTTTTTTTCTAGGACCTGGAATCCAGGATTCTCACCTCTTTGCTTCATCTTAACTGGCAGAAAATTTCCAAAGTAATGATCTGAGAGCCACACAAAAACATAACGGGAACATGAGAACTGTGTTGGGTCAGATAAAGTATCTGTTGATCCCAGTATCCTCTCTCCAGCACTGGCCATTAGCATTTGCTAATAGGAGAAGAGGGTAAGAATCAGACAAGTAAAGAGCTGACTCAAGACAGCAAGGATGCCAGTGCCTCCTTCCTAAAATGTATCAGCTATTTAAGAGAGTATCGCTGGGTATTTATGGTTAAAATTGTTTTTCCCATGTACACTACATTGTATTTTTCAACCCTGAAGTTCAGAAACCATTTTGTTGCTCAATCAGTATCATGAGCTCCTTCTACAGCTCTGCACAGTCAACTTCAGTTTTGATTATTCTGCATAGTTTTCTGCCATCAGCAAACTTTATTACTTCGTTATTCACCCCTTTTCCCAAGATAAATGTGTCGAACAGCACTGATGTTTGTTGGCACCTGCTGATACCTTCACTTTGCTGTGATCGCTGTCAACTTATTCCACCTCTTTGTTCCAGCCTGTGGGTGAAATCTCTTACTCCATGAGTATCGAGTTTCTTAAGGGCCTTGGTGGAAGAATCTTACCAAAAGCCTGTTGCACACACAAGCACAAGGTCTAGATCAGTTCACCACATTTATGGGCTCATTGATGCCATCACAGATGTCAGGCATTCCCACTACAAAAGCTGTATTGACTTTTCTCGTATTTTTCTGTGTGTCTGCAAATTCTGTTCTTTGTTTCTACTGACTTGCCTGATGCCGAAATCAAACCGAGTGACCTGTGTTTCCCCAGGCTGTGCAGGGATTCCTCTTAAGATGGACATAATTGCCATAACACAGTCTTTTGGTGCTGAGGCTGCTTTAGGTAATAGTTTACATACTCCTTAGAAGTTAAAAAAACAAGTCATGTTTACTTTCCTGTAACTCAGTGTGAATGCCATCTGGGATGGTCATTTGCCACAGATTATTTATCTTTTCTTTTCCTAAAACTTCCTCTGTTGGCAATTTTGTTTGACAACATTCTTTAGACTGCAGAGAGTGCTGCTGTGTGAGGACCTCCCTGACCATATCTGAAGGGAACACCAGCACCAATAATCCATTCAGCCTTTCAACCCTGCCCTGCCTTTGTTGTCCTTCTTACATTTACATCAGTTAGTTATTGGCTTCCTTACCCCCACTGAGTTCCTACTTCAGATACGTTTGAAAATTTCTATTAGTAGTTTTTTATGCTCACTCTCTGTTGCTCCTCTAAATCTTTTTCTCATATGTTTTATTATGGGTTTTGTTATTAAACATGCCAGGATCTCTGGGTTTGGGTTTTTTTTCCTTGCTTGGCAATGACTGTCCAATTGAAAGTTTCATCTTTTTAAAAATTTTGAAGAGCATTACTGTTTAGCTCAGATTTGTGTTTTGTTCTCTCTGTACAGTCCCTGGTGGTATATGTTCCCCTCTAAAGGATTGCCGTATTACCTGCATGTTAGCAGCAAGCGTTGCATGACCCCATGTTATCTACCAACCTTTTGCACTTTTGAGCTGCCCCTTTCTACCAGCTTTCTCGTTTTTTTGCAGGTCTCAGTTTTCAGAGACTCACCCCACTGAAGGTCCAGGGCAGCCCGCCTGCCACAGGAATATACGTGAGCTGAGGAACCTCAACACTGCAACTGAAGTACTTCCCTTTGAGATTTGTATAGCTCCTCAGTAGAGTATGACACCGAGTTATTAATAGATTTTTATCTTCACACCATACCTCACATCCAAAAGTATAATCACCATTTTACAGCTTAGGAACAGAGGTCTAGCTAAACTTTGTTTGGTTCAATATTACATGGGAGGGTGGCAGCAAAGCTGGGGCCATAATCCTTCTTTTCTGAACTGTGGTCCAAGTGTCTTCCCTACCGACAGTGATGTGGAGCTCTCTGTAAGACTGGCTATCAACAGCAGGATTTTCCTTGTGGTGTTTTGCGTGATCCTTGCCAACAAAGATGTGAGCCTGTGTCCGTTGTACAGGTTCACCATCCACTGCCCATACATTATTGCTTTCCTGAGATTGAGATATTGCTATCTAAGTGAGAAACTTACAATTAGATACAGTTAACTGGCAGCAATCATTGCACATAGAATCATAGAATCATAGAATCATTAAGGTTGGAAGAGACCTCCAAGATCATCGAGTCCAACCGTCAACCCAACACCACCATGCCCTCTAAACCATGTCCCTAAGCGCCTCATCTACCCGTCTTTTCAATACTTCCAGGGATGGTGACTCCACCACTTCCCTGGGCAGCCTGTTCCAATGTTTAACCACTCTTTCAGTAAAGACATTTTTCCTCACATCCAATCTAAACCTCCCCTGGCGCAACTTGAGGCCATTTCCTCTCATCCTTTCGCCAGTTACTTGGGAGAAGAGACCAACACCCACCTCGCTACAACCTCCTTTCAGGTAGTTGTAGAGAGCCATGAGGTCTCCCCTCAGCCTCCTTTTCTCCAGGCTAAACAACCCCAGCTCCCTCAGCCGCTCCTCATAAGACTTGTTCTCCAGACCCCTCACCAGCCTCGTTGCCCTTCTCTGGACACGCTCCAGCACCTCAACGTCCTTCTTGTAGTGAGGGGCCCAAAACTGAACACAGTATTCGAGGTGTGGCCTCACCAGTGCCGAGTACAGGGGCACGATCACTTCCCTGCTCCTGCTGGCCACACTATTGCTGATACAGGCCAGGATGCCGTTGGCCTTCTTGGCCGCCTGGGCACACTGCCGGCTCATGTTCAGCCGGCTGTCGACCAACACCCCCAGGTCCTTTTCTGCCAGGCAGCTTTCCAGCCACTCTTCCCCAAGCCTGTAGCGCTGCATGGGGTTGTTGTGGCCGAAGTGCAGGACCCGGCACTTGGCCTTGTTGAATCTCATACAGTTGGCCTCTGCCCATCGATCCAGCCTGTCCAGGTCCCTCTGCAGAGCCTTCCTACCCTACACATGTGTACCTTCCTACACATGCCCCACACAGTCATAAGGGGTAGACCCACAAATAAAGCTGGAGTATATTTACCTTGGGATACACATCAGGCACCAAGAATCCCTACTCAGGAGGCAAAATGACTTTTTTTTTCCCAACATTGCCAAGTCCCACTGTCCAGCAGCCTTGCAAATAAGGACATCAGCCCTAACATTTTGGGAATATTAACCTGGAGCAAGCAGAGCATCTAAAATACTCCCTGGGGATGGGACTCAGAGTCTCTGGAAAATGCCAGCCTTACCCGCAGAGCCTGAGCAGATGCCTGCTTTGAGCTGCTCGTGCTTGAACGTTTTGGCCTTTCATATTTTTAGGAACAAAATAAACAATTTCTAGCAAAAGCGCTTGATGCCAGCTTGTTTGTCCTATGATACTGCCACTCTGTCTGGTTACAAGAAAGAAAAGCAAGCAAATATAGCCCCCTGCTTATCAGCAGCATGGCCACCCTTGGGACATGCTGTTCCTTGTAGGATTAGGAGCAAAAACCATGCAACGTTCCTAATTAAGGTAATGGCACCAAGAAAGTCTTGGTTACCAGTAACCCCAGTCTGGCTGGGAAAGTTTCTGTCATTTCTAAGCAGTGCCTGTGATGGCTTGATCAAAGCCATTTGCAAATCATTTGGGGATGGGTTGCTCCCTCTAAAGGCTCTGCAGAGGGAAGAGGTAAGTCAGAGCTGAGCAAGCCCAGGTTCCCAAAACACTCCAGGTCACCTGGGAACCTCAGCATTGGCTTTGGCCTCTTTTTTGCTCCCCGGTGGTGTTCCTAACTCTTTGAGAAATCCTTTAATTAGCTCAATTTCTCTTGCCAAGTGGGTGTTTTCTGTAGCGAGAAGACGACCGCTGAGTCACAGTCAGGAATTTACCTTTTCCTGCCTCCACCTGTCTTCAAAGGCACGCATCCAGCTGCAGCAGCCATGGCACCTCTCATAGGGACTGCTTTGTGGGGACATCCCATGGCCCAGGAGAGCTCCCAGACATGGCTTTTCTTGGGTACCACCATATGACAGCGGGTCATCCCGAGTCACCCAGGCCATGGCAACAGTGCCCTGAAGAAGTATCTCCAAGCTGTCTCTGCTGCTTCCATCCAAAATGAGCACAGCACTAGGGGTACATGTGCTGTGGCTGAGAAGCCTTGGAGCCAGCAGTGCCACAGCCTGAGTTATGGTGAGGCAAGCCAGAGAGTTTCCTGCTCAGGTTAATCTGCCTCCACTGTTCGCTGCTGCAGGTGATCATATCTTCTCTATGGAGCATGCACCAATGGAGACTGACCACACCGTTCTCATATACATTACATACATTTGCCTCCTTGCACAACTCCCCCTGAATATCATCCCTCCCAGGATTTAGGGTCCCCTTGTCTTGTTGGTCTATCACAAGCAGTTCAAGGGGCATCAGGTGGAAAGAGGGTTTGGAAGACTCCCATCCCCTCAAGTTGTCCTGCCAGCAATTTTGGTCTCTGCCCTAGCTCTAAAAACAGCGCAGCTCCTATGAGAAATGGCCCCAGCCCAAAAGAAGAAAAATTAACCAGAGACTTCAGGGAAAGCCATCTTTAGCTGCTTAGATACTGGTGATGCAGACACTACTTCTCCCTACCCTGGTACTGATTATTGGACCCTCTCCCTTCAGGCAAGCACAACATCTAACCTCCCCTGCTCTCCTGCCCTTACTGCTGGGCCTCACACTGGTAATGCAGAACTACCACGTTTCCTATCCAGATCCTTTACTCAGATTCAAATTCAGGACTAAATGTAGGGTGGGGCTTTTGTAGCACATCTACAAAACCAGGCAGTCTAGAAAGACATTGGATGAAGGCAGAAGGAACTTTCATGTGGCTAGCCATAGCAGCAGGAGCAATTCACTGCGATGGCCTGAAGTTATCATATCCTGTCATGAGTGAGAACTCAGTCAGATGTCTCTTCTGAACAGGAGGGAAAGCCGTTTCTGAGCTGCCCTGGGCCTGGCAGGCTGTTTCTACCTCCTGCAGAGGGTCAGGACCAGATAGAAATGAGAAGATGCAGTAGCAGAAAAGGGAAGCTCCCAGTTAAGGCAGGAGGGTTCCCTGTGCAGATGGAGCTTGATGCAAGACTTGGCCCTGTAAGATCACTTGTAGGAACATTACATTGAATCTAACTGAAACAAGCAGCTTGAGATGCTGTCAGGTATGGACAAACAAGGCCTTGAATAAGTAAGCAGGAGCAGACTTTAATGCAGCCCAGCAGGAACTCATTCTCATGAAAAGATGTCCCTCCATCCAAGGGAGAAAGCCCCTCTCTGCTGCCTGTGCAGGAAACCAGCCCAGGGCCATAGGATAAAGAAATTTAAAAGAGCTGGAAGGCACTTGCTGTCATAAGAGGGTGACCCTGGTATGTTTGGTCAAAGGCAGGAAATCCAGATGTGCACAGGGAAGCGGTGAGATTGGCACTCTGTTGTCTATTTTGCCTGACTTTCATGCCCAAGATCAGCATGGCAGGAGGTGAGATTAGGTACTTTTTTGCAAAACAGGCTGTTGACTGGAACCAACATTAGCTTTATTTTGCCCAGTCCTCCCTCAGCCTACGACTGTGCTTACCGGATGTGAAGTTTAGAGACACAAATGTTCATGTGGTCACAGGTCAGTGGATGTAGCCACTGTTGGTGAGCAAACAGGCGCCTGCCCATCGGGCCCACTGGAACAGGCAGAACTAGAGCTGGGTGAGCAGCTACCTGGCAACTGGGAGCTCTGGGTTTATGGGAGCACAATTTCCATCACTTGGGACAGCAGATCAGCTCTATCAAGCTGTGTCATTTTTATAGACAAGTCAACAAAAGCCTATTGGTAACTGCCAGTAATTAGCTGGCAAAGAGTTTGTCAGTACAAGTACCCGACTGCAAATAATTCTTGGTCTGCACTCAGATTATTTTCCAGTAACATGTCTCTCCAAGAGTAGTTCCGAGCTGTTGCTTCTGGCAACCACATTGGGCTGTGT
>NW_008825501.1:4968502-4981925 GCF_000699105.1 Pygoscelis adeliae
CCTGCTTTCAAAATACCTTGCTTTTGGTTGACCAACAAGGCTTCATAGCTTTCCATGTTACTGCAAGGTTCACTTTTGACCAAGTATCTCAGCAAAGAGAGCAGAGCAGACACAGGAAAAGAAGGAAGGTTTTGGCATGGAAAAACACATGGATAAATGATGGGAAGCAAGGGAGGCTGGTGAAGTCAACACGAAGCTGATGGATGTGGGGAAAACCAGTCCCTGGGGGGATATGATGGAGATCTATAAAATCCAGAGAGGTCCAGAGGGGATGGGCAGGGACTGACTGGTTAAGGACCGACCACAGATGGGACAAGGGGTGCCAAGGGAAGGCTCACAGAATGCAGGGGGTGGCTCTGCACCCAGCAGCCGTGCATCCTTGCTGCCATGGTGAGCCTGCACAAGCCGAGGCAGGAGATCTGATAGCTACTGAAGAGTTGAACACATCAGCATCACGAAATCCTCCAAGCAGAAAATACTTGGGGTCTGGAAAAGTATATGGGAGAGAAGTATCAGATAAGCTTGGCCTTTCTGCCTCTTCAATGCAAGGTGCTTAGGGCTGCCTTAGGAGAGCGAGGCGCGAGGGGTCAGGCAGCAGCCAGCACTGCACATGGGCTCGGCGGGGAGGAGAGCAGCCCCCGGGATATGGGATCAGGCCAGGATGCCAAGCAGAGCCACCACCAGCCTCACACTCAGTGCATGAGGATCGAGAGTCGGTGTTAAATGTGGTATTATTTCAGCAGTTTTCTTTCTGCTTATATGTGCACAGATCCTGCTGGTGCCTGACTTCCCACCACCCATCATACCTCACTGGGTTACTGTTAGGCTTGACTTCTTAAGAAAACACTTCAGCTCCCTCCCTGCTTGCAGGGACTTTCCAAAGAAACCACTGTCAGAACCAGTTTAGGCAATTCCAGGATTTCCAGTTTCCAGCAGGAAACTGAACCCTCTAAGGTCTGTCGAGAGCAAGCACCTCTGTCCTGCCGGCAGCCTTAAAACTCAGCAGCCCCAGGCAGGGTGGGATGGGGAGAGGCTGCTGCGGGGGAAGATCAGCCCCAAGCAAAAACATGTTTGCTCTCTTCTCTTTGAGCTTGCTTTGGGCATTGCCAGGTATTGGGAAGGTAAATTCCTTTCTTGCAAAACAGTTGTGGTTTTATTAGTGGTATGGCTGAAACGCAGCAGCTGATCATGCAATTGCACCAAAAGCATTTCACTGGAAAGGAAAAGAAATATCCTGTCAGAATGTTCTGTGATCCTTCTTAATTTACTAATAAAACATAGCCATGGGGCTCCTGTCATGTGGCAGTAGTAAAGAACCACTTTCTTCTAACACTGGACAAGATCTGTATTAGAGTGAGAGAAAGAGAAAGAGCAAGACCCCAAAGGCTGTTCTGCTCTCCTGGCATCCCATCATGGTGTCACCTCCAGGTCCTAACCAGATCTCCTGTAACTTCTAAAAGATACACATGTATCCTCATCCCTCACTAGTACAGTGACATACCACCAGCCTGGGGCTTTAAAAAAAGAGAGGTTCAACTGACTGGATTTACTTTAATTGGCAAGATTTGGGGTGCAAAAAACAGCAATAGATGGAGGAAAAGTCAAATCTGTAGGAGCACAAACCTCTCCTTTGACCTGGCTGCAGAGCAAACTGAGGGCTAGCTGCTCAAAGCAGCCCAGGGAACACGCACTTAGAGGTTGTGGAGCAGGGAATGGAAAGTAAAAGGGCCGGAAGGAAAGTCCTATGAGGAGCAGCTAAGGACTTTGGGCTTGTCTAGTTTGGAGAAAAGGAGGCTGAGGGGCGACCTCATTGCTCTCTACAGCTTCCTGAGGAGGGGAGTGGAGAGGGAGGTGCTGAACTCTTCTCCCTGGGATCCAGGGGCAGGACACATAGGAAAGGTTCAAAGCTGCACCAGAGGAGGTTTAGGCTGGGCATTAAGAAGCATTTCTTTACCAAGAGGGTGTTCAAACACTGCAACAGGCTTCCTAGGGAGGTGGTCGATGCCTCAAGCCTGTCAATGTTTAAGAGGCATTTGGACAATGCCCTTAACAACATGCTTTAACTTTTGGTCAGCCCTGAAATGGTCAGGCAGTTGGACTAGATGATCATTATAGGTCCCTTCCAGCTGAAAGAATAGTTTATTCTATTCTAGGCATTACGGTCAGAGCTGCCAGTCTGAGGTTTGTCTTTAAGGAATAAACATCACAGTTGTGCAGCCCAAATAGTTGTAGTCCTCTGGTCTAGGGAGCTTGAAAAGCTCTGAGCAAGTAGCCTGCAAAACTGCAGGGCTGTCCTCCTTGCAGCTTCAGAGACTGAATGAGCTTTGAAGCACTTCAGGGATTTATTTCAATGAGTCTCTTTCAACCTGGCATCTCAGGCATAATAAAAGGTGAATTACTTATTAGCTCAGGGGCTTTGCCCTTTTTTAAAGAAAAGAGATGCTGCCCACTGCCCATGATGGGATGGGTGAGACTGCGGGTAGCACCGCTCCCAGGTAGCTGTTCCTGGGTAGCACCGCTCCAGCTCTGCAGGATGATGCTTGGCAGGACTTCTGCTTTTCTCACCTACCCATGCATTTCAAAAACAAGGCTGCTTGGATTCAAAATCCTACTGTGTGCAGGCAGGATACAGGATTCGAGTGACCTCAGCAAGCAGCTGAATGTTAACATGAGCCACTACCAAGTTTGTTCCGTGGTGATGAGTGGTGCAGACTCTGCAGCTCCCCAGCACGTCCCGCTCCCAGCTGACCACCACAGGAGCAGGACTAATGCAACAATGTCCCGCTCCCCTTCCCACCACCCTCTCAGAGCATGCTCTGAGCCTACTCACCTCTGTCGGGAATGAGCAACTGGGACAGGGAGCAAACACAGTGCTTGGGAGGTCACTTAGTGCCTGCCTCACCCCCAGAGCAGGTTTATTCATCCGCTCCTCTTAGCAGTTTAAAAGCACTTTATAAAAGTGGATGGCATGATGCCATGATGTCCCTGGCCAAGCCATCCCAGAACCTTGCCAGCCTGTCCCTCACTCTCCTGTACCCCTGTGTTTAATCCCATTTTAAATTCTGCCTTGAAATGCACCCACAGGCACTTCTTTTACAGCTGGTGGGTTCAGAGCTTTGCAGCCCAAGCAACACTTCAACAGCAGGAAAGCAGGTTAAAACCTGGGGGGCAGTTCACTTCCCACTTTCCAGCTACCCCGAAGGAGAATAAACTTACCCTCAAGCCAAGGAAGGAGGCAAATACAGCCCAGGCTCAGCCTGAAAAGCTCCATGGTCTGCCAGCACAGTGGGGGGGAAGGAGCCCCCGAAGCCTCTTGCCTGCGAGGAGTGCCTGGCAGCTTGCTTTTCCCTCTTCTTCTGTCATTCACAGCAAAAAAACCTGCTGGGAATAGAAAAATTCTTTTGTCTTAGCGCTGGAGACCTGGCAGCCAGCTTATCAGCAAAGGATCAGCTTGGAGATGTGGTCCCGCTCAGCGGTTATCCCTTAGGAGAAATCATATGGCGAGCCAGGGCTGGGGGGGACACTGAACTGAGATGCTCGCAGCCACCGAGCTCTGCTCCTTAGCAGCCACGGTTCCTCCCAGCAATGAGAGCCGAATGCTAAGCAGGCTGGCGGGCTGCCTTCGCCAGGGCTGGGAGTGGAGGAGGATGCAGGGAGTGGAGGAGGATGCAGGGCTGGCCTGGCGAGAAAAGGCGAAGTTTGGCAGGAGTGCCTGGAGGGGCGTGGGATGCGTCTGCTGAAATCCTGTGCTTGGCCATTCCGTCACAGGGTCATTTTCTCTTTAGGGAGAAATATCCCCGCTGAGATGAGTTTAAGTACCATTATAGGTCACAGCAGAGATAAAACCTCGCAAACCGGCTGCGGGTGTCCCGGAGCTGGAGGGTGATGTGGCAGGGAGCTGAGCTCCTGGCCAGGGAACAGGGTCCTGCTGCAGATCTTCCCTTGATGCTCGCCTGAGGCTCACTCGGGTTGAGTTTGGCTTTTCATGTGTGAGTTTGGGCTCTGCACAGTGGGAAAACCACACATCCCTCTGCAAGGGACAGCAGCAAAGGCTGTCAGGTGAAACAGCAGCAGAGGAAGTGAGAGATATAATTTTGCTAGCAAGATGCTCCCATTTAGCCACATCCTCTCTGCACTTCTCTGTCCCACCTGCTCACTGGCGTCATTCTCATCTGGATATATCATTAGCCCTTTCGCATAAAAACACATAAAAATGATGGCTTCACATTTACTTTTGGGGTCGAGTCCTGGATGGCACCAATGTCACATCTCCCAGCTCTGCCCATGAGACCAGGAGTCACCTCGAGAGCTGGGAGCTGCCTCGTTTAGTGGCCAAGCTGTCAAATTAAAACAGCGCAGTGTCAGCATCCATGCAAGGGCACGGGCTTGGGTCAGAGCCTTGCGAAGGTGCAGTTCCCTCTGTGCCCAGCCCCAGGCTGATGGCTCCCAGCTTTCCCCCTCTCAGAGGGGGGATCTGGCTTCAAACCAGACTGCCTTCTTCACCAGCAGATGCGGATATGGTGAGGGATATCCTACAGCCAAATGAAAGGGAAGGGTGAGGTAAGCTCTTGCCCTGGTGAGGTTGCTCCTGCCTGGCTATAGCACTGCGCTCAAGGAAAATACCACAGAACTGGTTTCTTTGGGATTACTAGTTTCTTTTCCCCATGGGAATGTGTCAAGTTGCACTAAATACCAGGAATTTTTAATTTAAAAAAGAACAGATGTTAAACTCTCCTCCTCATGACCAGGGTTGAAAATGCAAACGCTCTCCACTGCGTTCACCAAGCGAGCTTGTGTCTCCCACAGGAGGAGGAGGAAAGGAAACAGCTCGGGCTGGAGGTGTCTTGCCATCAGATGGAGAGCATCATAGCAAATATCCCGGTGAAAAGGTTGCCGTGGTCTTCTACCATGGATCCTGCTATTGCTCTGACTCTGAGAGCTGGTACATCTCCCATGTTTTTCCTCCTGGCCCTTCCATCTATTTCACACAAGGGAAACTGAGGCACGGAGAGGCTGTGATCTGCCCAAAGCCATGAATTCTGTCTCTGAGCTCCTGAGTCCCAGATTTCTCCCAACCCACTGGATCACAGTTGCTTTTTAACACCCAGAAAGCCTTTCCCTGTTATGTGCCAGGAAGGTGTCCCCCTCCTGTCAGGCAGGGGGCTGTCAGGGATCTTTACTGCAGTTTTAGTGTGGGAAGGACCATGCAGGGTCAGGCCACAGGTTTTACCCCAGGTCTGAATCCAGCAAGGACCCACAGAGGATGCTGAGGGAAAACTAAGAAAATAATAAGTGTGTCCCCTACTCTTTTCCTGCCATTTCCATCTCAGGATTTCCCAGTCCCAGTGTGTTTAGCAGCTTTCCTGCCTCTGCATGATGGGCAGCTCAGATTTTGCCCTAGGCAAGCCCCTGTGAGCTCCGTGGGGAGAATGATCCTGTCCTTATTCCCACCACTTCCCTCTTCCTGCAGATATTTAACCTTGCCAGGTTAATATTCTAACCTTCTCTCTTATTCTGAGTCTCCCCTGTTCCTGTTGGGACCCTTTAAACTGTGCAAAGCCTTCAGGAAATCCAGGTGTTTTCTTCTCCAGGGTGTGATTCCAGCTTTTTGAAGGGTAACTTCTTGCTTCAGATAATGTCTCCCACCTGCTGTTAAGCCATGTTCAATTCCTTGCCTGAAGGAAAGGAAGGAAAGGAAGGAAAAGTCTCCAACTTTTCTTCTAGAGGGCATGTGCTGGTGCTCCTCTTCCAATGTGATGTCCTGAAGCATCTCGGCTCAGCTGTCCCCTGGGTCTGGTGCCATCACCTCCGGCTGGCATCAAGAGTGACAAGGAATGCCACAGCACAGAACCCCGCATCTCTCCTTGCTGCTCACTGTCCTGCCCTGGGGCACTGGACCAGAGATCTGTTCCACCTGGAGACCTGCTCCATCCGGAGATGCAGCTTAACACTGTATCCAAAGGCAAATCCTTTTCTTCTGGCTTTGACAATCCCTTAATGAGATACAGGATGTTCAGGCTGCCACTGAACCCCCCCCAGCACTGGATTGAGGACACCCTAACCCAGAAACTGATGCCATTTTTAATCCTTGGAGAAAAGTGGTCAGTCTAAAAGCGATCTGTCAGCACAGACAAGAATGAATCAGTTGAACATCAGCCACTGAGATTTTTAGGGTTTCAGGACACCACCTTGGCCTTATTTCTTATACATGCAAGAAAGTATTTGTATATAAAATTGCTCTGTAGCCTTAGAGCCCATTCTTCCATGATGCATTGGCTTGCTTATGGCATGGCGTAGCCTCATGCGTAGGGATGCTTTCTTCAAATCGTTTCCACAGCTATTCCCGGGCTGCCCCTAGGAGAGAGCAAGCTACTTTCCAGCTGTGGTCTCTCCCACACAGAGCAGGATAGTCCCATAATTGCTGGGTCTCAGTCACGTAATTTCCACATTTGGTTAGTCCTTGCTGATCTGAATCCTGTGGAGCAGCCTTGTTCTTGGCTCCCTCATCAGTTTGATGAGTGCATTGCTTTTTCCTCTTCATTTTGCAGCTCACGGTGAATTTAATCAGAATGAAGTGATGAGCAAGCGAAACTTCATCTCCTGATAGGGACATGGTGTTACCCACCACATCTTCAAACACAGGGATCACTCAGCAGGCACCCAAATGCAGCCCTGTCTGGTGTGGGACCAGCACTGCTTTCCAGCACACAGCATCTGGGAGAGCAAGCAGAGCCGAATTTTTCACTAGCCTAAAACCCAAGGGATGCTCAGGAAGAGCACAACCATCCATTAGGCTTTCACCCCAGCCTTGGAGCCAGCAAGACTTTACTGAGCTTAAAATCTGAGCTCAATCTTGTACCCTCAGTGTCATCCCAGGACAGGGACAGCAAAACTCGCACCGGGTGCCTGGGGTGAGGAGGGCTGGGACTCTGGGGGGCTCTCCAGTGGTTCAGAATTTTAGGGATGAAATCTTCCCCTCTCCATGGGTAACTTCCTTTGGGCAGAGGTGCAAATGCTCATTAGCTTTCTTTTCAGCTGTCTGGCCTTCTGCAGGTTTTTCCTTCTGGGTGCCTGGTTCAAAGTGCTTGTGAAAGGATCAGTTTCAGCCATGCTGGGTCATTTCTGAAAAACCCAGGGAAGTCTCTCTTGCTTATGATCAGGCTGAGTTTCAGTGGTAAAACTCCTATCACATCACTCTGGCTGCTGGCTGGCACTAATCACAATTTGTTCCTCCATCCACATCTACTTTGAAGATGGGCTTTCATTGCCCTGGTCAAAGCTGGATAAGTGCCGAGGCAAACTGAGGGGTCTGGCCATTGTGGGGTTGTCTCTGCAGTGAAACCTTTGATCACAGAGAAGCACTTGGCATCAAACATATAGGAAAATAACCACAGTAAAGATCTTGTATCTCCAAGAAGGGATGCAGAAGGAAAAAGAGATTTTTACATACCAGAACTCTCCTGTGGCCGGGAAGTGGAGCTGGTTTGGAATAAAGCAGCATCTCCAGGGATGCTTGGGTTACATGTGGTCCTTGCAGCCCTGCTCCCATGTGAGCAGCAGGCTGAGACTGTGAGGAGCCCAGAGCAGATGCCCTCAGCCTGCCCAAGAGCCTCGTCTCCCACTGTGGTTGCACCAGTTCTGCAAGAAGTCCCACAGGGGCAGGTATGAGGTAAGTTGCCCAGGACCCCTCATCCTGGCAGGCAGTTGGCTTAACCCATGCAGAGCCTGAAGCATGCCTCAGGGACCTACCTGGAGCATTTGGTGGTCATGGTAGGTCTCTGGCTCATTCTCACAAGAAAATAGCAACTGAGAGGGGTTCTCCTCCTAGGCGAAAGCCTTCAAGCATTAAGCCTCTTTATCTCGCTGCTGTTGCAGGCAGCTCCCAAGGGCTCACTCTCCAAGCAGAGCCTCCAACTGAGCCTGGGTCTAAGTGGGAGGAAGCCCAGATCAGACCCAGGTCCCTTCCCGGCTTATTCCTTCACCTGGCACGAGCCCAGCTCACTGACTTCATTCACAGCAGCCTGAGATGAGAGCACCCTTTTCCCCCCCCTTTTCCTATGTTTCCACTATCCCCCAGCCTGCTCACGCGATTGCAGCAGCGGCACACAATGACCTTTTTTCCCCCTTGCCTGCGCTTTCCTTATCGCCCTCTGCTTGGTTTGCTTCTTCCTCAGGGGAAGGCACCTCAAAAACTCCCCGAAGCTCCTCACAAGCACTGATCCTGATGCAACAGGGTCTGACAGGCTCGGTGCTGCCCAGGGGATGCCCAATGACCGGTCACCCCACAGCCCTGGGACAAGCCTGGAAGCACTCCCTGGGTTTCAGCCTGGGCCACTGGCTCAGCAGATGGAGCTCCTTCCCAAGGATGTGGGCAGAGCGGCTCAGCATGCTGTGGGATGCTGTGGCCACTACTTGCAGCTTGGAGCAGCACATGGACACTGTGTGCAGGCTCAGCAGTCAGAAAGAGCCCTGAAATGGGGAAAAAGTTGATTTTGCAGGTTTTTTTCTGCCAGCTTGGGAAGGAGGAATTTGTTCATATAAGAGGACGATTGTGGGACTTTCCACTGCCTGCTCCTATAGCAATTAAGACTGAAAGACCTGTGCAGTAAACTCTGCTTTATTCCCAGTATTGAGGGATTGGGATTCTTTGGATATGGAAAAAGCCCAGGTAATATTTCTGCTCTAGACATGAGCTAGGTTTGCATGGCTCCAGGGGGCTTATAGCACTGTCAGGCTTGCATGGGGTTACCAGCTTTGCAGCAGCACTTTGTACAGGCACAAGCCAGCAGAGTCTGTGTAGCCACCCTCACGCCGAGATGAGCTAAAAACACTCCAGGCATCAGGAACCATGGGGAGCAGTGCAGAGACCCCCAAATCAGCATGGCTGCCAGAAATAAGCCTGCTCAGAGCAGTCTGGTGGGAGTGAGCTGGTGCAGGTCTCTCCATGACGCTGGTGCATCCCTGCAGGATACAGCCACAAGCCTCCTGGCAGGACAAACTCTGCTGCTGATATGGGGTTAATATGAACCAAACTGCTGTTTCAGCCCAAGGGCCCAGGTGAGATCCGCACAGACCAAGGGTCGAGACGGTGAGGCCAGTCATCACTGTTGCCCTCGCTGGAGCTATCAGGAATTGCTCAAAGCCCAGAGCTGGGGTGAGGGGTGTGCACAGTGCTGCAGCTAATATCCTCTCTGCTTCGGGGCACAAGTGAGCTTTGGGTTTTTTCCAGCTCTCAGGAGGAGCAAGATCATGCACCACTCCATGGGAGGCACTCTGGCCACATCCAGGGGCATCAGAGACCCTGCCTGCACCACATGGACTGCAGATTGTCCTTGGCAATGTCATCTCACCCTCTGCATCCATCCCCCAGCCACTTCCCCCTTGCGTTAAGCCTTGTTGGCTTTGTAGCTAATCTGTGGCAGCTCATGCGATAACCTTGGCTGTCCCTCACTCCCCCTCCTTGGCTGCAGTGATAGCAGATACCCCTTTTCTCACGTCATCTATACACACAGAGAAAATGGTGAGCAAACCTCCCCTGGGCCCCTTTTAGCAATAAATCCCCCATAAGACGCCTGCGTGTGCCAGGCTGCTATGGGAAATGAGAGCTGATGGGAACTGCTTTCTTCTTTGGGTGTGTTTTCTGTTAAAAAGGTCCCATCTGAAACAGTTTAAAAGGGCTCAGTAAATGATTAATCAGTTCTTGCCGAGTTTGACAAGGCAATAGTTTGTTTATGACCATGACTTATAGCTACCTATGGCACTTTCTGCTATAGAGACATATGCTATGTCATACACTCTCCCTACGAGAGCCTGATAGTGCTAAGTGCTTGATAACCTTTTATAAAAGAAAACTTAATATAGAAAACTATCCCTTTATTTAAAGGTGGAATTATTTCCTGATGGGTTGTTTGATGAGTGATGCTCTCCCTGCACCAGCAGGCAGGTAAACGTGTTGGAAAGGCAAAAGTCTGAGGATTCAGGTGTCACATAACTGGGACCTGGACCGAGGGCACAAACTTGTGCCACATGTGCAAAGAGATCAGGGGGGTTGCTGGGGATAGATTTGGTCTGGAGGAGGCTCTGAGGGTAGGTGTACTCTGAGGGTTTAGGTGCGTAGCTGCCCTTCGAGCTGGCTGACATGCATTTCATCATTTGAAACCCTTGCTTAGCTCCTGTTTAACTCTAAGAGGGTCTAAAGTCCCAGCTCATTTTCTGCATGTCATGGTGCTGGGTATGTCAATGTTTAATCTGTGCATCCTAAGGGCCTCTTAGATCCTCGGGGTGAGGATTCCAGCTCCTTTTGGAGGAAGGCCTGGGGGACTGATGGGGCCGGACCCGTACCAGATCAGCATCTGATAAACCAGCCCAAATACAATACAACTATGCCTGCATCCCTGGGGCATCTGGCTTTTGGGGCGCTCTGGGAGCATTCAGCCCATCCTTGCTTGGAAGCTGTTGCATTTTGCCTGGGTTAATTAAGTATTCACTGCAGCTGAGAGGTTTTGCAAGGACTGGTTAAATATTCATGGGGAAGGGACGCTGTGATGCCATAACCCCATGGACAGAGCGAGGAAAAGGCTGGATCCGGGCTTTGGGTGACCAATGTGCGCCCCTTGGCAGCAGTCCTTCTCATCGTCCCCGGGCAGCACTCAGGCTGCTGGCTTGGCCAGCGGAAGTTTAATGCTTTCATGAGACATAAGGCTTGAAGGACAGGAATTTGCAGCTTCAGAGACTCCCTTACCCTGGTGGGATCTATCCCAGGAATCCCAATTTCATCCTGCTCTGCCTCCAGATATGCCAGCACCTGCTCTTCCCACCAATCACCCATATCTCCCAGGCGGTACCTCTCCTCTGTGAGGGGCAGGGCTGGGGTATGAACACAGCATCCTACCACATCATAGGAGGGAAGAAAACCCAAAAGGCCCTGGGGACAGGACAGCTTGGCCCGGGAGCCCTGACTCCCTTGTATACTGTCTTTCTGCCACTGATCTTCTGCCCCTGGGGAAACCAAGGGATTTAAAGCTATTGTCTGGGAGATAAACCACTGCATTGAAAGCTGGGAAACCCTGTGGGTTTTTTTTTTAATATGTTGTTGTTTAATAGTTAAAAAAAAAAAAAGAAGTCCTGAAAAACTTGTTTCCCTCTCCCTTTCCCTTCCTTGTTTTTTCACCCTGGAAAATGGTGGGGCTCATCTTAAAGGAGAGTCCTGTCTCCAGGCTGGCTGGGAGGGCGAAAGGAGGAAGGAAGAAGAGGAGGAATGCTCCGGGGGCGGCAACCGAGGGCTGACCCAGCACATAAAAACATCTTCAAAGAGAAGAGGTTGTTTTGCAAAAACACCAGGGTTCCGCTGGACTCCACCCGAGCTGGAGCCGCAAAGCCGTGTCAGGAGCTGGGCCAGCACTGGGGAGCCTGCCAGGTCTGAGCACTTTGGGGCTGGCAGAGTGCCCCGAGCACGTGTGTAACCCAACCTGCTCCCCAAAACCCTCCCTGTCCCGGATCACCATCTCTTCGGGGCAGCAGTGACCTTCCTTCTCTCACCCCCTACCCCAGACAGGGCTCACCCGGGAAGGCTTTTATCCACTCTGGCTCTTTCTCACAGCAAAGCCTCGCTCACCCTGAGAGCACATTACAAAAACTAACCAAGCAGCTCATTCCGGTGATTGGGAGGCTGCTGTGATTGATCCCAAATGCGGTGACCTCTGGTATTTTTAATGGCTCCCTGGGCAGCTTATCATCTCTGTATACTTAGATACTGATGTCATGGCAGTGCAGGTAAATACACTCGGCATGTATTGCCGGGCATGGCTCGGACGAGCAAGCTAGCTCTTTTTCCTCCTCTCCATACAGGCTGCTCCTGCAAATTTTCATCTTGTCAGATCACACAGACCCCAGGGTGGGGCCAGAGAAGCCAGGAGCCCAGTTGCACAGACTGCATTGCCTCGAGCCACCTGCCTCAGTTTCCCCTGCCTGTCATTTTTGTTGGCAGTGGATGCTCCTTCAGATATTGCGAGCTGCACTGCACCAGTTGGCTTGGTGATGCTTGATGCAGCTGGGACATGTGTTGTCTTCTTGTGCATTTCTCAGCAAAACAAGGTTTTAATGTAGTCCTGATCTTGCAAGAACTTCAGTTTAACAGCCCCATCCCCAAATTCTGTGCTTAAATATCTTCTACCCGCACTGCACTGTAGCATCTTGCCTGGCATAAGCCCAGGAGTTATAAGAATTGAATTAGGATAAAAAATGGAGACGCGAGTGCAGGCAAACATCCTATTTTTCCCCTGCCAGGGCAAGAAGGGCTGTCGCAGGGTGACATCTTCAGGATGGGCAGCAGGGCAGGCAGCTGAAGGGCTCTGCCCAGCTGCCCTGGCGCAGCGCAGTGCTGGCCACAAAGTGTGTGTATCCCCACATCCCCACGTCCCCATGCAGCTCAGGGAAGGAGCAAAGTGCAGGGAGATAAAACATCACTGGCCGGCTCCATCCCGGGGGGGGTGGTCCGGTGGGGGTGGTGGTGGATAATGGCAGGCAGAGGCTGGACACTTCAGCTCAGCATTTCTCTGCCTGCTTTTGATGCAGAGAAGTTGTGGACAGGTGGGGAAATCCGGCAGAGCATATAATTAATGTAAAAACAGATCAGCTTCTGATGTCCAGCTTGCATGCTCAGGTACCAGCCCCTTTCCCTTGCCCCATTCTCCTCCAGGCTCTGGCCTGACTTTCAGCCCTTTGCCCTTGCCCTGCAGGATGCAGTGAGGCTGCAGCCAAGAGAGGGTCACGGGAATCCTGGCATAGCCCTGCTCCAAAAAAGCTCAGCCCAGCTGCCAGTGAACATGTTGTCACCGCACAGAGCAAAGCAAGCCAGAGCCAGAGGGCCAGGGAGGCGGCCGGGCTGCAAACGGGAGGCGAGGAGCTATGACCATTAGCAAGATTCAATTGTTTTTTTGGTGTTTATAACCCTCTGTTTCATGAAATATCATTGCAGGTGTAAGTGGCCAGGCTTTGGAAAGAAGACTGTGACTACCTTCATGCAGCATCTTAGATTTTCTGTCCACCAGTAAGAAAAAAAAATTCAGCAGGCTGCCAAGAAGTCATGGACAGTCTGATTACCCACCGTGCAGGAAAACATGGCAACACTCAAAAGGGCAATACCAAAGAAACGCATTTGCCCAAAAACATCATGCTGGTGAAGCAGAAGCCCTCCAAGGAGCTGAGGCCCATGCTTGGGGCCATCTTGCTGGGCCTCATCCTGTTCATTGCCGCAGTGGTGGCCTGGTGCTACTACACGGTGTCCCTGCGGAAGGCGGAGCGGCTCAAGACACGGAGCTGAGACCTGCGGGCGGATGGCTTCATCATCAGGAACCAGCACGGGGAGGTGGTCTTCCGGCTGGCCTTCCGCTCGGGCAGCCTCTACCTGGAGTCGTGCTCCAAG
>NW_008825501.1:4983612-4992362 GCF_000699105.1 Pygoscelis adeliae
CCCCCCCCGCGACGGGGCCCCTCACAGGATCGCCTCCCAGTTCCTCATTGGTGACCCCCTCATGGTGGCACCCGTCCTGGAGATGGGCAAGCAGGAGCGCGATGTCTACCTGCCAGCGGGCAAGTGGCGCAGCTACAAGGGGGAGTTGTTTGAGAAGACCCCGGTGCTGCTCACGGACTATCCTGTCGACCTGGACGAAGTCGCCTATTTCCTCTGGGTTTCCTAACAGGCTCCTCCATCAGCTATGCAATGGTCTCAGGGATTAATGAACCAATGATTTTAATGACCTAGGAATTTTAATAGTTTTTAAAGTAGAAATACTTCAGTATGAAATTCAAAGAAAACACTGTGACCTCTGTTTTGTGTGGCAAGTGCTGTAGAATAACTTACTTATTAAAATATATTAGATGGCTGTCTTTGTTATTGTAGTATGACAAATACAATGTATAGAAACACAGTCTCTGCTCGTAATCTTTTCCCAGCAAGAAATGCCATGCATGCTTCTGGTTTATAAAGGAAATCACATGGACTCCTTTGTTACCCAGTTTCACAGCTGATCCTTTGAGATATTTATAATTTCATTTACTTAGTGAAGAAGGCAGTTGCAGCAGAGTACCTTTTTTACAAAAAGCAGTCTGTGATTATCCTGAAGAGGAAGGCACCCAATTTTCAGCCTGCACATCAGATGGGTGCTGATGCAGGAGCAAGGGGAGTTTACATTTCCCGTGGCCTGAGCTATCTGAACAAGGAGAAAGAAGCGATAGCACTTGCTAATGCTGTGGCAACCATTTCCCCCCTTTTATTGGAAGAAATTATTGAGACCCATGTCTGTGGTGTGGATTCAGCCAAGCCTGTAAGCATGTGATGACATCTCATGGCAGTCAAGATTAAAACCTAGCACCAAGTCATGCATGGGTTAGGACCTAATAGGATCCATGTGTGTTTTGGGACCACATTTAGAGCCAAATGGTGCAATCTGTCAGGTCCCAGGAGAGGACTAGGCCGTCACCCTCCTGAGAAAACTCAGACAACTAACAAACCAGCCAAAGTGCCCTCCTGCCTCAGTTTCCCCATGGAAAATGTTCTCCCATGCCACCAGCGGTGTTGATGGAGATCCCTGTCTATGATCCAGCATCCTTCTGCCCATGGAGGTGAGTTCTTCTGGGTGAAGCTGTCTGTCCTGGTTTCGGCTGGGATAGTTAATTTCCTTCCTAGTAGCTGGTACAGTGCTGTGGTTTGGATTTAGGATGAGAACAATGTTGATAACACACCGATGTTTTAGTTGTTGCTGAGCAGTGCTTGCACTAGTCAAGGACTTTTCAGCTCCCCGTGCTCTACCGACTGAGAAGGCTGGAGGGGCACAAGAAGCTTGGTGAGCAATTGCATTGTGCATCGCTTGCTTTGTATATTCTTCTTCTTCTTCTTCTTCTTCTTCTTCTTCTTCTTCTTCTTCTTCTTCTTCTTCTTCTTCTTCTTCTTCTTCTTCTTCTTCTTCTTCTTCTTCTTCTTCTTCTTCTTCTTCTTCTTCTTCTTCTTCTTCTTCTTCTTCTTCTTCTTCTTCTTCTTCTTCTTCTTCTTCTTCTTCTTCTTCTTCTTCTTCTTCTTCTTCTGATTTTATTCTATTTCAATTATTAAACTGTTTTTATCTCAACCCACAAGTTTTCTCACTTTTACTCTTCCAATTCTCTTTCCCACCCCACCGAGGTGGGGCAGAGAGTGAGTGAGCAGCTGTGTGGTGCTCAGTTGCTGACTGAGGTTAAATCACGACACCATCTCAGCAGCACCTGCAAGCTTGGGGTAGGCAGGCTGGTTGTGAAATGCTCCCCACTCTTGGTCCAATCTTCACTGTTTTTAAGCAAAGAGAAGTTTAAAGGTGACATGACTGAGCAGTTTAGGAGTGTCCTGGGGTCTCTGGGCTGCAATGCTCCTTCCCAAAGTGAGAGACTAATTCCTTTGCTGACCCCAGTGCACTGCTAGCAGGCACCTGGGAGGTAAAGCTGTGCGTGGCCCCAAAGAAGGAGAAAGCTCCTTTCTTTAGGGGTTTGTCCCAGAGTTGGTCCATATAAAAAATAAACAGGGGCTGGAGAACATCACATTCACTCCAGATCTGGTTTGGTGCTTGGATGAAGCAGCCCCAAAACCAGATCAGACCCCCGTTGCCCATAAGTGGGTCCATTATGCCACAAGGATTCTGCATGGTCACAGTGGCACAAAAGCAGTGACAAGCGGGATGAGCCAGAACATCTTCTAGATGCCCCTGAAAGCAGCTCGAGCTGTAGTAATGGTATCGCTGGTGTGGTGATGGGGAGGGAAAACCCCCCATTAATCCAGGGATGTGAAAGGGAAAGCAATGCTCAGTCTGGCAGCGGTGTTGAGGGGTAACAGACCATCTCTGGGTTCTTACCACGGGCTTTCTCCCACGCCAGGATAGTGGTTTCCACTGATGTATCTCCCCCAAGGATGAGACAGCGTTTCTGAATGCTTTCTCTTGCAGTTGCTGCTTTGAAGCCCCAAGGGGTTCCTAACAGCCCAGCAAGACTCCTCTGGCTGTTGTTGCAGCAAGAAAAAAGCTTTCTGAAAAGCTGATGCCCACGGTGCTGGGGAGAGGTGGGAGAGCCAGGCTCCAGCTCCCTCCTACCGCACCTCTGCCGCTATAATCAGTGTGCTCTGTGCACACACACGGCTCTGCTGCCTGCCTGCATCACAGGCTGGGGGGGAAAAAAAGCATCACCAAGACTTTTTGCAAACTCTGGGGACGATATGAACTGCCTGGTCCCATTTGGCTGCAAAAATCTCTCCCTCAAATCCCTATCCCTTTCCAATCTTCCCCCCAGTGCCTTTCGCTGCTGCCCAGCCGAGTTGCAGGGAGCCACGGGGGACCAGTGCCGGAGGCATCCTGTTAGCAGATGGCACCATGGCCACCTCTCTGCACCCTCCTGCCATGCCAGGGCTGTGCGCTGCCAGAGGGACATCTTGTTTGCCTTGCTAAGCTTCTGTCCTGTTTGGTTTTTTACACTCCAAGTGACGAGCAAGAGCTGTTTGCTGGAGGTACTGGTGACATGGGACTCGCCCCCAGCCCATTGCTTATCCCAGGCTGCCTGTTTTTTGTGGGGGAGTTTATTGCCCTTAATCTTTGATGATTGCTGAGCTAGAAACCACCCAGCCCTACTGGCAAAAAAAAAAAAAAAAAAAAAAAAAATCCATGTCTTTCTCTACTTGGCCTCTGGGATTTTGCATCAGCCCAGACCATCTTTATGGCTCTCCCAGTGCGAGGGATCTGCAGGCTGGCAGCTCCCGCCCGGCAACAGACAAGCTGCAATTGAGGAGGTTGTTTTTTTCCTGAGGCTGCCAGCCTGGCCACGTGCCCGAAGGGACTCTGCTGCTGTCAGCTTGTCCTTTCACCACAGTCCTCCCCAGCCCTAGGCTCTGCCTGCCTGCCTGTTGTTTTTTTTTCTTATTTTTAATAAAAGCTGTGATTTCGGGCAGGGATGGACATGCTCCCAGCCAGAATCTCATGGGTCAGCAGCCGCTGCTCTGCTGTCACCCATAGGCACCTCCTTGAAGTCCAGTTTGAAACGAATTGGGCTTTTGCTGTGGTCCCACTGGGGTTTGGACTTCGCCATTAAAACTCCTCCCTGTGCCGTACACAGCCATGGACTTTCAAGCACCGCCACTTAGCTGGGACCCAGCACAGAGCAGACCCCGCTTGCTGTCCCCATGTCCCCAGTGAGCCTCACACACCCTCCCCGCACACAGTGCCAGCTTTTGGGAGGATGCAAACCAAACCTAAACCCAAACCCACCGATTCCAGGGAGGACTCCTACATTATTGAGGATTTGTTGCAAGGCTGCAAGTGCTCCAAGCTACCAACCTGCCCCCAGGCCTCCAGCCAGTGCCAGCTTCACCCCCCCGCCATGTGAGCATCAGCCGAGGGTATGGATGCCGCTTGCATCCAAGGGACAAGGCAAAGGAAAAGCATTGGGAAAATGTCTTTTATTGCAAAAGGAGTAAATCAAAGTCCTCTCATTCCTCAAGCCAAGCTGCACATGTTGGCCAGTGCTAGTGATGCCCGGGTGGCACAAGGCAGGCTGTGGTTTGTACAGTAACAATGGAAAGGGCAGAAAAAACATTGTGTGGGGCAAAGGGGGTGGCGTGGGGCAAGGCAGGCTCCTAAACGAGTTTCACACACTCCATTTCTGACACTCCCATAGCCACAAACATCTACTCCGTCCCCGTCCCAGCCACCAGCACCATCTGGAAAGGGGGACCCTGGGGACAGTGGGGACACCCAGGGCCCCAACAGACCTTCTGGAGTGCCTGAAGGAAGCCAAGAGCAGGCTCCTCTTCCTCAGAGCCTGCAAACAGTCCCAAAGTATGTGTCCTCTGAGAGCAGCATGGACCAGCAACCCCCCCCCCGAGTCGGTGTCAATGGGCCCTTTTTTGGGTGGATGTCAGCAGAAATAGGGGTGTGAAGGTCTGGTCCCCAACCCTGGGGGTGGATGCAGCATCAGGGTTTGCCTGGACATCATCTTCTGCAGGCCAGCCCTAAGGCACAGCTATACCCTTTGCTGTCAGGACCCAAGGGAGGGCGATCCGTGATCCAGTGGGTCATCTCCATATCCCCGTCTTCTGCCACCGCTGCAAACAGAAGAGTGGGGTGGCTGCCAGCTCCTCCCTTTAAAACATACATCAAAGCTGCAGCCTGCAAGTTTTAAATAAACCAACAATCTCAACTCTGATTTCAGTGAAGTCTAGGGTGAAAAAAGCCCCAAATCTGCCTGAACCACCAGCCCCACATACTTGGTACAGACGGACATAGTTAAACTTCCTTCTGCTTTCCAAAATTTTATATCAATCAAGGCGATTCATGTTACAGTTCTGTCTTCGTAACAACTAGGAATTAGAAAAGTGGTTAAAAACAAACCCACCAGCATTACAGTCCAAGGTAGGACGGCATGTGCAAACACAAGCATCCAGAAAACCCGATATAGGACAGTGCAAGCTTCAAAATGCAGTCACATGGGCATCACGCTGACCTGCTGCTCAGCCACAGTCTGATGTGGGCTGGGGTGGAAAAGGCTGAACCCAACTCCCAAACCTGTTTCAGGGCTTTTCTTCGGCTGAGTCGAACTAAACCCTGCTTTTGCCAGTGACCCATGGTGTGAACCAGAGAAATCTCCCTAGTAGCAGTTCCCAAGGTGACTGCTCACAGAGTGTTTGTGGTCTGCGAGGTCCTAGAGGTCCTCGAGTCCTGCAGCGCTACAGCATAGTGGTAGAAATAGTATTTTTGGTAAAAAGTTGGATGGAAAGGGCACCTAGTAGCCTGTAAGATAGCTTGAGGCAGCACTGCTGAGCCTGTCCCCAATATGTGGGGAAGGCTGGGTGCCATGGACCCACAGAGAGCCACGCATATGGACCCGTTCTTCAGCATCATCCCTTATGTCCTCCCAACAGCTTTACCTTTCTCCTAGCTGGAGCACTGAATAGCCATGGCCTCTTATGCCCAAACTACAGTATTTAGAAACGTAAGGGTACTCTATAATCTTACCCATTTATTCATATAGTTAAATAAAAAGAAAATTAAAACTTTGATAATAAAAATCCTTTCCTTTGAGGGGAGGGGAAGGAAGACGGTGTGTCTAATGGAGAATTTGCTCCATGACCTTCCTGACAGCACCTGAAACCACTGCGAGGAGATTGAAGGCACTCATCCGGCTGCTCCCATCATTTTAATAATAAAGGGATACTAACAGGAATGCTGTTTCTCTTCACATAGCTTCATCCCTTACTAGTGAGGGATGTGGCGAGTGGCACAGTGGAGACAAGAGGAGAAGACACGCAACATCTCCTGGTCATGCTGGGATCCTTCCCATGAAGTCCTGTGCCAAGGATCCCACTTCTTCACTGGCAGCTGAGATGTGTGGCAACATCTTCTCCACCCAATGACTCCCATGCCAAGGGCGGACAAGTATTTCACAAGCAAAGGTTGAAAGGGAAGAGCTGGAGTCCCTCAAAGCATGGCCTTTATGCATTTCTGGGGCTGGAGAAGCCCTCTCTGCATCCTGTCCTCCTTGCAAGCTGTGGTCAGACTCATCTCCAGGAGCTCCTCACCTTCACCTCCACCATCCAGTCAAGGGCCAAATCCTGTCAGTGCCCTGATGACTGATGTTGGGGCTCCAGGATCAACTCCTTGCAAGAGGGTGTCTGTAACTTGTAACATAACCACTATTTGCACTGGCGGCAGGGAACAAACCTGAGTCCTTCACAGTTAAAAGCCACAAGAAACAGGCTTTGGGATACGCTTGTGCTCCAGCTGGGCAGGGACCTATAGGGCTCCCCTACATCTCGTTTTGAGGCTGAAACACCAAATTATGCAAGGTAGATTCAGACCTCAAGGGATGCTCCAAAGAATCCATCAAACTGGACTTGCTCACTTCCTTCCTAACTATAAAAGCACTTCAGATTTTGCCCCAAACACCTAAATTTCTATTCCTGGACCTCACCACAAACCCCAGGTTTAGTGCACCTCCTTTTCTGCCTCCTGCAAAGCCCAGTGGCAGGAGATGGGCTTTGAGAAAGATCCTCACTGGTACCCAACCCTACCCAAAACACAGCACCATCTCCCTGGTTGGCAGACTCGTGCTGAACCCACGCCCAGCCCAGACACAATCCCATGAGAAACTCTGCAGATGCTGAGCTCTCCTTGGCTGGCTGTAGCCTGGGCAGGGTGCCCCAAACCTTCCCAGCCAACACAGTTCAATTCTGCAGAGGCTCATTAAAAATTCAGGGGCTGAAACATGCTCGCAAACAGGGCACAGCCGGGAATGTCCTGCCCTGGGGAGGAAGGCTGTCAGACTTCAATTCTGTTTGCTCTGTCTTGGAGTGGAGATTGCCCACGGCTCTCTGTAAATGCATCTTCCCATACAAAACCACATGGGAAAGCTGGGAAAGAGGCATCTCTGCAGCTCCACCCTGGCTGCCGCAGACTTGGGGTGCAGGACAGACACGTCACCCTGTGTCCCCTCCAGAAGCCTCTGACAGCAACCCCACCTCCAGCACCACAAACACTGCCTGAGGAAGACCCCTAATTCTCCGGGGGAAAGAGGAGGGCCACTTCAGAAAAACCCTCAACAAAATCATCACCTCTAACTGCGACCTGAGGCGGAGATGGGTATTAGTTTAATTTCATGGTAGATGAGAACATTTCTGCGGGTGCAGTGAGCAGTGAGAACACCCGCTGGCACAGACCCATCAGTGCAAAAGCCGGTGTTCTCCACCCACCGGCAAGCCGGCTAGCAGCAAACGTCACCGTCAATCCAAGACATGTGCTGCTCGCAGGAAACGGCTGTTCCTGGGGAAGAGCAGCACGTACTTTTTGAGAACGGCTTTGCTCCAGGCAGTCCTTCTGCCAGCAACAAACCTGAAAGCTCATCTGTCCTTAAAAACCAAAAGGGATGATATCAGCAGGATAATCATGTAATGAAGTGGGGCCATAAATGCTTTAAAAAGACTAAAGGGCATGCTGGTGTGGACAGTGCTGCTCTAGCAAAGGCAATGTTGACACCCAGGGCAGAACACACAGGCAAGTGCCTTGCAGTGGGTGTTAAATGGGCGAGGAGGTGGGATGCAGCTGCCCCAGCAAGCGATACGCAGCCCATACAGTTAAAATACCTGGACATCACTCGAGTAACCTGGCCTGCCTGGTACCCGGGAAAGCAGGAGCATGGGGCAACTGTTAGTCCAGTGCCACACTAGACCAAAGGGGGAAAAAACATATGTGTATATATATATGTATCTCTAGTTTGTTTTCTGCTCTTAAAAAAGTCTTTTTAAATATATTTGCCATATTACAAAACTTAAGGCAGACTGTGCTGTAGCAACCCTCCCACGTCACACACCCCCATGCCCAGTGCCGGGTGCTCCCACAAGACCAGAAACACTCCCACTGGCACTAACCAACCTCCACCTCTTGAAATCCTTGGGAAATGAAAAGGTATTGGGTTTTACTACGTGTCTGCAGACAGACTGACAACTTCTTCCTGACCTATACAGAGAAAATTCTGCCTACCGCAACCCAACTGGAGTCTCCCACCTGCCCCAAATTAAAAAAAAAAGATCATCCCCCCTCCAAATAAAAAAAAACTACCCCAAGGACAGTGAAGTCTATTTAATTCCCTTCCTCAACCGGAGTCTCAAACGAAATGTGCAATTAGAATTATTATTTGTTACAAGGTCCTAGGTAAGGCATGGTTATCCCAAAGCTGATGGAGGAGCCTGTTAGGAAACCCAGAGGAAATAGGCGACTTCGTCCAGGTCGACAGGATAGTCCGTGAGCAGCACCGGGGTCTTCTCAAACAACTCCCCCTTGTAGCTGCGCCACTTGCCCGCTGGCAGGTAGACGTCGCGCTCCTGCTTGCCCATCTCCAGGACGGGTGCCACCATGAGGGTGTCACCAATGAGGAACTGGGAGTCGATCCTGTGAGTGGCCTCGTCGCGGGGCGAGATCCACCAGATGGGACGGATGATGGGGTCGCCCGTGTCGGTGACCTCCCCGGCCAGCTCCAGCAGCAGCGGGGCCACCAGTGACTCGTGGAGCTCCGTGAACTTCTGCGCAATCTCCACCACCTCCTTGTCGTAGAGCCAGGGCGGGATGGAGAACTGCATGGAGGGCATGAAGGCCGACAGCTCCAGCCACCGCACATACAGCTCCCGGTCTGGGATCTCCACTGCCCCATCTGTCTTGTTGGGGA
>NW_008825502.1:0-21879 GCF_000699105.1 Pygoscelis adeliae
GGGCGGGGGGTGTGTGTGTGTGTGTGTGTCCCGAGCAGGGCCCGGCGGCTGAGGGTCCTTTGGAAGATAACGATAATAATAATGCTTTCCCTGGCAGAGTTTATGAGGAGGAAGGCTGAGGTTTGAGGGAGGCTCTAAAATAGAGAATATTGTGAATTGCGCCTAGACCCTACTTGGGTAGGGTTTGTAGACCCACCGGCTTTGTGGGTTTATAAAGACACCAGGTTTATAGGTTTACGGAGACACCAAGCTTTTGGTGTTTCAGGCCTGTTCTGTTGCGCCCCGTCCCCTCTGCCGTCCCCCCAGGCTGCGCACCCCTCCCTGGGTCACTGGTTTTGGTCCCTACGGGGTCACTCAGCTTTCCAAGGCAGCACAAAGTTGTCGGTGGTACCTGGAAGGATGTTGTGGTGGGCGGATGGTTGTCGGTGGTACCTGTTTGTGGAGGAGTTTCTGTTCCCAGGGTTTTTCTATTTGTCGTCGTCCAAAAGTTACCGTGTGGGACAGTGTTCAGAAAGTTGTGTTGTCTGCCTCTCGGATCTTACGCTGTCAACCTGTCACTTCGTTTCAAAGCATCGTTTATCCTCAATTTAACTCTCTCTGCATTCACTCCTGAAATAACCACCCTGTGTGTCATGCCATGGAGAGGGAGGCTCTTACAGTCATTGTTCAGCGCTGGAGAAGCCTGTCCAAATTCTCACCTTTTATTTATATATATATATATAAAAATTTGTTTTTCTAATGACCACCTGTGTAAACTATATGCTGTGTTGCCTGGGGCATTTCATTTTACCTCTCTGCACCTCCTTTTTCTTCCCTCTCAGAACAGGAACAGCAGCACTTCTTCCACACGGGTGTTGGTAGGGCTGCTTGCTCGGCGCTCGGGAGTTTCTCGGTGCTGGGTGTGTAGCAGTGAGAAATGGAAGTAATTTGTTTCAGGGCCATGATAAATCACCCAGACTGGAGCTGCAGCAGTTCTGTTCCCTGAGCTGTAGCTCTGTCGTGTTCCCTATCGCTGTGTGTTTGTTTTCTTTGTTAATTTTAAAGTAAAGCCCATTGAAATTTGGATACTGCTTCTTGTTGGTCGTTAGCCTTCTGTTTTAAAGGATGTATTTATCGGAGAATACAGGGGAGAAACCTGATGGGGGACGTTGGACATGCCACATCGTCTCTGTAGAGCGAGAGGAGAATTTCAAGGGCATTCCCTATCAAAAAAGAATTCTTTGTTAGGTGTTTCCACTTGTGACTTTTTTGCACTTACTGAGTATTTACTCTCTAAGGCAAAAGGACAAAGTCCTCTCTTGCTGTTACACACATGCCATTTTGGTGGTGCACTGTTACTCAAACAGTGCGGACAGAATTTCCATCTTTGGAATTGCTACCGCATGGCTAGTTACCCGTAAGTATGCTGGCTTCCCCAAAGCAAGAAAACTAACTTGTCTGCTGGGGATCCTGCACTTTCATTCGATAAGGAACACGCTGTGCAAGATGGTATGGACGAAAGGCTTTGGACACACTGGTGGCATGAGATAAGGCCATTGCTGTACATTGAAAAGCAAACAGCCCAAATCTTCTATTTTGAAATAAACTTGGCTTCCCCACCCCCCCCCCTCCGCCCCCCCCCCCCCCCCCTTCCTCTATGGATAGAATTTCATGCGTTACAAATGGTTTTCATATTTTACTCCCAGCCCTCCATATCATGTGGAGGGAGAGTTTCAGGCTATGTAATTCACTCTGTAATACTGTGTTGCTCCTGAAGATATGCTTTGAGACTGGTGAGCAAGTAAATACAGAGGAAACGGTGAAATCCATCGGTACCCTCAGTAAGAAAAGCTCTCTATGCTTTAGACAATGAGGCACGTGAACTCTGCGGCAGCGTTGGTGAGGTAGGGTTGTACAAAGCAGGGTGACAAAGATCTAGGAAAAACATCTTTTCAGATGCTGGAGAGGATGTTATCGTGCAGGCCTTTAAGCAGGAATTAATCGGGGTGTCCAGACAAGCTGTTGAGGAGAGCTGCGTGTCTCTCAAATCGGGAATAATGGCTTAAAGAAAGGAAGGCAGCCAGGTTGTATAAACACTTTTCAAAAACCTCCCTAATACTGTTACACGCTGGCGTGTTTGCTGAAAGCGGTCCCGCCTGTCAAAACCAGAACGAAAGGGCGAGGAAGACCTGCAGGTCTTCCTTATCTAAAAGTACATATGTCTGGGTTCACATCAAGAGAAAGTCGACCTGAACTCCCCTAACCTTATTCCTTCTGAAGAAAGTGGTGGGAGAGAGAGCAAATGTACAGGAGGATGGAGTAAAAACCGTGTTGGGGAAGATAATGATAAGGGCTGTGATTCCGCCTTGCTTTCATGTTCTTGTAATCTTATATAGCTTCAGTCTTCAATTAGACTTTTTTTTTCCCCTTTTGAAACTGTTCAAAGTTTAGTTTTGTGTGGTTTCTATACTCTGCCACATGGCAATTTTAAAACAGATTTAGTTGTTAGATCTGGTAGACGTGGTGTAAATGTTTACGCTCTAATTGAATCACTGTAAAAATAACTGCTGCTTTCTTTTTCAACATTGGGAGACTTCTGAGCTGGAAGTTTTATTTAGATCAAAAGTAAACTTCAGTGATTCTTTAAAGGTTCCTGTCTTACCTCCAAGTGTGGCTTAGCATTAACTGCTTCGTAAGGAAGAGCCTTGCATCACGGGACAGTGGCTAAGGCGTCTTTCCCAGTTTCTCATTTACATGGAAGATAAATGCTGAACTTGCACAGAAATCAGTGACCTTTAAGAAAAGCTGTTGCTGCACTTCTGGTGGTCTTGGGTTATTCTGTTCAGGTGACGCAGTGAGGGTGGCACAAAGGCTGTGCCAAACTGAACTGCCCAAGGAGCGGGGAAACGTAATGATGTTTAGGATGGGTGCAAGTCTGTCAGAAGGTAAGTGCAGAGGATTTGGGTAACGAGGGAAACGGGCTCAAGCAGCCGTGGTGGTAAGAGGATTTGATCCTGGCACTGAATTAGAATTGGTGTTATGATGCCAAGTGTTGGGGCAGCTGCTCGCATCTGCTAGAAAACATGATTTCTTTAGTTTGCATTAAAGGGATGGTGGGTTTTGCCTCTGTGTCTGCTGTTTCATCATTTTACGTTGCCTTTGCTTGAGATCCCTAGCTGCTCCGAGGCAATAAGTTGGAGGGTGGAGGTACAGGGAGAGGAGAGGCGTGCTGCAGGTCACTGCAAGCTGTAGTACCTTCTCTGCTTGTAACTAGTCTTGTCATTTTTATTGCAACACTGCCCAGAGGATGCAATCGGATGCCGCAGAAACAGGCTGAGCAAAGAGCCCGGTATGGTTGTGTGGGAGAAGGTCGTCAAGTGATTTGCTTGGTGGGGGGAACCTTCTGCCCTGCTAGGAGCTGCTAGCGGAGCTGAAATGGGCCATCCCCAGCAACCCAGCCGTTGCTGACCTGTGATGAGCCGGGAAGCTGAGGCAGGTCCCGACGGATCTTTGGATGAAGGCGGTGGCAGCTGTGCCACGGATCAGCTTTGCCGCATTTCTGAAGGCAAAAATGCGATGCTGGAGTGGGGCAGATGGAAGAGCAGGGGTGGAGGGAAGAGCTGTGGTAATCTAGAAGGCCAGCAGCGAAGCTGTGCTTGGGGCTGGGCTGAGTGTCACTTTTGGGGTGGCCTTGGTGGCTCTGCTGTGCTTCCTGACACCACTAGGTGCCTCTCAGCCTTTGCACAGCGGCTCTGCCACGGGTGCTGCTGGGAGAGGTGTGCAGGGGATGGCGGGCACACAAGATACCCGCTGCGGCTTCTGGCTGCTAAAACGACCGCGGTGGTGTGTTGTAAAAGGACGTTTCTGCTGCTTTTGCATTTTTTTTTTCATTCAGCATCGCTGTAGCTTTCCTTTTTCTAGAGCCGGGTTGGCAGGGTTTGACCGTAAGGGCATATGCTGGGGGAAGCATGGAACTGTTTAAGGCAGCGCTGTCAGCAGGAGTATCAAGTGTATAAAGAGCCTGTACTTAGCCGTGTACTGCGGATACACAGGCAAATTTTACGCGGTGTAAAATCCACCGTCCTTCTGGGGGTCCTTGTGTGGCTGGCTGAGCTCGGGAGCAACAGAGAGCAGCTGAGTTTTTCATTGCTGTGATACTGCCTGTGGCTGCCAGAGTAATTTATATGCTTAGAGTGATTTTTATATTTGCTCAGTTTGTTCCTGGCTCAGCGGGATTAGGTTTGGGGCTGACAAGAATATAATAATGATGAAGTTTGGGGGGGTGGGGTAGTATCTTCTCGTTCTCGGTCATTGTGAAAACACCGGTTGAGATTGTGGAACGGCGGGGTGTTGTTGGTGATGGGTGATGCATGTCGCCTGCACCGGCTCGACGCACTCTGCTGCTGGAGGAGGCTTGGGGCAGGACTGAGGGCACCTCTGGAAAATCCCCGTACAGGACAAGATCCTCTGCGGTAGCTCTGGATATGGGTAGAGAGCACAGAAATGGCAGATCCTGGTAAATGATCTTCTCAGCCTGACATTTTTTTGGCCCTCCAAGACCCCAATGCTACCTGTCTGCAAATTTGGGCTCATGGAGCCCTTACCTGCGAATTGTATTGGCTACTTCGGTTGCTGAATGAAGAGGACCAAACTGCTTTACCCATTTGTCCCTGCACCAGCATAAAAACGACTCTGGCTCTGTGACAGAAACATTTTTAAGAATCTTGTTCTTTCTTTTTTTTTTTCGCCCCAGAATTTGTCCCGGGTACAGCACGTACTGACCAGTCCCTCACGTTGAAACTCCATGAGGTGGCACAGAGTTTAATATTTCACCCTCCACTTTTTTGTTCCGTGCTCCAATGCTCCATTTTACCAGGCCAGCCAGCTTTTGACAGACATCCAGTTTTATTAGTGCTTTTAGCAGAAACCAAAATCCCACCTCCTTTGGCTTGCAAACAACCTACCGATTGAAGCCTGGGAGCAGAATGTATTTGTGTGTGTGTGTCTGCTGGGACCCATGCGAGTCCAGCTCAGAAAAAAAGAAAAACAGAGATTTGGAAATGTGTCTGGGACTTCTCAGGGGACAAAAAATAATATTTAAAAAAATAAATAAAATGAAAAGCCTCTTGCTTCAACTTGCTGCCTTACCTTTGGGTTGTAGGGTTTCCTTGGTTCCAGCTTGGGAGAAGCAGGGTGCAGATAAGCAAATAAGGGGATCAGTAGGACCTGATTCAGAAAGCACTTAAAAATGAAACGTTAAAGTACCTCCTGGCTTCTGTGAAATATGTCTTCAATTGCCGTTTTCACTAAATGCAAGGCTGAATCAGGTGTGGGCTGTCCGGCAGCGGAGGGCGTGGGAGCCCAGCGGTGCCCAGTCCGGTCCCAGCGTTGGGCAGCCCATCTTTTGAGACCTCGGTTCCCTCTTTGTGAGAGGGATAAGCCTATTGGGTCCCTGTAATACACATAGAAAAGCTTGGTTTGTTGTTCTTTTTTTAAAATAGTGAATGTTACTTGTTCTCCTTTTGCCAAACATTAACTTTCCTTAAATTTTGAGACTCGAAGTGTAAAAGACAAAAGGCGAGACTTTTCAAGCTTCACTATTCGACTTCAGGCATTTTACAGAAGACCACTTTTTTCACACAAAGTCTTACTCCTTCTAAAACTCAGACCGATTTATAATCTCTTTATTTGAGCACTTCAAATTGCTAGTCACTTCTAAATAGAGATATTAGTCTCAGGCTTTCTACTTGTATTTATTGCCTTTGATGAAAGAGAGGGTGTCAGGAGAGGAAAATGAGTGGAGGCAGAGGAGACAAATAGGAGAAATTAAGGGAAGGAGGTGGAAAAGGGAACAAAGAAATCGATTAAATTATTTTGCTCACATATCTTTCCTAAGGATGATTATGTTTCTCTGGAAAACATCCCCTTCATTCGATGTGTTAATATTTAATCAGTTGCTGATCATTAAGTGCTTCTTGTTGCTAATTTGGGCGGGGAAGCGATGGTAAATGTTGTTTCTGATGGGGTTGCTGGTGACAATCTTGCTTGCTGCTGGGAATGTAAGTAGGTTAACAGGGCAGGTATTTTTAAGTCTCATTGCCTGGCAGCATCTAATCTTCCTTGCCCCTAAACTTCAAGGAAACCTCTTGATGCCTTTTCGTAGGGGGGTGCAAAGGCCATGGGAGCGTTGTCCGAAAGTCCCGACAAGAGTCCGTGATATCAGCAAATCTACACTAAAGGGTTTAGCCTTTTTGCCCTAACGTAACATTTGTTAGTGTGAGGTGCTGAAAACTCATTTTCATCATTTGGGCATGTGATATAAAGCCGCAGGATCTGAAATATTACAGTAACCATGGCTACCGGTGACTTATCTGAGGGAGTTTGACTTTTGTTTTGATTTAAGTGTCTTAATTGTAGTTTAAAAATCAGAATCTGAATGTGTTTTTTACTTAGGCATGAAACTAAAGGCATTAAATGATTTGCATTATTAAAATATCTATAATGCTGCCTTTCAAAGGTTCTTAAAGAAGGTCCTTAATATTCATACCCTATGTTCTAGATAAAGTTACTCTTCAGCTTTATGTTAGCTCTGCTGCTCTTGCCATAAAAAATTTCTCGCAGGCTTGAGTGCTCAGAAGGTGCCTCGCTGGCTATTTTGCAATCCCTAGTCCTTTGTTTATCCACAGAAAAGCTGTGGCACTACGTACTTGATGCATGCGAACACACACACGCGCTGCTGCTTTTCCTCCCTCCTCTTTTGTACCCCAGCCATGCCCTGTGGGGTCCTACCTTTAGAGCTTGTGTTTACTGCAGAGGCTGGCTGTTGGAAGTTTGCCCTGCTTAGAAATCTTGCCAACCCCCTTGAGTTTCTCCTGTGTAAAAAAAATTACCAAGCACCACCTGCCCAGAGAGTGGGGAAAATGTGGGTGGATATTAGCAAGGATGCTGAACTGGGCTGGAGAGCGAGCCTCACTAGCCCCGAACTATCCCTCGAGCCTCGCTAGCACCGAACTAACCCTCCTTCCAAGGAGGACCACGTTATAAAAGAAGAGTAGGAAGACGACAGGCAGTTGTGTAGCAAAAGATTTTTCTTATTTAATTCAATCACTGAAATGTTATAATCTGGCCTGGTATAATTCTCTCCATTTGTACTTGTGCAGTAGTTGCAAACATGCTGAAATACGAACTCATGCCTGGTAAGCCTTTAATTCCAGCTTTGATGTTTTTAATCATCAGTACAGATTTGGTAAAAATGATTCATTAGCTTGAAATGCATCTTGGATTACACGTGATGTTGTGGAGAATCGAGGAGGCAGAGACAGGGGATGGTTGTTCTTTGGGATGTTCTTTGTGCCTCATCTGAACTGATTCTTGAAGTGTGGCCCTTAAATATCTCTCAGCCCATCAGCTTAGAGGCCTCTTGGGCGTCCAGCCCTGTGTTCAGATGTCTCCTCGCTGCATCTGTTTCTGGTCAAAAAAATCAAGCAGTTCTTGCTCAGAAACAAGTTGGCTAAGGATGTGGTCAGTGTGCTTGGGGCAAGGATGAGCACATGGCCAAGCTCCTGCAATAGGTGCAGCAGCAGCAGGAGAATTTCTGGGCTTGTTTGCCTTCCCTGCCTGCTGTCTGCCTGGAACCACTCCCTTAACCCTTGCTTTAACATTTTTCACAAGCCTGCAACGTGCGTATGGTTTTGGATTCATTTTCCCCAAGCTACGGTCATATACACCATGCTGAACTCTTATCCTGCAGTGACTGGAGAGGATGGAAAGCAATCTGGCTTCAGAGCAGCGGCTTGGAGACAAATCCTCAATCCCGTTACTTGTTCCCTGGCAGTCCCTTTCTGAAAATCGGATACCAGTGATGTTATCTGAATCTTTGAGGGTACTGCCCAAAGTGGATCGCCCTTCTGAATCGACGTGTCTATCGAATTCCAGCTGCCCCCACCATTCCTGCGATGGATGCAGTTACATGAATATAAAGATGCCTTTCACTGCTACAGCTATTTCCATATGGAAAGTGGGATTTCTGTTCCGGCAAAGTCACCTTTATATCAATATATTCATGTTAGAGGCCCCGATCATGAAAACATTTTCGGATCCTCTTGCAGATCACTGTGAAGCCTGTGGGACGTGCAGTGGAAGCGCTGCTTGATGTGAATGTGATTTTTTTGTTTTACATTTTTTTCAAAGGATAAATTTGACTGGGTGCAGCCAGACACACTTGACCCCACCCCGAGATAGCATGCTCGGCCCCTGCCAAAGGACGCTCCGGCTGCAGAAACCTCCACAAAGCTCTGCGGCAGGGGAAGGACTTCACTCAGTGCCGTCCTTTTGAGGACAACGACAAAAAAACGAGGAAAATTCCAGAAGCTCTCCAGCCCTGCCTCCATCAGAAAGGGAAGGGGGAAGGAGCGGAATAAACTCTCACTATTGTGTGATGAAAGGCTTTTATCTTGAAGGCATGTTCTGAACTGCTGAGGAGTGGATGCAACTCTTCCGAAGTTTGTCTGCAAGGCTGTTTCTTCTGTAACAAATTGTTAAGCAACAAGTACATGGCATACTCAGATCTCAAATAAGATAGGGACAGCCTCACAAAGGCACTTTCAGATGTTCAAGGCTTCCTTTTGTGCTGTGTCTTTTTTTTTTTTCAGTCTCTGACATCCAACGGCTGCCTCCCTTCTTCCTCTGTTCCTAATGCAGCGCAAGGAGTGGAAGGCAAGGCCATGCGGCATAATGCGTGTCGTGCTACGGTGTGCCCCGTGGTACGGCAGCCTGGTTTGAGCCAAGCCTGCTTTTATCACAAATCCCTTTTTACTAACCGTAGTGCATACAGCATTTGTTGCTGTTTTCTCACCTCTTCTCCTCCCGCTTCGTTTTTTGTAGAGCCTTTTACTTGATTTCTCATGCTTTGTGTGGATTTTATTTTGTTTCCAGCTTACGTGTTTCTTCTACAAGTTCTTTTTTTCCAGACTGAAGAAAACTGGACATTATCAATGCTTCTCTTACTGTTTGGTTTCGTTTTGCCTTTTTTTCCCCTGGAGGATTGTGTAATCATTGGATCCTTTCATTCTATACCTGTAAATAGACAAAGGAACTAGTACAGGGAGTTTTTCAGGGGTAGCTGTTCACAATTACCTATTGAAATGAATCGCACGTGCAAACACGTTTATTCCAGCACAGAAATATCTACCTGCCCAGATTTAGTCCTCCATCTACTTTAAACTAACACTCCGGTTATTAGCAGTGCCTGTAAAAGTTAATGGAGAAAAAGGAAAAAAAGAGGAATGTTTGTTCAGGTAAAGCTTGTTGTTTGAAGAGGCACCCGCACTGGGAGGGTTGTGGATATAGTGAAAGCAATCCTATATGGGTAAGCCCTTAGGCTGGGAAAGGGCGTATTTAAAACTGGTCTGAAAAAAACGCTGAAGAAAATTCCCCTGAGAAGAATCCCGCAGGGGATCAGGTCTAATGAAGTTATGGTAAACTCAGGAGTTACTGTCTCCTAGATGAGCTGCCGGAGCTGTGCGTGTGTATTTTACCTGTCCAGCGTGAAGCAAAATGGGTTTGCTTGGTGAACGATACGGTGTTCAGAGAGGCAAGATCGTTTCCTTGCTTATGCTCGATGTTTCCTCCTTTCGACTCCAGCGAATCATAGCCATTGTTCCAGAGAGGAGAGTAAAATGAGTTTGACATGATGAATATTCATGCACTCGCTCCCTCCAGCCTCTTTCCTCTTTCGCCATGGGAAGAGCTGGAGAGGATAGACATTTCTTGGCTCGCGGAGTAATGGATAAAGGTCTTGTCAGCAACTGACTTTTTGCTAATCCTTTTTATTATAGGGAGGATGTTGTAGCTGGACTCCACTCTCTGAACTAAAGACTTTTTAGTATGCTTTGACTTTAAGGTAGGGATTTCAGATCTGTGCTACAAGAAGCACAGCTGACCGCTATCAGTCATCCCAGTAGGAACTCATATGAATTTTGAGGCGCGTTCCCAAGCCTGAGGAGTTTTGAAAGAGACTGCAAAGATTTGATATCTGCATCCTGCAGCATCCCAAAGAGCTCTAGAGCTACTCGCACAAAGCGGCTGCCCTCTCAGTGCTCTGATGAACATCACAGATTTCCCCTAACTCGCCCCTTCTGTAAAGCTTGCAGGAAATTGCAGTCCGATAAGTTAGGCAAGTAGCAAGTCCTGTCCATTGTTCCTTATTGTTTGAGGATTGTTTACATCCCCTTTTTGGTTGTCCCATCTCCCTGACTCTTCTCTGACCTTGCCTACTTGTTTCGTCCATTGTGTGTGGCTTTTGTTGTTGTTTAGGTAGTGAGCTCTTGGGGACAATTGTTAGCAAATGATGGGATTATACAGCCCCTAGCACACTGGGACCTAGTCTCTGTACTATTTTTTTTGGCTTTGTTGGTATATTCTACCTAAGTAATAACAATACTACCCTTTAAGTACAGTACTAAGCGCGCTCTCCCGCTGTGGACTTGGGAGCAAGTAATACAGCTTTCCAGATCCGGTATGATCTGGAATTGCTTGGGATCTTTTGTCACGCTTCCATAAAAAAATATTTCTTAAAACGCAGAGACCAAATAGTAGGATGCTTCTGAAGACATAAACCCCATCCTGAATACTGGTCCTTGTGCACGTTTTCTTCCCAGAAGGACTTGGATCTTGATCCTGAAAAGGAGTTCCGAATCAGATTAAATTTGCAAATGAATTTAGGATTTCATGCTTCTGTTGGCGTGAGTGGACCCTGTTTGGTGGGCAGGGCGTGCTGGCGCACTATCGCCTTGCTCAGGAAATCCGCAGCATAATTGTAGTTATTTTCAGAGGAGCACAAAGCATCTAATAGTCTTTTCTACTTGTGCAGAGATACTGCTGATGTTCACCTCCAAATCCAGCATTCTCACTGACAAGTGCATCTGAGGCCAAGTGAATCGAAGAATGATGCTCTCCACGCTGGGGAACATGTGCAAGAGGCATTGGGAAAACCAAGGAAATATTTACACTGGGAGGGGACTGTTTACAGTGCAGTTCAAACAGTTGACGTTATTTAGAGCAGCCAGTGCTATGTAATATTTTGCTTTTGCTCTTCTCATGAGGGTCAGGCATAAGGAAAGGATCAAATAGGGCTAGCAGGGCCGTCCTTGGACGGTACAGAGTCTCTAACAGCTGCAGTCAGGATAGGTGGTGAGAAGAATAAGCAACTGTGATTCAGTCTTGTGGTTGAAGTCAAGGTCAGGGTGGACTCTGGGGTAGTTGTAGTGTGGGGACACCAATGTTCGTTGGAGATTTTGGCCCCACTAGCTGATGTTTGGATGGTCTCTGAAGCCCATGTGTGCTGCAGCGTGACGGGTTGTCAGTAATGCGAAAGTATAATTTAAAAATTTGGAAGTCTCTTTTGTATTGGGAGAAGGGAATACAACTGAGGTACTGATGTCATGATGTTCTGTGTGGCTATTGAGCTGGGAATTTGCGTTCAACCTGCTTCATGTTACAGTATCTTCCCCAGCATGCTTTGTAGGTATACCACATACTGTTTTAATTTAAAACCAGCCTGTCTCTCTTGTTCTGTTTTTAGCATGGCTGACAAGAACAGCACCCTGAAATGCACGTTCTCTGCTCCTGGCCACAGCACCACTCTACTGCAGGGACTGGCCTCGCTCCGAGCTCAGGCTCAGCTGCTTGATGTCATCCTCACTATAAATAATGAAGTGTTTCAGGTTCATAAAGTTGTCTTGGCTGCCTGCAGTGACTATTTCAGGTGAGAATCCGATAGGGAAGCAGGCATTTTTACCTTTCCCATTGGTTTTCTGTTTCCCCAACCTCCCCCACCCCAACCTCCCCACCACACCCCAAAATCACAACCACGCACAACACTTTGGAGGTATGGTTTGCCCCACGGATGTTGGTGGGATTACCTGCAGGCATGTAGAGGCTCAGAGGAAGTCCCTCTGCATACAGATGAGGTTTGTTTGACTACAGCCGCTGGGCCAAGACGCAAGTTCAAGCCCAGGTCTTGAACCCACCTCAGCAGCATTGGTAGGTGCTCTGCCTGCGGAAGGAAACAGGCTTTTGCCCTGGAGCTACTTGAGCCGATTTTGAAGCGGCAGCGAGGGCTCTGAAATGAGTCATCCCATTGAATGATGGTGCCCATTGTAAATACACTCATGTTATCTTTAAATACCACTGATCTGTCTACAGTGCTTACTCTTCGCAGGTTGAAGAGTATGAAGCATTTTGTGTGTGCCTTTCCCAGATGCCCGGGAGATAGGGGGGAATTGTCCCGTCTTGTGTGGGTAGAAAACTGAAGCATGGAGATGAGTTTTCTCAGCCAAATTAATGCAGAGTGAGCCAACTGCAGAGCAGGAAATTCAGTCTTCAGCAAAAAACTGTATTCATCCATCTTGCCTCTGTCAAACTCTTTTGTAATGGTTCTCTGTCTTGGACTGACTTCTCTTTTGAGTTAGGGATCTTTTCTGGCAGCACTAGTGGCAGCATCAAGCGAGGGGCATGCTGGAGGCAACGGGTCTAGGGAAGGTTCAAAACAACAGGGAACTTCACCTGGGTGTTGTTCTAGACAGCGGGTCATAGCAAGTAAGGGTGGAGAAGGGCTGTTCAACAGGGTTTGCAATCCCTTGACGTGTAGGCTCCTTCCTGACCTGAGCAGACTAGTTTGCTGAGCAGGTAACCAAGAGCAAGGGACTTCAGTGTCCTTTGGCGTATCTCTTGTATCCCTTTGCCTGTTTCTTCAGCTGCTCTGATGATGTCTGTCTTATGTACACGCATATTTTCTAGGCTGTTCCCTTCTCTCTCCCTTTGGTAACATAAACCTTCTAAGCTTATCACTCTCCTTAACAGGCATGCAATTAATGATGGAGCTGATCTCCCACCAAATGCTAATAGCGCTATTTGTATTCATAAATGCTGTATGCAGTGCCACTGCTAGTGTGTTTTCACTGTCGAAATACAATTGCTGAGTAGGTTTCTTGTTTTAACTTCTGTGGTGCTAAGGAAGGTTGTCCTGGGGAACAATGGCAGAATAATCTAGCTTTTGAAAATAACTCTGTTTTTATGCAGAAGTGGGGAGGGAAAAGAGTGAAATTGAGGCATTTATATAATCAGCATTTTAGAACCATAACACTTTTTAAAGCAATTGCATTCTATTTGATGATTTGTCTTCATCATGGCAACGATAATGCTTTTCTTTCCTTATGCACGTTCAGCTCTATGTAGCTAATGCACGAGTACACATATGTCTGCATATCCTCTGGGGCAAGGGATCAGGGCAGCATGCTGTTCTGTGACATGGGATATGCAAGGGGATTTTAGCAGAATGCTCTCATCTGCTATATGGACAAATAATTGCGAACAGTATTCCTGGTCACTCGGTTACAGAAAGCTGATTTCATATGCAGATATTTCCTTATTTAGGTCATTTAGGATTTCTTGGGTTTATGCTGGACGGCAGCAGGTTTTCTAGCCTGGTTTGGACAGGAAACTTGGAACTCCTGTCTTTTGACATTGTTCCCAAGATATTCCTTTATTCCTGTGTTGATGTAGAAGAGGAGGGTCTGTTCAGCATTTACTCTGACTAACTTGCACCTTAGAGTCACTGCAGCTTCCTAAGGCAGCTCTAATGACACCGCGCCTTCACAATGAATTTACATTTCCGATGGAAAAGAGTAGGTTATCGATGGTGGAAAAAACAGCCCCAAATGTGCAGGCAGCTGGCAGCAGTTTAAAAGGTCTTTTGTATGACAGCCCGTAGCCTGGCTGTGATGTGTGTGCAATGGCAGTGAATGGTGAAACTCCATGTCCCAGTTCTTCCAGCAACCTGTTTTGACTTTGACTTCCCCAGAACTGCTCTGCTACTGCTTGTTGAATACTACAGAGCGCAAACCTTTGCCCCCGAGCTACCCATATATAACAAAAACTGCTGAAATTTAATGTAATCGTATAAAAAAACAAATGTGCAGTTATGTCCCCATCACGCCCACAGGCCCCGTAGCTGGGAAATGCAGCACCGCTCTAGAAGACTGGTTTACGAGATGTCTGTGCGCAGTCCTTGGCGTGGTATGTGCTTCCTGTGGAATTTAGAAGCCTCCCAAGGAGGTGATTGAGGGCCTAATCTCTGCACGGCCTGGTCAACTGATGTGCTTGCAGCTGTGCTGTAACAAAATCTGTTGGTTTTTTTTTTTTAATTGCCTGTTAGCCCCCTGCCGTCGTACTGCAACATGACAGACGTTTTCTGAAGTGGCTGCAACTCCTATTTTTCTTAAGACATTGGGAATGAACCTTGGAGGGGAGGTTCTGTCGTGATTACCAAAGCTGTTCATATGATGTGTTGCATCTGCAATATTTAAGCCATTTCGTAGCTAGCCTATGACACAATGGGCTAACAGAAATCTTTGCCTAAAGGCAGTGCTGCAGGCAAGCTCAGAGGATCGCAGACGTCCTAAACACAGGTGTCTTCCGAAGTGTATTCTTTCTTCGTGCTCACAAATCCTGCATTTCTTTGTGCTCACAAACTCTTTAGGGTATGGTTACCAATCTCTGCTGGTGCGGATCCCGTTGTATCCTTTGGTTGTTGAATATCATGGATTTGTGGGTGTCCAGTGTACTACACTCCCTGCTCTGGTAGCTCTGCCTACTTCTTGAAGCTGTGTCCTGTGGTCCGCTCTTACTTAGGCTGCCAGTAGGATTGAAAAACTTAACTTTCTGATAGCTGAATATTACTTCTTGGTGCACTGTTTATGCAAGCTTGATGTAAGTAATCGCATACTCTAATTTATCCTGGCTTTTAGAGATTTAGCCTTGATTTATTCTCCCCCTTCCCCATCCTCCCTAAGAGAATCAGTATGTTTAAAAAAAAATAAAATAAAATTCTGAAGCGATGCATCATTTTACGCGTATTTAAAGGGGGGAAAATTTTTGTTTGTGTTCTTGACCTCCAGGGCAATGTTCACAGGCGGGATGAGAGAAGCCAGCCAAGATGTGATCGAACTGAAAGGTGTATCTGCAAAAGGACTGAAACACATAATAGACTTTGCGTACAGTGCTGAAGTGACTCTTGATCTTGACTGTATTCAGGATGTGCTGGGAGCTGCTGTCTTCCTCCAGATGGTGCCTGTTGTGGAGCTCTGCGAAGAATTTCTGAAGTCTGCCATGAGCGTAGAAACGTGTCTCAATATCGGGCAGATGGCCACCACCTTTAGCCTCGCATCCTTGAAGGAATCAGTAGATGCATTCACTTTTAGGCATTTCCTCCAGATCTCCGAGGAAGAGGATTTCCCCCCCCTGCCGCTGGAGCGCCTTGTTTTCTTCTTGCAGAGCAATAAGCTGAAAAGCTGCAGTGAAATCGACCTCTTCCGTGCTGCTGTCCGCTGGCTGCAGTATGACCCAACCCGCCGTGCCAATGCCAGCCAGGTCCTCTGCCACATCCGCTTCCCGCTGATGAAGTCCTCGGAGCTGGTGGACAGCGTCCAGACCTTGGACATCATGGTGGAAGATGTCTTGTGCCGGCAGTATTTGCTGGAAGCGTTCAATTACCAGATCCTGCCCTTTCGTCAGCACGAGATGCAGTCCCCTCGGACCACCATCCGCTCGGATGTCCTGTCCCTCATCACCTTCGGCGGCACTCCCTACACCGATAACGACCGCACTGTGAGCTGCAAAGTCTACTACCTGCCGGATGCCAGCGTGCGCCAGTTCAAGGAGCTGACGGAAATGGAGGTGGGCAGCAGCCACTCCTGCGTGGCCGTGCTCGACAACTTTGTCTACATCGTAGGAGGGCAGCACCTGCAGTACCGGAGTGGCGAGGGAGCCGTGGATATCTGCTACCGTTACGATCCGCACCTGAACCAGTGGCTGCGCATCCAGGCCATGCAGGAGAGCAGGATCCAGTTCCAGCTCAACGTCCTCCACGGCATGGTGTATGCCACCGGTGGGAGGAACCGGTCGGGGAGCTTGGCCTCCGTAGAGAAGTATTGCCCCAAAAATAACGAGTGGACTTACGTGTGCTCCCTGAAACGCAGGACGTGGGGGCATGCTGGAGCCACGGTAGGAGACAAATTGTACATATCAGGTGGGTATGGCATTTCAGTGGAAGACAAAAAAGCCCTGCACTGTTACGACCCCGCCGTGGATCAGTGGGAGTTTAAAACCCCAATGAACGAACCCAGAGTTCTGCACGCCATGGTCAGTGCAAATAACAGGATTTACGCTCTGGGAGGCCGCATGGACCATGTTGACCGTTGTTTTGATGTTTTGGCTGTGGAATATTACGTGCCTGAAACAGACCAATGGACAACGGTGAGCCCTATGCGTGCAGGTCAGTCGGAAGCTGGCTGTTGTTTACTAGAAAAAAAGATTTATATCGTAGGAGGGTACAACTGGCATCTGAACAATGTTACAAGCATTGTGCAGGTGTACAACACAGAAACTGATGAATGGGAAAGGGACCTACATTTTCCAGAATCTTTTGCTGGGATAGCATGCGCTCCTGTTATACTACCGCAGGTAACGACCCAGAGATAACTACGTGCGGCTGCGTCGGCCCGTGAAATCACCTCGTGTTGCATGTTATCAGGATGCTGTGTTGTTTCTTTGTTGTTTGCAAATGGTATTGTGCATTTTGTGGGTGAGGGAAGGAGAAAAATAGCTTGCGTTCCCTCCTCCATAAAGTCCCTCCTCCTCTTATGTAGTGTTCTGGCAAGCGTGTTTCATCAGAAGCACTTGTCAGCTAGTTAGACTTAACAGATGTTACAGCTGGAAAAAGCTTTTCTCTTTTTTTTTCTGGTTTTTTTTTGATGGGCAGGATGCATTTTGCCAACTTTTCATATTTTTAACAATGTTACGCATTGCAAACACTGACAGCTCAGGAGTAACTAAGTACTGTGGTATGTTTAAAAGAGTTCAGGTGTGATTTTTATTAATGGCTCCAAAAATCATTGTATGTCGCTTTGTTTTTTAGCAAACAAAAAAACCAAAACCTGTATAACATACTGACCTCCAGAAGCAATAAAGGGACAGTGGGAGCTAGAAGAGCTCAGGTGCTTGGATTATGAGCATATTCTTGCTTTTCAAAGGTGACTGGGGTTTTTTTCCCCTCCTAAAAGGGGAATACTTATCCCTGCACACCTCTGGTCTCCGTTGGTTCTTCATTGCTTGGATTATACTGCAATTCCAGATCCCTTCCTCACCCCCTCCAGATAGCAGCATGATACTCTAGTCCAGAAATTCTCCCTTAATTGGGGCATCCAGAGTTTGCAACACTAAAGCCATGTTGATAGCTTGATTACATATAAATGGGCATGATTATTATTATTTTTTTTAACAACTGCCAAAAATTTGTTTGGCTTTACTGGCAATAAGAGCTCTGCAGCTGTTCGTCTGGGCTGACCCACTAAAGCAGAGAGCGCCCAGAGTTTCTGGTTTAGGACCCCGCTGCCTTTGCCTTTCCGATCGCTCCACCAGTACGCGTTCATCCAAACCCTTTTCATACAGTAAAGGAGGTGAGTGCTACTTCTTCATAAGCTTGAAGGTTTTCTCCCTTGACTTGTAAATAAGATACTTGGCATCATCATATGATGGAAGTCTAAGTGGAATGGGGCTTTTTTTGGTGGTTGTTGCCAGTGGGTATTTTAAATTAAGAGATTCATTTTAAGATGACTCCGTCATTTTTGTGAAATGTGTTTACTGCACAGAATACCATTACTTCCTGAACTTTCCTTTACTCCAAGCTGTTTTTTCTAATTAATTTGACTGATTAATGAATTGAAAGTTTCCCCTTTTATCAGGTATTCTGTTTCAAGGGCTTTGTTTTGTATCTGTCTACGTTTGATTTTGATGTATGCAATCGTCTTTTTAGAGAAACTGTTGCATTCTGCTGTTAAATAAATACTGTGCTGTAACCTTTAGAGACAATATATAACGTCGGTTTTGCTAATGAATCATCGATCAGGTCTGTGTAAAGCATGAGCTCCATACCTCAGATTCACTTAAAGATGTTTTTCTCTAATAATGAAATCAAAGCACCTTTGGATATGATACGGTGAGGGCACACGCTCCTCAGTTAAGCTCTGCATTCTAAATTTTAGATAAAATGATGCGTAGTTGCATCTGTTCCTATCTATTTTGCTGGCTTGCCAGTAATAAATTAATGAAAAGTACTTGTTGTTGTATAGTATGCTGAAGTCAGTGGGCAAGCTCCGCTTTCTAGCTCTTAGGCAGTTAATTTACTCCATTCTCTGTTCATTTGGTCTGGCATAGAAGCTAGAAACACTGCAGAACAGTCTTGGCAGATAACAAGCAAATTCTGAAAGGATGAAATGTAACTTGATACAAGCTTCAAAGTTACAAAATAATGGATTTTCTTTTTTTAATGCTTCCATATGTGTATGAAAAGGGTACTTTCTTAGGTTAGTAACAAATGGAAGGTAACTTCCAATGCGTGTGTCATTCCTTCATCATCGCCTTCCTAAAATACTTAGTATTCTTCCCTATTTTATTTAAATTTTCCTACCAAAAGCATTTCTATGGCAGCAATTGATGGTTTGGGTGTTCTCTAATAACTGAGTTTTTCTGAACGTGCAGCCTTAGTGCTCATAAGCCACACCACGTCAGATGACTGGAGAGCCCATGCGATGACCATAGTTGGCATCTCTTCATAAGGAAACCATGCTTTATTTTTCGCTTCAAGCTTCTAAGGTACGTGCGTGTGTCGGGGGGGTAAAGCATGTTTGGTCTCACTTTTAAGGTCAACCTTGCAAAAATAAACTTAACCTCTGCAGTCATCCATACTGGAACGGTGGCTTTGCAGATAGGAGGACACACAAAGCCATTCTGTAACTGTATTTAATAAACAGACCAACGGTTGCCTGCCATGCAGCAAACCTGCCTGGTACCCGTGTTCCCATTCCCTGGCGCTGCGGAGCGGGTGCTGGGAAAGGTTTCCAGATTCTTTCACTGAGACTTGCGATAAAGCGCTGCTGTGCACCACCTCTCTTTGTTACTGGAATGTTCTTTTTATAGCAATATAACTAATTATTTTTCATAACGTTAGCTAGAAATATTCTAGCTGTTCTAAACTTAGCAGAGACTGGCTAAAATATTTGTGGAAGTGCATATCATCCGTATTGATAATAAAGTTTGTTTTACCCCTGTGAAGTATGTCGTTGTGGCTCTGGGCTGTTTTGTGCATAACCTGTCCGTTATCCTGAAAATAAACGGGTTTGATTCTTTTGCTGTATTGCAACAACTTGACAGCTAGATGAGGGTCTTCACATAAATATTTAAGTGATCGTGCTCCGTGGACGGGTTGGAGAAAACGCTTTACAGGATGCCCCGCATGAAAAGCAAGTGGACTGGGCTCCTCTTTTCTTCAGGAATGAGCAAAGCCAGATAAATGTTTGATTGCACTCGGAGTCACTTATTAGTCTCAGAGCAGCAATAAACATTATAGGGGTAAACCTGATTTGGTACATTTTAAAATACCCTTGAACAGATGGGGAACAGTAAAAGCACAGCATCATTAGTTCTAGGTATTTGCAGAGTATGCATGTCCCGTTAGGGACTCCTGTCATGGCCAGGATAATAGCTTCTGTCTTCTCTGATGTTTATGGGCCTAAAAAGTACTTAAAACTATGAAGAAAGAAAGCACTAGAACTCTTGGCAGGGTGCAGAATAGCTAGAGATTGGGAATGTCTGCATCCTATTAATGGTGTCGTTGACCCTCTTCCAGAGGGTCTGTCGGCTCAGCAATCCGACTGTCACTTCTCCCTATCCTAGAACCTTGCTAATTCACGCAGACGTGTCCTAGCTTTCGTACCGAGGTCTCGGAAGTTTAATAGCAGTGGAAAATTTCATTTCTTTGATTTACAATGAATGAAGGCGCTCCCACTAGCTCTCAGTACCCTGGTGCTGATTTAAAGTGATGCTGTGCAACAGAACTGCTGGGGACCTCTTGTAAGCCGCATCAAACCTAGGCAGACGTTTCCACTTCCACGTCTGTGATAAGGTCTTTAGTTGCTGAAACTCTGCAAACTTTAGGGACATTTATCATGCTAGGATTATTGAAGCCAGACTACTGTCAGAATAAATAAAACATGTTTCCCAGTGCAACTCTAATTATGATTTTTAGCCAGTTGTGTAATGTGCAGAACTTTATTTACAATAAATCTTCCAGTTGCTTGCATAAATGAATGAGATTTCATCACTTGTGACTTAAGGACCAGGAAACATTAATGTGGCTGAATAAATTGACAGTCTAGCCTGGGTGTGTTGGCATGTCAGGCGAGCGAGGCAGCAGAGCCGGCTAGCGTTGCCTTCCTGAGAGGGCTCAGCTATCTTGAATTTCACCTGGGAGCATATATATATCATATAGACATCTCTCCCTTCAAGTTATTTTTTACAGAGACAGCTTAGATTCTACTCTGCATTTTAATGGTGAGTAGGCACAGTATCATCCCACAGACTCCAGAACTTTTGTTTCTCGTTCCAAACTAATAACTGAGTTTCAGTAACGCAAGTTTGGCACTTTTCAGTTTAATATTTCAACTTTAGGGAGTCTCACAGAAGTTTTGAAATTATTTGGGGGGCGGGTACGATTTCAGTTGCTCCAACATTGAATGTTCCATAAAACGAACACGAAATGTGCTTTCTGCTTGGAAACAGCTGCTGGTTTAGCTGTGCAACCTGAAATTAGCCTCAGATTGTAAGACAAAGGGTAAAGACTTAGCAGAGAGCGATGGTGGGGGCCTGCAGGAGGGCAGCATTGGAGTAGCGTGTGCAGTTTGCAATGGAAAGTAGAAAAGCTGTTAGAGCAAAAGTTTTCAGGAGGTTTTATAAGCTGTAGAGAGCAAATCAAAGGTTCTTGGCTCGGTCCCTGAGGCTTTGCAGTTGCTATTTCACACCCAGGCCTCTGTCACATAATTAGCTAGAACTAGTTTATATGGCTTCTTAAAAAATGAAAATCTTTTTTGCTTGTTTATGCAGGCTACCAGCCAGTCTGCTTCTGGCTACACTGCCTTGTATCTGGAGCAATTCCTTTGAAGTGACTGGAGTTGCACTACGTTAACACTGGAGTACCTAGGGCAGAATTTATCCTTTTAGCTGAGTTTACTATTTTTGATGTGTATCTTCCAGTCGCAATGCTTTGAAAATGTACTAAAAAGTAGTTTACGTATGGTTATCTGATGTTTGTAATCAGGCTGCTAATCTGTGTCTCCCTACAAAGTTTGCAATTATTTGCTTTAAAAACATCCTTTTTTTTTTTTCTTTCTCACTGTGGCCTGGGGTCTTGTTTAAACACGTGATCCTCCTTACAGATGCGGATTTACTCTTTGGCAGTATCAATACTTGCATTCAGTATTAGTGCCTTAAGGATAGTGGTTTACAACTGGATTTAGAAGGAATGTATGAATTTCGCTGAGGTTTGGAAGAGAGAAATTTGCCCTGCGGTGCAGTTAGCGTGTCTGGACCTTAATTTTGCACGCTTCGAGGGTCTCGCGTGATGAAAGCTTCCTTATGCCAAAAGTGCGTGCTTGCTATTTCTTAGGAAGAAAATCAGTGCATATACCATGGAAGGGGGGGGGGCAGGCTTAGTCCTTGGATGAGTTAGAGGTGCTTTCCATGTGCAAGCCTGTGTGTGCTCACAAGTCCTGCAGCCTAGGGCAGCTGTCCCGTGCTACTTGCAACAGCCTTCCTCTACTTTCTATGGGGCTGCACCGTGCTTCAGGCTTTTCCTCGTGGTATCGGAGTCTTTCTGAAAGCCTGGTGTGTTCTGTTGGACTGCAGCTGTTGCAGTTACGCTGGGGGTAAGAGGAGGAAGAGGGACGCTATCCTTCCCGACTTTGTTGGTAGTATTAGCCTAGAAATGTGTCCACCCATTGTACCATG
>NW_008825502.1:21927-27064 GCF_000699105.1 Pygoscelis adeliae
TCAGCTGAAGGCTTATAGCTTGCAGTGGAGCAGCTCCCATTTTCACAGTGAAAAACAGGTTGTTACATTCCTTCTGAGGCTTTTTCAGGACAGCAATTAGAGTTCGAGTGAATGACTCGCTGCTGCTATCCAAGAGGCCCGAATGGAACTTCTTAGAAATGCGCTTTTCTCGAGGCACGGATCCTTCATCTGCAAAGCCCAGAGGCTTGCGAGTAGCACAAGGCACCCCGTTCTGGGAGGCACTTAAGATGGTATTTCAGTCCAGTGTAGAGTTTGCTGTTAAATGTACGCGTAGGTATTCTGCTGAAATAGGGTATAACCACACGTCTGAAGTTGCCATGTACTGATGTGCTCTGCTGAATTGCAGCCTTAAAATGGCTACAGCCAGCGACCAGATCTGCACTACAGACTTTGCAAGAGAAATCTGCCAGTGTCCCTGAAAAATAAAATCAGTTTGTCCCCTGTCGAATTGTCCCATTTGGCAGGTTTATCAATGCAGCTTGTTTTGCGTCGGTAGCAGGAAGAGGGAGGGAGAAAGGAGGCGCTTTTACTTTGCGGCTACAAAACAGTTTGCAAGCACGGCTGCATCATAGAAGAAATGCTCTTCTGTTAGGGCACACCGCTGTTCCTGTCCCAGTAAAGCAGTCCTTGTAGAGACGTAACCTGTGCTGCATTTGCACACCTTGTCCATTTGGTGTGCAAATGAAATCGGTGTGCGTAGGGCAAAGAGAACAGCTCAGTCCCAGAAGCCACCAAAACGGGACTACTGTGGTGGATGCTTAGTCTCCTGCTGAGAAATCGACTTTCTGTAATGCTCCTACTTCACTGAGAGTGAAATGATTGAAACTCAGGAGGTGCCTGAATTTGGCTGGCATATTTGTCTAACTGTTCATCAGGTTTTCATGCAAAAATTACCCGTACCTGCAAAAAAACACACTGAATTCTCCTTCACCCTTAGATTCTTATTTTTTTTTTAATACCTTCAACATGAAAATCGAGCCTTTAACTTGTAGGTAAACATCTGTCCTAAGGCTTGGAAATAGCAGAGGTCGGTTTTGCACTGGGACGTGAACCAGAGGAGTAGGCAGGTAGTTGACTCTGGAGCCCGCTAGCCACCGTTGAAGCTAACGGTTCATAGTATTATATTTCTGCTGCTTTGTATTTCTGCTCGGGTGCAGTAGGAGGGAGCAGGACAAGGCCTGATCCTTGTGCGGTTTCACACCAGGGATTGTTGCCTACCCTACAGCTGTTTTATTATACGCGAGTGCTCAGGAAACGTCTGCAAAAAACTTTGGATTTTAAATCTGTTACTTGTGACCCTTTGAGCACACGTCCCTGAAGCTGAACCATGAAATTTAAAAAGAAAATATTTTCTGCTACTTTATATATAGAATATCACCAAATTCTCTGAACTTGGATTCGACAGAAGGCTACGGAAGGAAACATCTTGCTCTCTGACATGCTTCTCTGTCTGATCTACAATTTGATTTGCAATGGTGTAATCTCTTAGTGGTAAAAAAGTATTTCCCGGTTTCCTGTTTGTTTCAGTAAAGTGCACAATTCTTACTGGTGCCTCACTCTTTAGTGCTGACTGTGAATACACCCGCATAGAATACTTCGCCTGCCATCCAAGTGTTATCTTTGGAAGGACAGAAAGTGGCTGCCGCTTTACCGGCTCACCACATCACCTTAGCATCATGGGAATACTTCTTGCTTCAGCGTGGCATGAAGCCAAGCCTTGATTCTGGGAAAAATAACCGTAACAGAATCCTCTGTGTGGCTGCCAAAGTACTTCAGAGCTCCAGAAGATATGACTTGTAGAAACGAGAATAATATCTTTTAGCAGTCGGTGTTTGCTTGCTTTCTGTAATTGTAGAATTTACAGGGAATGGTAAAGAAACTAAACTGGAAGGCTGACGAGGGAATGCTGGTATAGCGAGCAGAAGCAAGCGTTCTGTCTGACTGCGAGTTGGTTTGCTTGGGCTGCTCATCAGACTTCATGAGGGGGCGGTGTAGAGAGGGTAATTCAGGTGCTTTTGTCTGCCCTCTGGAAACAAGGATATCTTCAATTAAAGAAATGGTCACAAATTCCAAGTGAAACAAGAGAATGTTTTCCTACTGAAAGCACGGTTTGGAGCTCCGTTCAAAATAGCATTGGAACGAGCGACTCTGTGGAAATCACAGGATATTCTTCTCTGAGGATAATGGGAATGTCAACAGGAACATTAAGTAGGAAGTGTGAGAGATCAAAATCTTTGTGTCTGTAGGCAAAAAAATGTCAGCTTATTCGTTGATCAAGGCACAATGTCATGCTGTCTGCTGTCGTGTAAGTTGTTCAACCTCACACCTTCTTCTGAAGCCTCTAAGGGAGAATACGGAAGTAGCTGGATCTCGTCTGCCAGAGCAATTCCAAAGGACCTGGAGGATAACAAACGAGTGATAAGTAAACACAACCTCCTCCCTGCAACCCGCTTGCTCTCGGCTGCATCTGCTCTCAGAAGCTGCAGGTTGCTCAGTAAGGAGTTGTTTGCAACAAAAGCAGATGTGAACACAACAGCCCGGTCCTCCAATGACTCTTTGTTTGCTTCAGAGCAAAGCTCTGAGTCTCAGTTACAAGAAACTTTTTCATAACGCGTCTGGAAGGCTGGGGGAGATAGAACTGCTGTCTCAGGGGATCCCATCGCAGCTTTCTAGTGAGATCAAGTTGTTCGCACATGGCCCCATATGTGCTCAAGGTGAAGACGGCAGGAGACATAAATAATACTTAGGGTATGAGCTCATCATTTTGTCAAATGCATGGCATATCTCCTTCGGTGGAGGAAGAAGGAAACCTGGCACCCATCTAAAATGTCTCCTTGCCAATGCCTTAATGCAGTCAAGATTTACATTGTCTGCTAGGTCATGCACTTAGCAGCCATTCAGATCCACCCACACCCCAAAACGTGGAGCTGTGAGTGGGTGAGAAATTCCAGAGGCAACTCTGCAAACACAAATGTTGTATTGAAGAGACGTTTGTTACGGGAACCGTTTCAAAATCGGAGAATTTAAGAACAGAAGCAGGGTCCAGGTTGCACACTGGAATTCAATCTGATAAAGCTGCACAGAAACAATAAGAAAAGGGAGTCGTCTTAAGGGAGGAAGTTGTAACCCCCCCCCACCTCCCTGGCCATCTGCGTTCCTTCCCTGCGAACCGCGAGCAGGAGCAGCCGTCGGAGGGGAGATTTCACTCTCTTCAATCTCGGGAGATCCAAGAGGGGAAAATTTATCAAGTTTCATCTTAGGCACTTAATCTTTTGGTGCTATGGAAGAGGCAGAATGGCAGCTGGGTCTCTAGATGTTTGATATTACCACCCGTGGTATTCAATCCAGGATAACTCAACAAATTATTTATCATTGTCTCGCTTCTCGAGCAAAAAACAATGTGGATAATAGGTATCTTAGTGTTAAATCTTTATGATTTATATGCTTTTAGCGTGACAGGCCAATTTTGCAGGTCATATGCTGTTCATGTACACAGCTAGAGGGTATTTAACTGAACATGCCTGCCGGTTGTTTATTCCTGGTGGAAAATGCAAGAAGGGGTTAGACTAACATCTGTCAGGAATGACAGAGGAAGGGCTGATCCTGCCAGGGCCTGGACGATCTTTTAAGTCCCAGCTCTGTTTTCTGCGATGGTATCTCAAACCATGTTATAAACTTCTAAGTGCAAGCTGGCAACTAGAATTTAGGGTAGGACGTGAGTTTGTGGCTAATACTAATGCTAACAGTTGCTGAGCCGAGTTTCATCCATCCATCTCTAACAGCCTTGCAGCGGTGGATAATTATAATCTCTTCTTTTTACGTGGGCAGGAAATGCTTATAAATGACTGGTAAACTGACTGAACCGAGGCCACAAAGGTGATCAGTAGTGGAAGTGAGAGCAGAGTCTAATTTCTTTGATCTGCTGGTTCAACCGTGACAGGATTCAGTTACTGGAGTGAGCACTGTTCAGGGGCAGAGCAATGCAGCAAAAAAGGAGAGTGTCCACTTTATCTCTGTCGCTTTGTAAGAAAGAAATTGTAAAGGGCAACGTGTGGGTGTTGGGAAACAGCACTGTCAGGATTTATTACTGCCTAATGCGTGTGTCCTGCATATCACAATGCTTTGCACCCATCTGATGTTAACACAGCTGGAATCAATGGCTTAGCAGCCTAAGCCTGTGTTTCGAAACGGCTGTACTCCCTAGAACTGCCCGCTCACATCCCAGCAGGATCATCTCTGCCTGTCATCCCGGCCCCGTGACAGATACGCTGCGTCCCACACACATCGCCGGCTGTGTCGGCCAAGGTCCCGACTCCTCGGGGAGGGGGAACAAGCCTCTGGTGGCGTTGACGTAGAGTTGGGGTTCACCGGGAAGAAGTCTGTGTGTGCAGAACGCCACAGGAGAGGGAGAAGGGTGGAGCTGGATGCACTCGCAGGAGTTTGGCAGTGAAGACGTGCTTGCGTGGGAAGACTGCACCGTTTTGTTCTGCGTAGTTCAGAACAGAACTGCAGTAGCATCTTCTGCTTTGCTGTACAACGCACCTCAATGGACCAGGAAAACGGAAGACTTTCCCAATTCCTAAACCTTTGCCAGAAATAATGCCTTTACTTGGTATATTGGTACTAGATTTCCAATGTACAGGTAGCGCCTGTCCTGTAGCTTCACTTATCTTGCAGGAAGAGACAGCAACCGCCGAGTAGGAACCCTTGATTATCTTAAAAGACTTAGTAATGAATTTGTAGCTTGTTTTCCTCTCCCTGCTGCACACCCTGCTCCATCCGAGCACTGGCAGGTGGATGAGTAGGAGCTGGGTATCTTTTTTCACCTCATGCCTCAACAGGGCCCAGCCCGATCTGTGTGAGGTGCTGGGACAGCCGGCTTGTTCAGGAAATTTTCCCCAGCTCCATTTTCTGAAGGGGGGGGACAAACCCCTCTGAAACAAGCCAACTAACCTCTCGGTAACTTCAATGGGAAAAAAAATGTAAAACTGAGATTTTAAATTCGCTGGTTAAAAAATACCTGGCTTTTTAGAGGTTTGGGATTTACCTCCCGCTGCAGGGTACGGTCTTTGCTCTTTGAGTGCCCAGTGGGGACACACGAACGGCCGCTCCCCCC
>NW_008825502.1:28613-70787 GCF_000699105.1 Pygoscelis adeliae
GGTCCCCGCCTCGCACCCGCCTGCCTCAGGAGCGCTTCCCTCGGGGCCCTGCGGAGCATCCCCTGCTCCTGCCCCAGGCTGCTGGCAGGTAAAGCCCCGGTTTCCCCGCCGCGGGGGCGTGCGGGGACCCGGCGGGGGCTGCCGGACTTGGTGTCACTAATGTTGTTCCTGTTACACTCCAGTTGTCGTAGGCGCAAATTCCTGCACTTCCAAACCCTCCCTGGCTTCTGATGTCTCTGCAAAGCCCATCAGCAGAAATTACCGGCGTAACGAATGCGCTTTCCAAACATCAGATGCCTTTTCTGGTTTAGAGGCAGGGATGTCAGAGCTGTTCTGTACGGTTCTTGTGTCACCTGCTTGTGTCAACATTTTTGTTTTTCTTTTAACTGTTTAAAGAAAATTTACCATCTTTTTTGTGGCCGAACCATCGCAGGAACGGGAACAAGAGAACGTACAGTTGGATTTACAGTAAAATGTTTCCTTTTGTCCCTCTGTGTCAGGATAGGGTAAATATTTGTTTTGAATCGGTGCTGCCGCTGGTCAGATGCAAAAGAAAGGCATGTTGCTGCTGTCAGCTCCTGCTTGGGAAGGCGTGAGGCCGAAGCTTTGTTCATGCTCAACTGTTTGTTGATGTTTCGCAGAGGATGCTGTTAGAGTTACTGTTAGAGTTAGTCGAGAGCAGAGCGAGGACGATTTAGAGGTGTTTGCAGTCGCTGGAGTCGTCCTCTTTCTGGCACCCCTGTCACGCCTGTGTAGCTCAGTACCCCGGGGTTTTGCCTTTTGGTGGTCAGTCCTTGCTGCCACTCGAGAGCAGGGTATTCTTGAGAGAGTTCGTTCCTGAAACCTGCAATTATGGGTTGTCCTTCAATTAACTCTTACGTTTAGCATTCAACTTCCGCAAGATAAGTCAGAATCCTAATTCAGTTTCTCCCAAATCTGAGCGTTCCTAACCCAGGTTTTGCAGATGGAAACGTATCTTACTTTCAAGAACCTGGTATTGAGAAAAGGACCCAAGATGAATAAGTTGTCTGAGGATTCTGGGTACTGAAGTGATGGAAACACTGACCAAATAGCTGAGTAAAATGTCTCCTTTGTAGACTTTTTCTTCTAAATTCCATGATTTCATCTGTGTTTAAAATGCAGTATGAAAGCAAAAAGGGGTTAAGCACAACTTTGCTGTTTGCTCTCATTTTCATTTGGCAACCAACACTTTGCTGTCAGTTTGAAAATGCGTTACTCAGTTTGTGGAAGCAGCCCAAAATTTCTGTTGCCTTTTCATTCTTAGTAATTGTCTTTTTGCAATGTTTACCATCTTGTCTGTTTTATTGTTAGTTACTCGTCGTAGCAGAGGCAGAGAACTACTGTTCCACCATTTCTTGTGCATACACACGCTGTTTCTGAGCTTGCTTTCTGACTTGGTAATCTTCCACCTATTTATGCTGTTCAGTCCATCTGAGATTTTTAAGTTATGATACATCTTTCTTGCCTAGGATGAAACAGAGCGTGATATTAACTCCTTCTTTCTCTATTGCGCTTACCGTTCGGTTGGAAAAAAAGAATTCCTTTTGAAAAATTGCTTTGGTTTCAAAAGTGTTCCCCTATTCTCAGGAGCAACAAAGTCCTGTTTTCCAGCTGGCAAATTCAAGAGTGCGTTTTAGCTTTTCTGGGAGACACAGACCTTGCGAAGAGTCGTGGAGGTGGGTGGCCGATAGAAGCGCTGGAGCTGCTTAATTGTCTTGTGAGTGGGACCTTGGTGTTTATAATCCAGAGATTTCTGCGAGTCCCATAGTAACAAAGTGGGTGAGAAGAGGGGGAGGGTTTTTTTTCCCTGTGTGACATTGACTCCTGTATTTTGCTTGCGGTTCTGCTCCTTTCCTTTTTTTTTTTTTTATGCGAAGCGTGAAATTTTAGAACGGCGCTGATTTCTGTGTTTTAAGGACAGGTTGTTTACTGGGGCCTACTCTCAATCTCTGTTGTAACGCAGCCCAGCGATGCTTGCTGCGTTCCATGTATTTACTCATCCGAGGCTGTCGCTGCCCTTTAAAATTGTAATGAACAAAACATTAACGTACAGGGTAACGCAGATAGTGCTGAGCTCTTCAGTGTATGGCTCTTCAAATGCTAGAGAATGTAAGATTTTAAAGAAAATTTGGGCATAGCTGGTGCCCTGCGTTTTACTTGTTCAGCTGGAAACGTTCTCAGGTTTCCAGGGTTGGTTTTTTAATATATATTGTTAAAGTCACTCAGTTTTGAGGGATTTCAGCCGGAGCTGTGTTTGAGCTCCCTCTTATGGACCTTGCAGTGTTACCTTGAAAAAAAGAAAAAGACCCCCCCAAACCCCTAACTCCAAAAACCTGCCGGCCGGTGCTGCCTCCCAGCCCCACCTGCCTGGAGAGCTGCGCTGATGTTGATGTTACTGGCGTGAAAACAGGGAAGCAAAACCAGGTTAATGGTGATGTTTGGAAACGTTCTGCAAAATTCCAGCACTACTTACACGGTCTTTTCCTGCACGCAAAGCCCCCCATGCAGGCAATTTGCAGAAGGTGTCTCGGTGAGCTGCTGCTCGCAGCACTTCTCAAAAAGAGGATCTTTAGTAACGACCTGTACTTCTCAGTGACACAAAACTTACTTTCTGTGTTCGCAAGTACATAATTCAGTGCTTTGTCAATCCGTATGATGGTGCCGTGACAGGGTTTGCTTGCGTATTTTTAGGTGTTATCAAAAGTTGTGTGTGCCTGCGTTGCTTTTTCGAGTTCTTGAAAACTATGTGAAGTAAAAAGTCGGTGTTTATATTTTAAACCTGAGTATTTTTAATACAAAGATCCTGGTTTAGTTTAATTTTTTCAAGTGGAATATATTGTAATGGCATGGCTATCCATAGATGGCCATTTGACTGAAGTGAAATTAAATAAAAATCGAGTACAAACCCCATAGTTTGTATTCGTGTGTGTGTGTAAAACACATACACAGGCACACGCCTCCCTGTAACAAAATTGGTACTTACGTATGGGACGGTCACTCATTTACTTGTTCTTCCTGGCTGCGGAAGAGATCAAAATGTCTCTTTGTACATTCCCAGATCATCGTTCGATGTAGATAGTATGCAAAACGGTATTTAAAAGCTTAGTTAAATCAGGAATGCTAATCTGTGGTTTTAAAAATGAGAAACACTAATGATGATGATGATACAGTGTCGCAATGTTTCCTAATGGCTTCAGCGTGTTTTTATTAAATAATTTGATAAAAAAGAGATTCCTGACTGCGTAATGGTATTTTTGAATGTCTGAAAGATGGTAAAGAAATGCCTCAAAAGCAGGACTGAGCCCTCCAAGCGCGGAGGTTAACGCTTTCAGCTGGAAGTAGTTTTGTCCAAGCTAATAGCGTCGTGAGTTTCTCTCAAAACAGAAACGTTCGTTTTTCAAGCTCTAGGCGGTGTTTCTCTTCTTTGTTACGTTCCCAAATACAGGGTTTGGACCCTGTATTTGCACATTTCCAGGCCAAGAAGTAGGCTGCTTCGGCTTCATCCGCGATCTTCCTCTAACTGCTCTGAGGAAGCAGGACACAGAACCAAGTCAGTTGGTTTCTGTACCGCCGAATGCGCTCCCCACATCGCAGCATCTGCACCACCGGCTGTGGGCGTCGTCGTTCTTTTGACAAACACAGGCTGGGCGAGTAACTGCATTGAACATGCTGAAATAACGGTGCAGTGTCGTTAATTCTTTGAAAGAATTATTGTAAATCAGAGAGTGAAAATGCAGAGGTGAGCTACCCGCAGGGGCACAAAGAATCTCTGTTCTCGTGCAGCACTCGGCTTTCCTTAACTCGGCTGAGCTGTCCAAGGTAAACACGCGAGTCGGCTTCTGATATGCCATGCTGGGGAACTCGCATACTTCTGTTAGCAGTGTAATGTTTCTTCTGGTAAACCCAGTCAGGTTGTTTGTTGTGGTTTTTTTTTTTCAAGGAGACAATGACTTTTTTTATCATTATTCCATCATTACCATGTGTTACAGCTGCTTGCTTCAGCTCTCGGACAAAGTCTTTTTCTGTGCAGTGGCCAAGTCCGCCTGTTTTAATGATGTAGCAAAGCTATGAAGGATCTGTAGGCACGTGAAACTATGATTGTACGACCGCTATATTTCAATGTATTAATTGTAGTTCACAGGGTGAACATGTGGAACTTGGCTCAGAGTGCTGCGTTTCAAAGTTTTCTTTCGCTTCAGTGGCGGAGAGCATTTGCAGTAATTTGCATTTATAGAAGCTACTCGTTTAGTAAGAAAATACGTTCTCAAGGTTATGTACAGTCAGCTCTTCCACCTCTTTGAGGGTGATGTGGGGTTTTCCCTCGAAGTGAGTTACCGAGCTGCAAAGCCGTTCTTGCAGAAGTGAGCTTTGCCTGCAGTTAAGATCCTGAAAAGCTTTAGGTCTGGCTACTGATTTTTCTTGGTCTTGTATTTACAAACAAGTATGTAGTTTTGATGACTTTGAGTTATAGTTGCAAATACAGGAGCTACAAACCTCCAGCAGAAGTTACAGACATGGCAAAAACATCAGTCAGCAAGAGGAGTTGATGCTGTGTTAATCTAAATTATGTGCTGGCATCAGTAGAAGGGCAGAGGTAAACGAGCATTCTCTGCCTAAGTAAAGCATTAAACCACAAAACAGTACAACAGGAATCGTTCCTTAAAGTAGTTTTCAAGAATATGTTGTACTGAAAAATTATTGTAGTAGCCATGTGGCCTAGACGCAAACTTTCTTCCGTACCTGTTAGAGGAAACAGAAAAGAGCTGTTCTTTACGCAGCGCAAAAAAAAAAAAAAAAACCAAAGGAGAGGAGGAAACCCCTAAGCCCTGGAAAGGACATAATGTGATTGTGTAAGGACGCGGTGTTGAAAACCATTTTTAACTGTAGTTAGGTTTCTTAATCAGATGACTTTTTGTTTTAATTTTTTTATAATGTAAACGGCATTTTTATTTTTCTGACTGTCTTGGATTACCTGTGCTAATTTGGAAAAGACTTTTACTTTAAGCTGCCATTCATCAAACCGCCACTTTTAGCACTAACCATGTGTTTTCAGTTTAATAATCAATTTATTGATGTCATTGATTTTAGTTAGGAAGCATTTACCATACCTTATTAAGATCAAGACCCCGATTCTTTGCTGAGGCAGCAGCACCGTGTACATTTAAGCTCGTGTAAGCCTTCACTCCTGTGGCTGCCCAGTGCCGTGTTAGTGCCAGCTCCGGCATGGCCGTGCGGTGGACCGTATGAAATCAAACCGATGGGTTTGGGGTTTCTTTGAGGTGAGCTTTAGCCCCAGCAGTCTCCTCCTCTGACTAGATGTGTAAGTTGTTCTGCAAGAAATCATCGAGTATTTCTAGACGCTCTCATTGTAGTGGTAATAAAATACTAATTTGGGAAAAAGCAGACATCTTCTCAAAAATGATCAATAGGGATTTAAACAAAATGTCTTAAAGGCTAAATATTTGTCTTTGGTTTCTATTATCTATCTCTGATTGCAAAGGAGCGTTTTCTTGGGCCGCATTATAGCGGTTTTGTCAATCTCCCTGACAGCATCGATCAATCTCTAATGGTATGTTCCACGCCGGCATCAATATTTTTGTACCTAATGTGGGATCTGAAACTCAAGTATACTTCGGGGCACTTTTCAGCAAATGTAATACTGTTCTTAAAAAAACAAAGAAAATAAGCTTTTCTTTTTTAAAATAACATTTCTGGTTGTGATGGCTGGAATTTTACCCTGGTGTTTTCGTAGATGTGCTGGAGTAGCTGTTGCTTTGTAGCCGAGGGTATGTGGGAGCTGACAGGATTGGAGTAAGTGGGTGAAAAGAAGAAAACTCTCAAAATCTGGTAGATTTTTTGTGAACATAAGCTTGCAGCAGTGTTCATTTTGTGACAGCGACCGGTTGTGACCTCAGTGCTGCTTCCCTTTTTTTTTTCTTTTGGTCTAAACTACTTGCATTCCGATAAACAGATGCGGTCCCAAAGGCTTTGGTCTAAACTTGAGGTGGTAGCCAAACCTGTGAGTCTTTATTAACTCATTAGCTAAGATCGGCGTATCTGATAGTGCGTAGGAGTTAATATTTCAAACGTTGCTTTGAGTTGTTTTAAATGGTTTGCGTAGCATGTTTAGTGCTGTGCAAGTGATATCCAGGAATAAGATTTCTGTCAAGATCTCCACTGGTACTTGTCAAGCCAAACGAGCATTGCAAAAGCGTGTATTTGTCAACCGGGGATGTTTTTGTATGATCTCATTGGTACTTTATAAATTATGAAGTTGTAACTGAGTGTTGATAATAGTCTTGTTTTGTAAATTATTTCTTGGGAACTGAGAATTCTTCCCCTTGTACCAGAACAATCCTTTGCAATAAATCAACACCACACACCCACAAAAAGTGGGTCTTAAATAATGAAGTAGAGGAGAATGAAATGATGCGTTCTGGCTTTAGGCTTCAGTGATAATTCTACAGCACTTCACAGTCCTTGTCTGAAAGTCTGTATTTTACAGGCATTTTTTCTCAATGTGTATTTTACTTTCTTGCCTGTTTGGTCTATCACTTCTCTTGACGACTGGGACAATATCCTCTGTCATATCCCTGCTGGGCTACTCGCTCATGTTTTCTAGTGTGGTTACTTATCACTACCTAGTTGTAAGATGTGTTAATGGCAGACTGCAGTTCTGTTAGATGAATTTTCAATTAATTTTGATACCCAGCTATTACTATTTATGTTGGTAGTATTTTCCTTGGACGGCCGAGGTCTCAAAGGGGAGGGAATTTGAGCTGATTTTCCAAAATATATGTATTTCTCAGGCAGATGGTGATAGTTCTCAACTCAGAAAGTGTATCAGTTACTTGTGACCTGCCTTTCTGTACATTGGTGCCTCTTTAGACCTGTTGTAGAAGCAGCATCTCGTAGCGATGTGAAGCTGTGCAGAAGGTTTTTCTAGCTCCGGAGTCCTTAAGTGGTGTTTCGACATCCATAAACTGGATTAAGGGGGGAAAAAAACCCTCAGCAGCAAAAGGGAAGACAGTGATTGTTTAATATACTGACTTCTCACCCTCTTCTTTCCTTGCAAAGTCTTACGTAGATTGTATTTGTGGCATCCATTCAGCAGCCGCCAGTTATTGGAGTGGTGTTACTGGGTTTCTCCTTGTTCTGTCTGCACGTGCAATGGACAAGGATTGTCCTTGTTGCAGTCTCTTACTCGCAATTCCGCAAGACCCGGTTCCCCCTCGCCACCTCTGTGGCATTTCTCCACTAGCGAGGGAAGAGCGAAAATAACATCTTAAACGTTGCGCAAGTTTCCACCAGCCTACTCGGATTCAAATGTCTTATTGACCTTCTCATTGTAATTAGATTTTTCTCTTGTGCAATGAAATGATTACATTGTACGAGCCTTTTGCATTCGAAGAATTTTGACTCTAATGGCAGACATTTTTAATACCTAGAGAATTGTCTGATGCCTCATCTTAAGAGCTACGAACAATTTCTTGAGCTGTAACAGGAGGGCTTAAGGTTGAGCTGCAGCGGGAGGAATTGTTGGAGGGAAGAACGTGCTGCAAAGGCCACGGTGGTTTTGGGGACTGGTGAAGTGTTATCCTGGTATCACGGACTGAAGGTCGTCGTGAAACGGCTTTCTCGGCGTGTGAACCAACGTGAGCCTCGGCAGCAGCTAAATCGCGCGTTTATTCTGTACCAATAGGTTTTTAACTGAACCAGCTGCGCTTGTGGCTACTATCAGTGCAGAGTTAGGTGCTCTCCTGATCGCTCATGAACTCCAAAGAGTGCGAACGTGCCCTGCTTGTCTCCTAATTTATGAAACTTGTAGGGTTACGTAACTGAATGTTCATTCTTTAGCTAAAAATAAAAAATGGAACATAAAAGCTATTTTTATCTTGCTTAATGAGGGCATCTCTGCTTTTATTTCATCTTTTCTGAGACATTTCAATAGGAGGAATGGGGATGGTTTAGGAACTTTTTTTAGCCTGGACACTCATTCTCTGTTGTTCTCTGAAGTGTTGTCTGTCAACCGGCAAACAGATATTTTGGCCTGCTCAGAATGAGTATTTTCTTTAAAAATACGTTGTTAGCTAATAATCATCATTAAAATAAATAGATTTTGAGCGCGTTGCGCTAGATTTAAATATAGCAAAAAGAATTCTTTGCCTTCTGGATATGAAATAATCAATGAGCTTCAAGTATGAGTCCTCTCTGATGTATTATATTGAATTATCAGCAACATACATGCCTTTCTCTGTTTGAAACCCTTTCAGAAAAGAAGGGTGGCATTTGCAGAACTGACACGGGATCTGGTTTGTTTTTAAAAGCGGTGCAAATCAGGTTTGGTTCATATTGTAGCTTAGCTTGGCTCTCTGCCCGGTGATAGAGCAGAACTCTGAAGAATAGTCACTATTTTAAGTCTCTAGTTGTGCTGTATCCTGTTTTTACTTGCTACTCAGTTGTGACTGTTAAGTTTTAAACAGTAAACCTTTGTTCCCCAGAAATAGCAAAGTGTTTTTAAACACAGAATGACAGCCTGTGTATTAAATTTTATTATTTATTTTTTATTACTTCATTTATTTATTCAGATTCTGCAAGGTGTGTTCTTACTGATTCTTTGCCCTCAAACCCCAAAACATCAAATAGCTCGTATTAGTTCATTTTTTGGAGAAACTTAAATGCAGCTAATGCGAAAAGAAGTGCCACTGTGCAAAGTTCTGCTGGTGTAAAACAGAAATAAATAATCAAAAAAATAAATAAATTGCAGCATTAAATGCTGCTGCCTTCTACCCTCTCCCCTCCCTCTTTCTCCGCAGAAGTTAAACGTTCTGGTTTGTTCTCTTTGGGTTCACAAGAAAAAGGATTTTTGATCTGGAGTGTAATGCGGATTTGGGGTGGTTTATAACTAGTAAGTGTACGTTAGGGGGTGAGATCTTTTCGCTTTCGCATGAATTCTAGAAGACGTCTGGGGGTAGAGGTCCGAGTACGTGCGTAACTTTTACAACCCCCTTTCCTCACCGTTTTATAGCTGAGGCAATCCGGGGAGTTGGTTGCAGCTCCTGAAGGAGAATCTGATGGTGCCTTGGAATTTGTAGATGACTCATAACAGGACAAAACAATCCAGTTAAGTGATTTGAGGTCTTAAATAACCTCTTCAACAGGAAGGTGAAGAAAACATCATGAACTCATGAGTAATAATTGGCTCTCTTGGAGTGCTAAAAGTGCAGTGATGGCTAGTTGGCAGGGATTCAGATGATTCCTGTTTAAGCTTTGCTGATCAATATATATCTCAGCTCTTATGAATGAAATGTCTTTGACTGGCCTATAATGCTTTTAGCAAAGCAGTATTACAGTTACCAGTTGGGAGAAGTTTGTTTATAGTAGTGACACTTTGCACCGCAGCTGTGTGGGCTGGGGCTACGTCTAATCTTTTCGGGTTTGCTTTTTCTCCTGTTCTCTGCTCTTCGCTACGTGAATCAGCCAGGTGACAAAGACAGTTTTTTGATGAGGAAGAACCTACGGTAACGGCTGCGCCTCCTGAAACAGAGAGAAAGTGGTCTTTGCCTTTGAAGGTCTTTGCTTTATGGACGTGCTAGCTGCAAAAATTAAATGGTTTTAGATAGTTCCAGAAACAAACCGACAGGAATACCTTCCTCAAATGGCTAGCATTGTCATAGACACTAGAGATAAGAGCTTACTCCATCATCTCCTTTCTCCTTTTCAAAGCACGGAATCATTCAGGACTGCCTTAATTTTATAGAGGCTTTTGTGCAGGTGTTCCGGTACATGCACACCCTTTGAGACCTCACAGTTTTCCTGGTAAGCAACTGGAATTGCAGCGTGTGTATAATACTATCGGGTAACCTTTAAGCTTAATCACGTTTATAAAATCTTAAGTTAGCTATCTTGTTGTTCCCTTTCCTCTGACTAGCAGATTTCATTACTCTATTGATGAAAAACCCTCCTTCTGATTCCCAGTTTATTTTTTCATGGCACCTGGGGAGAGCTCCTCTTGCCTTTCAAGCTCTGGCTCCGTGAGCTAGAGGGGGAGGATCCTGCTTCCCCGTCCCTCCGTGTGAGCTGGGACGCTCACAGGCTGTAGCAGAATCCCTTTGGTTCTGGTCCTTGAATATGTCACCTTCCTTTTTGTTGTTAATTTCTGAAGTCTTTGAGAAAATTTGGGTATTTTAGTGCATTGGAAAACCCTCAATCCTTGAGCAGTATATTTGGTAGCGTACTATAGCTATCCCCTGGTAAAAATCAAGTGCAGCGCTGGCCTTGTGTTTGCAGCTCTGCTATGAGTAAAGAGTTGGTTGTGAAGTGTTTCAGTGTGGCAGAAACAAAGCTGTTGCTCTTTTGTGGCTGCTAAATTCCAATATATTACAACAGATTCCTTCCCTTAAAAAAAAAAAAAGCAGCAAAAATGCATTTTTTTTTTCTTGTCTTGATTTTTTTGTTCTTAATGACTGTGTTTGGCTGGCCTGCAGAGTTTTTCTGTTTATGTCCTGACATGTCGATGTGATAATGGATCAAATACTTGAAAGTGACTTAAACGACAGTTATGGTGATGGAAGAGTAAACAATGATGTAGCAGTTCTAAAAGCATGGGTTCAAATCCAGTTCATACCATATGTCTGGATTTTTTCGTGGTAATTTTCGCTCAGTTTGTAGTAGACATTTGGCTTTCTGTTTTGGCTTGGTAGTACTTTTTTCTGCAATATCTATTGCGCTAGGATGCGAATAGCATTAGAAGGCCAGATATGATTGGCAGAGGCAACAAGGGAAACTTTTGCTCGGCTTGTCCGCACTTGTCTGTTTCTAGCCAGTGTTAAAATCTTCACTTTTATGAAAACAAAACCATACTAAAATTAAAAAAAAAAACATTGCAAAAGATGTTGTTACAAAGCTGATGATGGAATATTTTAAATCCCAAGTGACCCAGACAGAGCAGCTGCTATCACTGCGGATTATACCTTTCCTCTAAACTTCAGACTTCATTTCCTTTACCAGTCTTCCTGGGAGGAACAGCTGTGCATTTGGATCCACGGCTGCTGTTGGATCAGTACTTGAAACTGCAGGAAATAAGTTACTTTAGAAATCCGGCTTGACGGTGTTTCTTCCTGATTGTGATAGCCCAAATGAGAGAGAAATGCAAGGGATTCTCTCTTCTTTTTCTTTGATAAATTAGTCTGTGTAGTCTGTCTCCATTAGCCAGGAAGAGTTGTGAAGAAGCTAGCTACGCTGCTTCTATTCTAGCATTACTCTGTGTGCCGTGTTCGCTTTTCGTTGTTGCCATGAATGGTTGATTATTCAGAAATAAAAGAACAGTGTCACTTGCTTTGCAGCAGGCACATTTAAATGTGTTCTGATTTTTCAAGGAACGTGGTTTTCAGAGTTCCCTTTTTATATCTACAGCATGCATTAGCTTTAAGGGGCTGATAGCAGGCTGCATACTTCTGTGTAATTCTAGACATTTTTTATCTAGCTCTGTGGTCAAGCCATTTTCTAGAGAATCGGTGTCTTTTATCAAAGGACTTGAGCTGTAGTTTCCTGATACTGCACCTTTTTCTTTTATATTGGGGAGAGAAGCATTAGGTGCTCTGAAAGGCAATTTAAAAGAAGTGGGTTTACATCATAACATTTATTTCCCCTGACCGTCAGGACATACTTCGGATTGAAAAGAAACATCTAGCATATGCACACTTCTGCGGGTGCATGCTCAGATGGAGGGGAAAGTATTGATGTTATTAGATTTCATCATCTAGTTTTTAATTACTTGGAAAATGAAAGTAGAGGGCTAAAATTGCAAATAGACATCCATCTCTTTAGCAACCCATTCAGCTACTAGATAACATGCGTAGGTGGATTTTAATCTGTAACATCTAAATAATGGAAGTCTTTTTAATTATTTGCAATAAATTGTCAAAAACCTGATAGCACTATAAAAACGGTCAGTATTAACTTATCAGTCGTACTCAAACTACAAAAGCATTATATAGATGAAAAAGTCAAGCATTCCAGAAGTTTTTCCAATCTTCAATCATCTCCTCCTGCGTGAGCAGAATGATAGTCTTTAATTAATTTATCATATATTCCCCACTCCCCTAGTGAGACCGAGACCCCTGCCTCTTTCAGCACAAAAATAGATAATGGTGGCTTACTGGGAGGCTGTTAAATATCTTGATTTATCCACGTTGTTCGGTGCATAGCTCTGGGCCTTAGAGTGCACCAGTCAAACTTTGGTTTGCTGATAGGATAATTAAACCCCCAGGGGAGCGCTCCACGCCTTACGCTGTTAAGGAGTCTGAGTAGTTCAGAAACAACTTACTCTTTACAATATTCTACTGGTGTGATTATTCTCATTTTACAGGAGGATAACTAAGATGCAAGAAGTAAAATAGAAGAAATTGATGCTTTGAACGTCCAATTTGATACACTTGGTACTCGGGGGGGAAAACCCAACAGCAGGTCTTCAGTTTTTCAAGTGCTTTATACACTCACAGCACAGGTCCACTTGACTCCGGGAGAAGTACTACTTTAGACCCCAATTGGTAATGTTGACAGACCCCCGATATTTTGTGTTGAGTAACCAACAAAATTAGCAATTGCCTCTGAAAAAGGCCTTAATTGCTCACGTAGTGTCCTGAGGAACTTTGGTGGCGGAGGGAAGACAGGAACACCGGGTTGCTGTAACGCGAGGCCCCGTTCTCTCGTTGTTCATTTGACTCATTCTTTTCATACCTTCCAGCTTCCGCGGGAGCCAAGGTGAGGTGTGCTCAGACATCAGCTTCGGTAGGCAGCCCTGAAACATAGTGTGAGATTGGACCGTACAGCTGAGTTAGTCCGAACATGGAAGAAATCGTCCGTTCCTTGGCTCCCGCCGCTCTCTCCTGTTTCCCTTCTACTGTCAAAAATTCACCTGGTTGTGGGGTGAGCAAGTTAAGAGAAACCAAGCTAACCCACACAGTTTTTCTGCTGGTTCAGCTGCTTTGACCAGATTTCTTTCTGGTCATAAGAGTTTGGGCGCGAGGAGAGGGGCGAGGTTATACAGCTTTCCTGGGAAAGAAAAGGCAGCCAGAGCACTGGGACCGTGTTCTCCATGGTGTGATCTGCCCGGTTGTATTATAAAACGACATCCTCCGCTGCTCATGAAACTTTTTTCTGCTAATAACTTTCTGTGTCTTCTCATTATTGATATTAATTTTAGGTTCTTGGCTTTAATGAGATTGCGTCTGGGTCTGTTGATGTAGAGAGGGACTGGCAGATGAATACCTGCTATAATTCATGAAATTGTGGCTAACATTCCAGTTTTCTTTTCCTTGGCTTACCAGGATTCTCTTTTATCGATTTGTGAATCCTTTCTCATTTAATTAAATGAATTCTAGACAGCTTTCATGAAGGGTGGTTTTAGTAAATGAGCAGTTATTTTGATGTATATTAATTTTAGAAATTGGTTGGGTAGCAAGTGCAGCGTTTTTAAAAATCAAATTCTAATGTGAACTTTAGAATATTAACAGAAAAGGGTTAGTTTGAGGGGAAGGGAGGAGCCAAGCTCTTTTGGTGGTCAGAGCAGTTAGTTAATTGTCGGATAGTTTTTGGCAACTTGGACACAAACGTAAAGAACTTTTTAAATTTAATAGTTAGATGGGTAATTAGGTGATTTTTAGCTAGCGGCTATATTGCCACTGAGTCTAAATGCAGTAACTGTGAATCATTAAATTGATGTTAACTTATCTTTCTTTTTAAGACTGTATTTGCTTTTCTTATCAACATGAGGATTGTGAATGGGAAGAAATCTCCCTCGGAAGAAAATACTTCCACTGGGATTCCGCTGAGTAACTGACTTGTCTTGAGGGTTTGTTTGACTTAGTGTTTAATTTCATGCTGGAGAAGGAAGCCGGATGAGTGGTTTGAGAGGCTCTCTGCCTTCTGCTTGCTCACGGGAGAGGCAGAGCGTGCACGCCTGACCTGGAAAGTTTCTCTCTCGCTGCCCTACCTGTGTAACTTGAAAAGTCCAGTTCTGGGGATAAAAGGGCACTTGGTCTCTGCCGTCTATCTTTGGCTCTTCTGCAGAGAGGCCGACAATAGTAATATAAGTGCCTTTTCATTGAGGCAGAGCTTTCTACCAAGAGTTGTGCTGTGAGTTCATTCCTAGGGAGAGAGCAGAAAATAGCAGTGACATATTATTGAGGATGCCAAATCAATCCCAGCCGGTTTAAAAACTCCAGGCAACCGTATATTCTCTTCTGTGGCAGGTCCTGCCTCTGGTTGCTCTAGGAGAAAGCCTTCCTGAGAAATTTCAGGCGTATCCAACTGGGAAACTTTGAACTGATTTGAACAGGATTTATCTTAATGCAGTCTGTAAAACTTCCAGTTAAGCCTTTAAACAGAATTTAATTTCCAATTAAGCTTTAATAAGACATTTCTAATTTTAATCTGCGCTCGTTTTGCTGCTTATTAGCCTCAACATGCTAAAGAGAAAGCTTTCTAAACTGAAAAGCTAAAATTTATAAGAAAGCTTGGTATGGAAACTGCAAACCGGCAAAAGAGCAGTTATCATGAAATCTTACTTCCTGTATTCATCAGATATCTTAGGGGTTTTTTTATCAAAAGGACACTCCACCCTTTTATTACGCTTATGGGAATCAAATTTTTATGTATTAAAAAGGGCATTTTAAAAGAAACGGTTGTAGTGGATTTTGCTTGACTTCATTCCAGTGTCAGATTTGCTGTTTGATTACCGTTGAGATCTGTCCATAAGTTTGTAATTTGCCCAGAATTTTTTGGGAAGAGCTTAGAGAAGCTGAAGTGTTGAATTTTAATAAATGCTTCCTTTGATTCCCATCTGCATATTTTGGACACTTAGAAAGTCTGTAGGAAAACTGGATATGCTTTTAGGGATATGTTTCCTTTTTTTAAATTTTTTTTATTGTATAGCTTGAATCTCTCCCTACGAGCACAGCTGTATATCCAGCAAACTTTAACCCAATCTGAATGGAAAAATCTAGGTCGTTCATATAAATGGGTTCCCATAAAAGCTGGTATCTGGAAGAATGTTCTATTGTTAGCAAGTCAGTAATTGTGTTAAATCTAACATTTTTGACTTCTTACCAAAGTTGTGTGTGTTTCAGTTCCATTAACCAGAGTAAGATCATGTCATGTTACTCAACTGTTAGCTGAGTTAAGAATGTAATTGCTTGCAAATTCCTAATTACTACACGGAAAGGTAACGATTCCTTTCCTGTTTGCTGTAAAGACGCTGCTACTGCCTCGCAGATTGTTTTTCTTGCCCCTTTGCTGAAATTTATTGGTTTTAACATAACTTCAAATCTGGCAAACCAACAGGGTGTCTGCCTTTTATTTGGGGAACGTTTTCAGCTGTTCTAGAAAACTGCTTATGCGGAAGTATTTGATTTTTAACGATTAAATTGGATTTTAACTTAAAATCTTCATTTTTTTCTTTAAGTAGCATAAGAGAAATGCTGGTGGAGGGAAAATTACAGATTCAGTTATGTTCTGTCGTTTGGAAAACATTTCTTCTGAACAAGAATGCCAAGCAGAAATAACATTGTTTAACTAGCAAAAGCTTTTTCCTTACCAAAAGCTTTCCCAGGAAAGAACTGGAATATTTAGCAATATTTTCAACTGTCAAGGAGCCTTGGCCACATAATTCATAAATGGAAAAGCTGTATGTAGAGTCACTAAGTTCTCATGGTTCAAGAAATTAATATATCTGGCGAACACTAAGTAATTCATTATCGTACTTCACTATCTAAATTCAAGTTGCCACTAATTGAATCTAACCCCAGGAAGTAAAACTAGAGTTGTCATGAGACTTGTTAACATTTTAAGAGTAATCTGAATTTTTCTATTAAGAAAAGGCGCTTTTTTTTTCCTTTTAAAATAAAACCCCACAATCCCCCTCTTCAAACCTAATCCCCAGCCCCCCAGTTGTGCAATGTACTTAATTCACCTCACAAGGTGGTTTTACAGAAAAAGGAGGAAATGTTCGTTTTGGTCACAACCGGTGTCTGTTTTCATTTGCAGTGCTGCTTTTCTTTCTGCACAGGTCCCCTCAGTAAGACTCGAGACTCCTGAGTTATCTCGAAGCGTGACCGTGACAGTTGCAGGGTTTTTTGCTGATCCTCTGCTTTGAAAGACTTGAGCTGGTTTTGCTTGAGATCTCCTGTTGGAATGACAGTAAGGTCTAATGCCGCAGTATTTAAAAATGCTTTCTTACCAGCTAAAAAGCTGGAGATTTGAGGCGCTCAGCAAACTGGCCTGCTCTGCTTACACTTGATCTTCACAGATTGCAAGTGGCAGTTGTTGATGGTCTCTTATAAACCGCGTAGTCTGGGGGCCACTCGCTGTTAAAAGGCAGGAGGCCGAAGAGAGGAACAAATACAGATCTACACGCTGGCGTAATGATATATGATAGCAATAACAAGCCATCAGTTTTCTTATTTTTGGCACGGATCTCCAAAAGTGTTTATCGAAGGTAGCGTTACTAAAATTAATGATACTGCAAAGCCATTTAACAGGCTCGTTTTTGAGAAAGGCTTTAGTTCTCGATCTCTTGTGTTTCCTCGTTTCCACGTTTAACTGCAGTGGGAAGACAAATGGTCGTGACCTCCTTGTTACATTAGGCTTTGAGGTAGGTATGTACTGGGGAAGGCCAAAACACTAAAAAAAACCATAAAACAACCCCCCCCCCAGGGTCTTGTAGTAGATTCTTTAAAAGAAACCAACACCTGTTGAAACAGTTACTTCCATGTTTGGCACAAATCCCAAGCGAGCCTTTTTTTAACAACCAAAACATATGTACGGGCCAGGCGAAAAGCACAGCTAGTTCTGATACTGTGCTTTTAGTGATCTGCAGCTATGAGTTAGAGGGGCTGTGACTCATTAAGTGGTACCAGCGCGGAGCGTTTCTCTCATCTCATGTATTGCTTAGAGAGCACTGGATTGTAATTGCGTGTCAAAAGATTGCAAAAGAAAAGCAGGGGGGACCCTTAACTGCTTTTTAGATGGGATCTTGTTGAACCGTTTGATACGGCACACTGTGAATATTTTATAAGTCTTCGGGCGGAGGGGATTTATCTGCCCTTTGGTTAAGAAAAAAACCGTCGGCCGCTTTGTGACTGCTATCCTGCCCGAACAGTTGAGGCTTTTGAGAGCGCCCGTTCCGTAGAGAGGTTTCATCTCTAAGAGCCATCTTGTAAGTTTTGGATTAATTCGGTCCCTCAGCTCAAGCAGTAGATTTTGACTGTCTGTGTATTTGGAAACTGGTGGCTTCTCAGGGAGATTCTGTGAATAAAGGGTATTTGAGTTGCTTTCCTAGGGATAGTTTTAAAGTCAGAAGAATGCATGCAGTGTTTGCCTCGGCGTGATCTCATTTTCTCCTCCTCTGTTCAGGGACTATTTTAATATATATACCCCTAAGTGTCAGCATGATATAAGCAGACCGGTCCCTTTTCTCTCTGTCCTATCTTGGTGCTCTCAGCGTGCAGCGCGGTATCTTCGCTGTCAACACCGCTCAGCATCCCTGCTTGTGGTCTTACCGTTTCAGCGGAGGACTCTGCATAGATCAACCTGTCAACACGGGAGGTGCTAGCTCTTCCTTCGCTTTGCTAGAAACATCTTCCCCCAACCTCAGGGCCTTTGTGGTAAAGCTAAGTGTCGGCATGATATAAGCAGACCAGTCCCTTTTCTCTCTGTCTTATCTTGGTGCTCTCAGCGTGCAGCGCTGTATCTTGTCAACACCGCTCAGCATCCCTGCTTGTGGTCTTACCGTTTCAGCGGAGGACTCTGCATAGATCAACCTGTCAACACGGGAGGTGCTAGCTCTTCCTTCGCTTTGCTAGAAACATCTTCACCCAACCTCAGGGCCTTTGTGGTAAAGCTGTAGAGGCAGGGCCACTCGTTTCCATCCTGCCGTTTCCTTTGCTTGAAGAAAGTGTAAAGGAAAAACAAAACCATGTAAACATCCAGTTTGGGGGATGCCGCGTTTTCTAGTACTTTTCCAAACTTTGCTCTTCAGACTTCTGGCATTGCGAGGCAAAGGCTTTCGGATCTGTTTGAATGAAACTAAACCAGGTTTGTTGATGTACACACCACAGTACCTTAGCAACCAACCTGCATCTAGTCCAAGATCTGAACGTTTAGTCTTTAAACAATTCTTTGCTACCAATCTAGGAACGCTCTTGCATTTCAGAGTGCAAAAACAGCCAGTTGACATCTAGTGAGGAACAACATACATTATGAAATATGTACTCCTCCGCAGTGGGAGGAGAGGGAACTTATGTAAGCTCATTTCTTTGCTACTTTAATTGTAGTTTCTTGAGTCCTTGGAAGATGCATCCCTGGGAGCAGGATTGTTGTGTTCAGGTGATTGCAAATTCTGCTTTATCAGTGTAAAATAGGGCTTCGGGGCAGCGTGGTATTAAATCTAGATGTATTGAGTGGGAACGTTACAGAATTGAATGAGAAATTATTCTAAATATTGGTACTACTAAACTAAAAAAAAAAGAGAAAGGTCACTAACAAAAGATTAATCAAAAATCGTAGGTCTTATTAATGAGCTGTTGAGACAGTATAGTCTTCTGAAAGAAGTGACAGTGAAAATAAGTTGATGTTTGAGTAGAAAAGAAACAGCTTTCTCTTGCACACTCTTTTGTACACCCGAGATGTATGCAACTATGGGAAAGCATACTAGAATATTTTAGTAGAGAGGTGTCATTCAGAGCTGAAGAGTGATACCTAGCAGTTATTGAAACTTTGCAGGCTGTCACATTTATTTTCATGCATACCCGTTCAGTAAGGAATTCTTTGCTGTTTTTTTTGTTGGTTGGCTGGGTTTTCTTTGAAAATCTGTGTCTCTGCCCTTCCTACAGAGCTTTTCGTGGTGCAAGAAACAAGAACGCTTACCTAATGGTGAAAAGCTACAACTTGCTATAACATCTCTGTCACCTAGATTGCTAAAAAGTTGAATATTAGGTTAAACAGTATACTCGATATACTAAATTAAGATGACTTTCTTATTTGTATATCACACACATGAACAGCTGGTTAATTTTGATATTGGAGTCATGATCAGGCTGACATGGGGTTTTTATGTCCCGGTTTTCAGAATAGCAGGTGACATACGAACCATGTGGTTTCACGTGGTGATTATTTGTTGGAAATCGAATACGATCGCTGACTATGAAGTTGATTTGTCTTCCATCACTTTACACTATCACTTAAGACCTAACGTGGCAGTTTGCCAGCCGTGCTTTGTGGAGAAGTTGAATTCGTGCTGTTTATAGATGGTAACCATTCCCCGTGATAACGGACATGGTGTCGAGTTGAGTCAGTTGAAACAGTTGAAAAATAAATGAGTTGCCCTTACACTTTCCTCCTCCTTTTCTTTCAGTTGCAGCTGCAGAAAACCCAATATTTGCAACTGGGACAGAGTCGTGGCCAGTACTACGGTGGGTCACTGCCAAATGTGAATCAGATTGGAAACAGTGCCATGGATCTGCCCTTCCAGGTGAGTTTAATAGGGTGTTTCTTTCTTTCTGGAAATTAATGCTGTGCCTGCATGTTATTTTTTCCTCACAGGAGACCATGAACAAGCTGCTGGTTCAGAACACAGCACCATGGCCTCAGCAGATCACCCTGTTTTAAAAATTTTTGCTCTTTTGGAATGGAACATAATTGTGTATGGGGATGTGTGGATATTTTTGTACTGTATATATCTAGTGTTAGATTTTAGTTCTCTTGTCCCTGGTCGTGATGCTTTTGTGTCAAGAATACGCAGAGGCGATGCAATTTCTTTATCAGTGAATATTCATGGTGGTGGTGGGGTTTTTTTGTTCAGTACCAAATTCATAACGAAATCTTCTGCAAAGATACCTGTAGACTCAAAGCAAAAGTGGAAGCAAATAATGCAAGGTGGTGTGGAAAGCACTGGGAGATGGGGGTGTTGAAGAAGGTACCCCATGGTGGTGTGCGTGTTCCACGGGAGTAATGCATGGATTTTGGGAGAGGAGAAGGGGGAATGGCACACAAACCAGTGTCGGAATAGTCACTTTTCCTTGGTCTGGCTGAAAAGTAAATGTAGAGATGTACTGGCTTTTTTTTTCCCCTGCTGTTGTGACTCCAGAGGTAATGCACTATAAACAGAAAATCAGTGTTTTATACGAATGTTTTGCTGTTAGTAAACATGTTTGGACAGAAGATGTTGTACAGTGGATAGGATTAGGTGATGGATACTTTTGGGACTCCTGACTTCTATAGTTAGTTGATTTAGGGTGCTCAAACTAATTAAAATTTCTGCATTAGTTCTCCTTTTTTGAGTAGTAATATTTACATTTTATCTCACAAGGATGTGGTAAGAATTAATTTTTGCAGTTTGTGGTTTTCTGATGAAGGCTGGCTTAATAAATACAGAGAAACTACTGATGACGTCCTCTATGCCTTTTGAAATACATGTAGACAGCTGAATTTGTGGAAGTTAAAACCTTGAATCTTGTGCAAGAGGAGAAACAAACGTCTATTTTAATCTGGTTGCCTTTAGGGAATACAGTGCAGAGGTTTGTAACGTTACGAAGCCCTTAGTATTACTCCACAAGTGCCTGGTCTCTTCAAGTTTTTGTCTTTCCTTTCTTGTTAAGGAGGTTCATAGTTACTGTTCGTTTTAAGCAATAGTATTTCAGTATTTTTGTGCTTGATGGCCGTTACTGACGGTTGTTACATAGACTCTTTTAGACCTGAAACTAACAGAGTGCTTGAAAGTGAGTATTCAAAAACGTATGAATGACTAGAGGAGGACACGGAAACAAATTGTCCTTAAACTCCAGGGTTTTATGTATTTTTTTCACACGCGCGCACACACACACACACAAATCCAAAGTTGATACCGTTACAGATAACAAATGGTGGCAAGCAACAAAACAAAATCATGTATTTGTATCGGTGATGAACGCTTTCCAGGTTTTTCGATTTTGAGCTAACATACGATGAAATTGTCAAAAGATACTTGTACGATGTGCCGATCCGGTGAAGCCTGTCTGGTTGTCTCTGGTAAGAGCATTAGTGTCTGAGAATCTTGGTTCTTTGCATTTACAGCACAACGGAGCTCTGGCAGAAGCCTTTGGAGCAGTTCCTGTCTCTTTGGTAAACAAGTATTTAGGTTTGTGCAAATACGTATTTAGGACTGGTGTGCTGTTTGCCCAGGTAGATACGTATTTTGGCACACGTTACACTTTTTCTGGTATGCACACTGTGATTTATTTGATTTTATTTATTTGATTCACCGTCCCAGCTCCAAAGGAGTTATGGTCTGTCACTTAAATACAGGTTTTGCCATGCATCCCAGTTTGGAACATGCATAATAATTCCTGTACAGACTCCCTGGACTTGCTGTGGTCTGTCATGTGATTACTTATGATTTGTGGGGGATTCATTTGATGCAGACGGTGGTTTATTTGGCACTGTCTTGGCCTGTGATTTAAGCAATCTCTGAGCATGTGCACTTAGCCTGCATGTTAAACTCCATCGGGAAAGGCAGAATGATTACCCAAATGCTGCTTGTCCCCAGGGGGCACCGAAATGTAGACTGTCACTAGGTACCACTCCTCGCTTTCCCCCTCATCCACCTTGCTCGTTTTTATTTCTTAAGTCAATGTCTTGATAAATCTTAAAGGGACACTGTTGCTTTAGAGCACTGAGCTTTTTCCTTCCTGTCTGTGAGTATTTAGCTTTTTTCAATTTTTAATGTTTTGTCGAGTTTTGGTTCTGATCTCAAATCCTTGAATGTTTTTTTCAGGGAAGTGAAACAGTTCTAGTTCTTCATTTTCCAAATAAAATTGATGCTCAGATCTGTTCTTCCTTTTTTTTTTTTTAACCACAGTTGTTTACTATAGTTAAATATCACATGCCCTGCAGGGATGGGGATTTTAATGAAGGTGTGTTGCCTGCTGTTTGGTCCAGAGTAAGTTTCATGGGATGGTTGCTCAGAGAAGCCAGACCCGTTGGCGGCGGTACCCGTTTTCTCAAGTGTTTGTATTATTTTCTGATTTCCCTAAGCGAGTTAGGGATTCACTTGAGATCTTTGTTCCTGGAAAGCCGGAGAACAGCATTGCCCCAAAATTCCCCGCTCTGTAAGTTGTAGCCCTGTGATGGGGCGTTGTCTGTTTACTTGTGCCACTGTTGCACTCAAATTACATTTTTGTTGTGTTTTTATATGGAAGTTGTGCCAAAAAAAGGGAAAACTTAAGAAATAACTATTTTTGCGTTCAACTTTTTGTCTGTATACTAATATGCATTGGTTTCCTTTTAAATTCTAGGTGAGGTCTGCATTCTGTATGCTTCAGACCAGCTTCTCCTTTTTTAGTAACATTGTGGTTGAGACCACTGGCATAGGAAATTGCTGCTTCTGTTGACCTTCCAAGCATGCATGTATTTGTGAATTTTGCTGCCTCTTGGGGTAGAAATGATGGAACAACAGTACAAAGAAGAGTTTGAGACCTGTTGTTGTGGAATTAGGAATGTTCCCAGTTCTGTGTAGTGCCAGTTAGGTAGAACTAGATTTTTGTTTAGTGTTTGCAGCGGAGATTAAACCAACATGTTCTAATTTAGATATCTTAAAATTGAGATGCTACGACTTGAGGTTTCCAAGTCTTCATACAAGAAAGTCATACTTGCTAAGGAACTGAAGCAAAACACCATGATCTCAATAGCTGAGAGTACAGTAAAAAGTCACTGCGCTCTCTTGCTAGTCCCATGTTGACTTAAGCAATATTCTGCTGCTTATAAGTGTTGGCCCTGAAACGAGAAAACAAACACCACAGCCACTTTGCATCCATTTATATTAACACAGGTTGTGTGTGCATAGAGGGAGAGGAGACTAATATTTGCTAAATAGAAAAGAGTTTAAAATAGTAGAAAGACTCTTTAAAAAGTTATTGCAAACAAAATATTTTAAAATAAATGTAAAACTTTTCAGAAATAATCATTTAAATAGCCAAAGCTGGACACTTTATTTAAAAAAAAAAAAAAGAGAAAGAAAAAAAGATTAATGTGGAAGCCAGATGGTTTCATGGCTTGGCAGACAGGACAGTGCATTTGCCACGTTCAGCACCTGAATGGAGGAGGAGATTTTGGATTTCGAAGCAGATGGTGTTGAGGGACTCAGCAAAGCTGTTCACATTGGCAAGGAGTGGAAGACTGTGTAGCTTTTTTTCCCCCAGAGACCCATACATTGCTGTTGCAGTGTGAGTAGAGGTTGACCATTCGGTACGTCCTTCCCCCTGCCCCCCCGCAGGTATACACTGAGAAGGGCTTTTGAAAATGTAGGAGAAGTTTTCCAGTTTAGCCTGGGAATTTATCTTCCCTGTCTTTTCTTTGCCATCCTCATTCTCTGAAACCCGTTGCTGACAAGTAAATGCTCTCAAGATATTGGCGCCGATAAGATTCAAAGTGGAATCAACCCACCTAGGTTCACTGTGCAACCTGAATGACATGAGAATCACTTAAAAATATCGGATGCTATAACTTTTTCTAGACAGAGGAGGAAGGAAACTGCTTTTCTTTTTCTTTTAATTCTAGCAGTGTCCCCTTAAAATAATTATGCTGAAAGGAGGGGTGAAAGGAAGTTTTGAGAGAACATGGCGTGTTCAGATGAATGTTAGGCTCACTGCGCATCTTCCTGCATCTCCTGCCCTTGTAGTTTAAGCTCTGGTTGTCAGCATGTTCCTTCTGGATGCATGCTGCATGCTACACCAAGGGAATGTAAACAGCAGTTGTCAGTAGGCTCCCTGCCGCACTCACTTGTGGTATTTTAGATATACAAAGGTTGGAGAGCAGCGCTGATTTATGAGAGGGCAGGTCTAGCATGGTCTGTCTCCACTTGTCTCTAATCTCTGTCTGGAAGAGATAGCCTTGGTAATTGCTTTCCATGGCTGTAGTGAAAATGTTGTGGAGGAAAAATTTACATGGTTACACTTGTCCATATCTTTTTTTGAGTTTTATTCCTTAGAATAATACAGCCTTGCATACAATATGAATAGGTTCTGGGTGCTCGTGCATGTATTTTTCTGCTTATAACGTCATGTGTCTCTCTCAGACTCCTTTTCAGTCATCAGGACTGGACACAAGCAGAACAACTCGGCATCATGGTCTGGTGGACAGAGTGTATCGTGACAGAAACCGTCTCGGCTCCCCGCATCGGCGCCCTCTCTCTGTGGATAAACATGGAAGACAAATATCCTTTGGTTCATGAGCTGGCAGTGAACACCACCTACCTTTTCAACAGTATTACAATTTTCAGGTTTTATAGTTCCCTTCTTCCTCCCCACCTCACCTGTCAGCGGAGTTGCTTCCCATCTCTGTGCAGTTAATATCATCTGCTTTTTCTGAACTGTGAGCCAGTCTATAAATACCTACTATTCTGTAAAGTAAGCATTTACCTTCCTCTCTTTCCTCAGCTCTAAGTGGGGATAATGATACACATGAAGCCGAGAGGGATTGAGATCCTTTGATGGAAAAGGCAAGACAGTCTTGGTGAAACTGAGTTTCCCTTCAGAACTGAGTAAATCCAAACGAGAATAATTCTTTGCAGTTCATTGTGCGTTTTATTACAAGTTGATTCATCAGTTTAGCATTTGCCAAGCGCTATTTCTTCTTGCCATTTGTGAAAATGAATTAGCTTATTATTTCTGACTGGCTTAAAATGTGCCGCAGTCAGACTGGCTTGATGGGGCTAAAGGGGATGTGTGAGTGGGAGAGTGGAGAGATGACGGCTTCTCAGGGAAGAGTTAGATGCTCAGAAAGGGAAAAGGAGGATGGTTGTCCTGTTGCTCAAACATTACAACAATCCAGATAATGTTTTGAGTGTCCTTTTAAAGCCAGTATGCTCCCCACAGGGAGTCTGCTTCCCTTTCTCATGCGAGCTTAGTGGTTCTGACAGGGTAATTTGAATTATTCCTTAGGAAAAGATTTCAAATAGTCCTCCTACTTAAGTGAGAAAGTGGTGTTCTTCCCCTTAACTGGTGGAGTCACGTGGACAGCTGTCCGTATGGCACTGTGTATCTGTCACCTCCATCAGACACAAGCTGGAGAAGGTTAGTAGCACAATCGTACGCGTGTGTTAGTATTTGGACTGCGTTGTCTGATACTACACTGGCATGTGCAACAAAGGCCTTCATTGTTCCCCACAGCAGTTGGTCATCTGAATTGCCATGACTTCCTGAACTTAGAAATGGATTTTTCTTCCATTTTGCTTATTCTTTTAGATGACCTGCTTTTAAACTTAAAGTGTGTCAGGGTAAATCTTGCCAGGTGTTCCAAGGCACACCCCAGAATTGTTGATTTGTAAAAGACTTGGATGTTTCTCACTGCGCAGAAGCTGGGCTAGTCTGCCCTCGCAAGCGTTCGAGTGGAAAGGAGCACCGAGTTCCCTGTTCCTACCCCTCATGCTCCTGGCATTGGAGGTGCCGGGTTGCCTAAGTGGTGGCCTACGTTCCCGAGTGAAGGACAGTTCATCATGAGAGATGTGTTGACCGTGGAGGTTCCCGTCTCCACAACGTACATACATCCTGAACCAGTCATTTTCCCTCCCTATGAAACAGGGATGCTTTCTTTTCAAAGACTAGTATAACTGAAGTATGTATAAGCAGCTTTCAACTTAAAAATTGCATTATTTGATCATGCATAATCTTAACAAAGCATATCAAATTATTTTCTAACGATGGCAACCAATTTACCCTGTATTCCTCTCAATCCCATTATTGAAACAATTGCTCTTCAAACTTGAACTAATTTGTTCTGTGAATTGATTGTTTCACAAGGAAATTGTGCCTGGTATATGCCATATATAGACTTTGGTTTTTTAATGCAGAGTATTCAGGTTTTACTGAGTTGGTTGCATTTATCTGGGATTAAGCATTCTTTGATTTAGAGAAACTGACAATAAAAATATTGGGTTTGCCTTCCTTTCAGGACAAATTCCGATTCTGCCTTGCACCAGAGTACTATGACTCCAGCTCAACCAGAATCCTTCTCAGGAGGGTCACAGGACATGCAGCAGAAAAGAGGTAAACAGCGAAAAACAGCAAAAAATACCTGTAACATTCAAAGCATTGTACTTCCGATTATACCACATGTGTTGGTGTTCCTCTATTCCTGTAAATACACGTATGCGTAACACTTTCTAGATTCAGTTACGCAGGAATTGGAACACAGGACCACATTCACTCTTCTGGGTACTGAAATCCAGAAAAGATTATACAAAGCTGATAGAACACTTTCCTGAACCCCGTCTTCTGTTATTCTAAGACCTTGCCCTACGGGGAAAAGTAATCTGGGTGTGTGGGACTCTGGTGGTTAGACTGCTCTCAGCGGTACTAGAGGTTTGCAGTTTGTGGTAACTTCTAGACAAGCGTAGAGATCACAGGCATTTCACGGCCAGTGAAACAATATTGTAAAGTAGCAAGGGTTCATCTAGTTTTTTTTCTATGGGATTGAGATGACCAGTGAATACGCCCTCAGAGGCAACGCTTACAAACAATACTCTCTGACAATATTTCTAGTTACAAGCTGGAGCGGCGCAGCCCTCCGGCACTAACAATTCTGGTGCCCTCTGCTGGCCCTTGCTCCTGCTGTCAGTTCAAGAAATACGTTAAAAGCTCTTAAATCTGTGTAGAGACATTTAATCCTTAAACAACCACCCAGAGGTAAGTGAACACGCAGCACTCGGATGCATATGCGCTGTACGGCAGCTCTTCCATATGCTTCTAGAGCTGTAAAACATTAAATAATGATCATCTTAAACAGTATTGCACAAATACGGATTTGTAGTCATCAGGGTGAAAGGCTTCTGTCGATACATCTCTCTGGGCTTTCTTCTGATGTTTCTTTGTCACCTTGCTATTAGCATGATGAAACAGTTGATTGCTTTGAGCAAACAAATGTGCTTGGAATATGGAGAAGTAACAGCTTTATAGCGTTTCTCTATCCCAGGGGAGATGGTCCAGATTTCTCCCCACTGGAATTGTCCTATTGGCCACCCGTTAGATGCAGCAGGTGTACATCGCTTGTGCAAAATGCAAAAGATAGGAAAAACCAGGTCCCAAGATACACCCTGCCGTTTAGATCTAAGCGGATGAAATTGGAAGCCAAAATTTTTTTCAAGTATTATTTGGGGTTTTTTTGAAGCTGATAATGTCTCCTTGCTAACGGAATACAATTTTAGTCTCTTCTGGTCGTTTAAAAAAATGTTGATCTCGTAACAGTAGAGTGCCGCTGTTTCATATTCATTGATAATAGGTTACTTAAGAGTTTTCAAATGGTTAAACTTCCAATCTGAAAATTTCTTACTGAGAAGCTTAACATTGTGATATGATTCCTTTTGTTCTCATTTTTTAGTTTTGTTACTGACTGTCCCTGGAATGGAGGAAACCACTTCTGAGGCAGACAAAACCCTCTCTAAGCAAGGATGGGACACTAAAAAGGTAGGAATCTCACATTTCAAAGTGCAGCGATTTTATTTTCTAAACATATTTAGGTAAATTAATGCTCTAAATATTGCCAACCAAAACAAACTGCTTCCAGAGATTAGAGATTAAATGCTATATTTAGCAACAAATCACTAAACATTAGATCAGAAAGGCACTTTATATGTACGTGTGCATGCACATGTTTGATTATATCAGGAGAAACTCTTTAAATTTGAGCCTTGTTGGACCAATAAAGCAAAATACCTTCTAAGAGCTTCACAGAGCTCTTGTGTAGAAGAATAGCTCTTCTGTAGAAATGTATTAAATTAAACTTACTAATTGAAATATATCCTAAGCATTAATCTCTAGCACTATCTTTGCCTTTAAAAATGTCTTCCTTCTATTTTAGACTGGGTCATCAAGACCTAAATCATGTGAAGTTCCAGGAATCAAGTAAGTTTTGAGCAATTTTTTTTTAAAGAGCATTGAGATCTTTAAGAAAGAATGCTGTGTATTGAATGTCCTCTTGCTTTTGAGTTTTCTGAAAAGCCCTTAGATGGTGTAATGCTGCAATAGATACAAGACAAGCCAAAACCTCGTTGGCTATTACATCTCTGGTTTATCAGAAATACAGTGTATGATTCTGTATGAGGCACTTTCCTTTTTAAAAAAGATTTTTATAAAGATCTGTCCAGGCTGAAATTTAAATTGAGATGTGTCTTTTTTTTTTCTTTTTTTCCCTCCTCTCTCCCTGATCTAGCATCTTTCCATCAGCTGACCAGGAAAACACTACAACACTGATTCCTGCTACGCATAACACAGGTGGCTCCCTGCCAGACCTGACAAACATCCATTTCCCTTCCCCTCTCCCAACACCATTAGATCCTGAGGAATCCACATTCCCAGCCCTGAGTAGCTCCAATAGTACCGGGAATCTTGCTGCCAATCTGACTCACTTGGGCATCAGCACTGCCAATCAGGGTAAGAGCATGACTCTGAGGCGTTTCTACAGGCTGGCCATAACATGTCACTTGTCTTAAATTAGGGAAGTTGCGTTGCTGAATATTACTGTTTTGTCTGAGAGGTAGTCGCACTTCACGGTTGACTGACATTTCTTTGTAAACAAGTTTTATCAAGCCATTTCTGTACGAAAACGTGAGAAAGCTGTATTTTGTTACGAGACTTACAAATTGTCTTTCATTTCTCTCATGTTCTTGGTGCCCAAATCGGCTTTTTTTTGTTTGGTTTTTTGTTTGTTTGTTTTATGTGTAAGACTACAGGAGAGACTAGCATCCAAAGCGTGCCTCCCTTGTAATTAATTGTACTTAGCCCCAACAGCACTCGTGTTACGGAAATATCTTAAGTAGGCCTTTTGTTTTCATTCCTTTAGAAGGGTTTTTTTTTTTCAGTGTGAGGATTCTTTTGGAGAGAGAACATTGCTTGCTTCGTCTGAAGCAAATTTTCTCCTTTGAGCAATGAAGAATAATGTGGAGCCTTTACAAGGTGTGCTAGTTTTTGTGAGCTTGACTGCTTAAGTTTTGAAAATATCCTGAATATTCAGGCTATATAATATAGCGGGGCTTTGGAAAACAGTACCAAATGCACACCTTAATTTCTCACAGCTCTCATTTTGGGGCCTTTGTGTTGAAATCGTTGCCTTCCTAGCAGCGTAGTTTTTGTTGCAAGTTCTTCTCAAGTGCTGTCGCTGTTTGAGCTGTTCAGCATGGTGAGTCTGAGTTGTGTTTGTTGGGGTTTTTGGACTTCGGCCATACTGATAATTTTATTTTTAAAAAAACCCCACAAACAAACATTATTTGCCATGCTGGCAATTTATCGTATTCATTCCGATCACCTGGTAATTTCAGGACTTGTTAACTTTATAGGCAAATAGCCTGAACTGGTGATTGTTATTTTTGAAATAATTTCACTAATTCGTACTCGACTAGTTGTGAAGAGGGTTGCATTTTTTTATTGTCAGTGACAGTTGCAGTCAGTTGATTCCTAGAATAGAAATAAGGCGCTGTATCCAAAAATACAAGTATGTTAGGCAGGATTCTCTTACCCACTTAAAAATCCTCTCGTATATTGGGAAAAGGAAATAATTCTTGTCAGGTTAAGGTAGTGTTACGACTGAGCAGTTACATTTAAGAATGAAGCAAGAAGACGGTTTAACCATTTGAGTACAGAGCAGGTCAGCAGCTTTCAGCATCCTTTAACAAGTTTTCTGGTCTCAAAAGAGACTATACAAAGTTTCAGAGGTGGGCTGTCGCTCCAGTAGGATTTAGCGAGTCTATGCCGAGAGCACTATTGTGTGTATAAAAAGAAACAAACTACTTGCGTGGAGTTCGGCCAGATTGCCGCTAAATTTTTATGCCGTACCCATAATTAGCAAAGTAAACGGTATAAAACCAAACCTGTAAGTATATAATTGCTTTGAAAACATTTCCTGATCTATCAAAGATATACCCATTGATGATTTTCCTGCTTCTCTTTGGAGACAATCCCATAGTTTGATCATTGGCACGGTCAGCGTTTGGTGCTTTTTTAACTGATTTTTTCCAAACCCTCCTTGCCTCTCTTTATCTTCTAGCTCTTTAGCAGAAAATGTAAAGGCTTTTGAACCTTTTGCGGGAGCTCTGTGCATTGCACGGGCATGCCCTCAGCAGCCCCAAGAAAAGGTGGGGAAACAAACATCTGCCAGGTTACAAAGAACTGCCAGCAATTTAAGACTACACGTTTGTGCATTTGAGTTTGTCAGTTCGCTGACAAGTTCCTTGAGACGGTGTTGATTTTGAAAACATCGCAGGGGAAGCCAGGCAGTCTTCAGAATCTGCGCGGTTTGAGCCAGTTTGCCTGCTGGCTCCTTGGCAGCCCGGACTTCCTGGCTCCCTGGCAGCCCGCCTGGAAGCCTTGAGCGTTTGCCAAGTGCCTAGGAGCTCGCAGGCTCTTGTGAATTCCTCCTTTCTGGCAGCTCTAGAAGAACAGCTCGCTAGCTAGATTGTCCTGAAATCACTTTCCAGGGCGTCTCGGTTCCTCTAGGGTGAGGCAGAAAATAAGAAAAAGAAAATAGGGGAGTTTCAAAAACTTCCAGATTTTTATCCTGGATTTGAACACAATTATGATACTTGGATTGTTTATCCCTACCCCCTGCTAGGTCGTGGCTTTTTAGAGTGTGAAGGATATTTCCTGCCTTCTGTGCGCTGGTATGCCATTAAAAATGGAGTACTTCCTGTGTAACCCGTTTGTCTTCTGCGTTTTCCATTAAATAGGTGTTTGCTTTTATAATATCGCAAGTGCCCTCTGATTAGTCTTGTTATATGATCTGTTACCTTCTCCCTGAAGTTTGAGCCCTTGCAAATAATAGAGCAGACTGTGCTTCTCCTGGGTTCCGTGCGTGCGGCCCGGGAGGTGTGCGGGAACGATACCTGTGGCTTCTGTAAACCGCTGAAGCTGCTCTGCCTGTTTCAATTTCAAGTCGGCATCTGTGCACAAACCTGAACAACCGTGACTGGTTTTGGCCCAGGGTAAACCACGGGGATCTTCCTCTCATCCTGATGCTCTTCAGCCTGAGAAAATAAATTGCAAATTAGCTAACGAGTTGCAGCCTGACTGGCCAAAGTGCATGCAGCACTTTGCATTAAGCGGTTGCCCACTTAGGCCATTCATTTTTCATCGTTTAGGTAATTACCTCTATACAAGTATCAATAAACCATTGCTCTGTTCCCATTTAAGCTGGTTTGTTCCTTCCTGGCAGGAATGACGACGACGCCAGCCCCTTCCCAGCAGCACCGTCAGCCAGCCGTCAGTCCTCTCTCATTGAGTGCAGACTCAAGACGACCGCAGTCGCAGCAAATGTCTCCTACGCTTTCCCCTTTGTCACCGATTACTCAGGTAGGAACTTACTTGGAGAACTAACATTTTTCAGTCACAGAGTAATTATTTTACCTAGGGAGAAGCTGGCTGTAACTTCATCTCTCTTGCTCTGTAATTTTCTTCTTTAAATGTGTCCATTAATTTAGAGCCTCAAGAAGAGAGAGGTTTGTAGAGGGGACAGATTTTACTTTCGCTTTTCTAGAACCGTGGTGAAAAACATCTATTAGGACACTTTTCTGTAACAATATTGTCCCCAAGTTAGTTGTGAAATTTGAAAGACGTTTCTCAAATTCATGAGAGAAGCTCGATTAGCTTTTTAAATTGATTTCAGAAGTGTGACTCTGCGACTGACTAGCTTATCAGTTTCTGACCTGGACATTCAGCTGGGCTTTTAGAGTATTTGTTTGTTGTACGCTGGAGGTGATATTAAGCCTTTTCAAGCATGGTCTTGACTGTTTCTGAACCTTTAGGTAACATTTTTTAAATGCAAGATGAGATTGACTTAGTACGGTTCACTTGGTGTGAACTTGATGTGCTTGAAAATGAAGGGAAATGACCTGCCAGCGTGGATGATTTTGATCCTTCTTTTTAAGGCCGTGGCTATGGATGCGTTGTCTCTGGAGCAGCAGCTTCCCCCATATCCATTTTTTACCCAGACAACTTCCCAGCAACAGCAGCAGACCCAGGTGGCAAGTACCCTGCCTCAGAATACTCCTTTAATGCAGACCTCTGGTTTACAGCGAGGAGCACAACTCCCCCCACTCTCCGTCACGGTACCTTCTACCATCCCACAGTCACCTCCGGGCAGCCAGACCCAACCGTCAATGGGAATAGACATCAACTCGGTAAGCTTGGGCACAGCTGAAAATTGATAGAGCTTTCCTTCGGAAAACCTGGTAGCGTACAGCGTAGTGTCAGAGTTCAAGCTGGACAGCCCTTGTCATAAGTGTACTTCTAGGCAGAGTCTGAAGTAGACTTAGAATGGTTTTGGTTGAATCCACATTTAAATGATTTATAGAGGAGAATCTGGTTTTAATGTACGGCTTAGGGTGGCCGTAGTCTCATAAAACGGTGTCCCTTATGGCTCCATTAGACCGGCTTAAACATATCGGCATTTATTTCGTACCTTGCTGCTGCCGTTGCACTGAGATGTATTTTCAGGCTGTTAAATGTAACGCACCCCCAACACATGGTACGTTACACAGTGTGCTGTAGGCTGGAGGAGCTAGCAGAACTTTGATAAAGAAACCTGCTAACAAGCATTTTCCAAAAGTTGCAGAGAACCAGGTATTTTCTTACACTTTCTATATTTAGAACCCTTTCATTTTAAGGGATTTTAGAGCATACATTATTATCGTCAAAAATTGGATTCGTGGCTGCCTTCCGATGCCCAGAGGAAATGGAGTGTATACATACACATAGCGAGGGCTTACGGACACGTTTCCTTTTTTGCTTGTTTTAAGTGGTCTGTTACGAAACGTTGTCTCTCTCTCTGCGTATGAAAATCCAAAATGCAGAGCAAGGTCAGGGTTACAGGCTAGCTGGGGAGGAATTTCACAGCTCATTCTCTGCTCGTTCTGCCCTGCTGTATGGGATCTTGGTGATCCGACCTGTTGTGTCCTTCTGGCGGTGTTGTAGTGACAGTAGCTGGTTTGAGAATGAGAAGAAATCATTGACTATTGACCTAGCGCTTGATCGTGGATTTCATTTGCGGATGAAATTTTTAACAGTTTGTGCTGATAAGAGCTTCTTGAAAGAAGCTGCTTCCCTTTCAGGATTGGAAGGGGAAGAGGAAGGACGAATCCAGCAGTGGAAAGGACACCGACCCGCTCAAAATGTGTCCGATGTTTTGATTCTAATACTCACATAGCTGCCAGTACAGATGATTCTGATGGTCCTTCTTTGCTTTCTGTGTTGCTTTCCTCATCCTAAACTTCTTCATGACCTTAACTTTTAGGGTGCTGTGCTTATCTTTTAAAGCAACTGAAATAATTCATAAATAAACTTAAATTTAAAGCTAGTTTATCAAAAAGCCGTTTGAGCTGCGTTACAGTCTCGCTGACAACTTTGATGCAGTTTTTGTAAAGCAATATTGAAATTAATTTTGCTGTAGTTTGGATGTCTGCTTAAAGCGCGTAAGTAGCAGTGCATGGCAGAAAAGGGTTGAGACCTATTTTCTTGCGATTTACAGAATTCGGTGTCAGAAAGCATTGGTAGTGCAGCGTTCTCCCACCCCGCAAAGCTGTGTGATTAAATTACTTCTTTTCTTAGAACTACTGGATTGCAGGTTTTCCTCAATCTGTTGATTTCTAAAGGAAGTCTAATGAGAAGAGCTGTGCTTACTGTTTATGTTAATTAGTGCAACATTCTATTTAAATGCCATTAAGATTATTAATTTGTTCAAATCCAGGGTTCTTCATGACTAAAAAAAAAAGGTAAATCTTTGAAAATGTGTTCTCAGGACGACTGAGAACAATGTGAATGTAACTAATGTAAACCTGCAAAACACAGTGTGAATTCTCAGACAGCGTCTGTTCCGTGTCCTGGGGTAAAATGCAGCTTTGAGGAGGATTCCAGTCTGCGTGGTTATACACTTCAATCCTGATAACGCACCCAGGCTATTTAAGACTAGGCAGAGTAATACGAGGAGGATTTCCAGAGCAGTGTAAACACAGGTTAAGAACGTGTGGGTATGGCAGTTGAACTGAAGAATAAATTACATTATTTTTGAGTAGTTCCCAGCTTTCAATACTACTTTTCCCTAAATCGTTGGCTGACCAGATTATTTTTTTTTTTTAATTGAACGTAACTGAGAACAGTGAGAAAATATTTCAACGGTTTTGCTTGTACAACAGCACTGCCCCGCTCTCAGCCGTTCAGTCAGACAAGACCATGCCACGCTGACACCTTAACTCTCTCCTTTTTGCGGCATCGTTCACAGTAATCGTGTCTTCATACACAGCCAAGAATTGAAGAGGATGGTTCCTCCCAGCTTCCTCGAGCTGTATATGCCAGAAGTTTATAATTTTCCGACCTTCCATCAATCCCATGGTCTTTAATTCTGTGTTGTTCTGTAGGCTTCACTCCAGCAGTACCGCAGTAATGCTGGATCCCCAGCCAACCAGTCTCCCACCTCTCCTGTCTCCAATCAAGGCTTCTCTCCTGGCAGCTCCCCTCAAGTAAGGGACTCTGTGCTTCCACAGGCCTTGCTTCTTGTGTTTGTTTTTAGTTGAGTCTCTCCATTACTGACCCATAGTTGTCTCACTGTAATTGTACGTGCCTCATGCATTACTGATGTCTCATCTTGTTCGCAGTTTCATTCAGTTCCAGAGTTTTTCAATAGCTGGTGAATTGCCTTTTTATTGGTCAAAGCTACTGTTTGAACGCTATTAGAACTCCGTTATTTCTTTGGGGTGTACCGTGGACAGAACCTCCAGGTAGACCCCTTTCAATTAGCAGTGTAGGGGCTGACAGATAAGGTTGGGAGGGCAGGGGGGAGAGAGGGGGAAGCTTAGGTGCGTCCTGCAGCAGGATGACTCCCGTGGCACTCAATATCCCTTGTGTGGCCAAATGCATTTACATCGGGACCTTTTTTTACGTGGGAACATACACTTTGAAAGAAAACACAGGAGAAAATGCTCTTAAAATGAGCAGTTGTATCTTGTGGCTTGCAAGTAATGGGTTAGTAAGCAGGCTTTCTTGCATGCTAGCTGGTTTTTCCTCCTGTGTATGTATATACTCGTACATCCACGTGTCCCATATGCAAGTCATAGCTTGGTGTGCATGTAATCCTATGAAGGGGAATTTTTATCTGCCAGCAGCAAGGCAGTTAAAAACAAGGCAGTCTTTGGGGGTGCCCCTAAGGTAAGGGAGTGAGTGCATTTTCAGTACAGAAATAATCTGATGCTGCTAAAATAGCTCCGTATGGCTGCCCTTTTCCTAAATCCCACCTGTAGAAACGAGGCGCAGGAAATTCTTCCAGAGCATCACAACAGAGTCTGAAAATACATTTTCTGTTTCATCGTTTAACGTTTAAGGCTGTAAGGAGGATCCTATCTAAATAAGTGCTGCCCCTTCATGGTTCCAAAGCAGAAGCTTCGTCTCTCCTTGCCATTAGCCAGAGACAGGTCACTGGTAAGCTCAGTCATAGATCCGAGTGTCAGGACTGTCTGGATTTTCTTAACCCTTGCTTAATTGCTTCTTAACTTCTCTCTCTTCTGCCTGCTTCTGCCAGTTCTGCTGTGTTCTGTGTGTGGCTCAAAGAAAACAAGCAAACTTACTCCTCTAGGCTGTCATGTAGAGCAAAGCTGTTGCCAGTCTTGCTGCAAATCTCGGGTCCAGTTCTCATTTGGGCAGCGCATCCGATTTTGATTTTTGCGTTGATTTTCTTTCCCCCTTGACTTCTCAATAACCCTTTCTTGGTTTTGTCCACAGGCTTGTTGCCACTGGTCAGGCCAAAGTACTGGAGTGCAGCAAGCACTCCCCAGTGGAGCACAGACTTGACTGTAATTTTTCCTGCTGGGCCTGTTTTATCCTGTAAACTCCTGCTTAGGTTTTGCTGTTTTCAAGTGGGACGCCGTAACTCACGCACGAAGGGAAGAGGGTTTATTAATACCACTTAACTTAGTATTGGCCTCTTAAAAAATACCCGCACAGTTCTTTATTTTTGCTAAATTAAAAATGAGACAGCTTTCCTGCCTCCATCGATGAACCAGAAGCTAGTAGTGGCGAGCGAGCTATCTGTGGTGGTGGTTGCAATGGCGAGAAGCAACGGGGGAAGAAAAATTTGGGTTGGTTGCGATTCTGGGGGGCAGCTCCCAAGTAGCAGGATCCATTAGACTGTAGAGTAACCTGCCAAGAGTAAAGGCAGATTGGTTCCAGCAGCGGAACATGCCCGTTGTGGAACAGTCTGGCACTGGCTGACAGGAGTGGAATAAAGTCGGTGCGACTGGGTAGGCGTCCCCCGCTTGCTCCTGTTTCTCTGATTAATTTTAGGTTAAATCGTTCTGCAGCGTATCAGTATGATGAGTGACATGCTCTAAAAATAGAAATCCGTGGTTTGATTTTTATCACATACGGTTCATTCACCAGAATTTATTTTTCATGTTTCCACATCTCCAAATCTATTTGCTCTTGTGTTTTAGATGTGTGTTTGTTCTATGAAGGTCTTCCTGTTCAAACACGAATTGAAAAGCTCTGCTCGTAGTTCCCAGCTTTGTGTTTGCATGGCTTTTCATTGACGATGGCTTGTTTATTACTACTTCGCTTTCCCCCTCTAACACCTGGCATACTGTTCCAATTAGATAGAAATCTGCTTTTTTTAGTAGAATGGCTGTATACTGGATAACATGGTATGTATTTTTAGATTAATAATTTAAGCCAGGGGTTTTGTGGTTTGGGTTTTTTTTTTTTTTCCTTGCAGTCACCACATCATTAACCCAAGAAGATGTACTGTTGACAAAACAGACCTCATCTAGTGTTTCTGGAGGAGATGGTGTTAGCAAGATGTTTTTCACAGCGCTGTCGATAAATTATTCTAGGACTCTGAAGTGTTGAAGTAATGACATTTCCAGTTGATTTCCTTTGGGAGTTTCAGTGCTTACAGATGTAATAACCGGTATACTTGAGAGCTGAGGAATAAATACGGGCTTGTATGTTTTGTTAGGAGCTACTCACGTAGACTTACACAAATGGATTTTGGTCTACTGTTTATTATTTTTCATGCTGCCCAAGCTTTTTAGGATGGGGTCGACGCTTAGTGGAATGCAAAGATTTTAGTTTTTGCCCTACTTCTGAAAAGCTCCTGTAAAAAGGAAATGTCAGACTTTGATGGAAAAAAAATACCTTGATTCTCTTTGGAGCTCTTGAATAGCCATTGTATTTCTAGTGCCCGTCCAAACTGGCTTTGATTCACGTCGAGTATGTGACATCCTGAAGCGCAAATTTTTCATTAGAAATGGCTATAAAACTTCACACAGCTCTGAAGCCGTGCCTGCCGCTTGAGATGGGAAGGACTTTCCCGTGGCAGAGTTAAGCTTGGCCGGTGCTGGTCGGCTTGCTGACTTAGCTCTACGCTCTGACTCCATTTTTTTTTTATTATTTTATTTTTTTTTAAGAAAAAAAGGTAACACGCATAGCAGTTTGAATAATGTGGAGTTTGAGCAGTTGATCAAAGTGTGACTGGGCAGCAGGTAAGATATCAGCGGTTTAAAGAAAAACATGGGGCTTTTTATTTAAGTAGTGCTTTGCTTTTTCTCTTGTCAGGTGTAATGTGGCTCTTGCTCGTGATGTTTGATAACTTCCTCGTAGCCCTGTCTCACGCGGGGGGTAGAGCAGCCACCGTAGTTTTGAGGACCAGATGATAAATTGGAAGACCGGCTCCAATTACAACCATTTTCCATTTTTACCTGCTTCTAAGGAGGGCATCGAGTAGGGTGTTAAGCTCCAAAGATGTCGTCATTGTTCTGTGGTCATCGCTGTGACAGATCATTAATGCCCAGGGAAGTGAATCAAAATCTTATTTTTGTCCATAAAAGCCTATTCTTGGCTCAGGCTCCATTTAATCAGTCTTGAGGATGAGCTGGCTTCATTTAGCTAAACCATTTCTTACGGAGAAGTTACCGTCGCGACCTTCTCTGACAAAGATTTGGAGGCAGTTGTCTCTACCTTCTCCGACTCTGCCAGTGTCACACCTGCGATGCAGCACGGTGGAGGTCCGTGAGCTTTGTGTTTCCAGGGTTCTGACGTTATCCAGCAGCGCTTGTTCCGCAGCAAATTCCTCGCTTCCCCAAGTGCGGTCAAACCGCACCCGCACCCTCGCGTGCGGCCGGTGGAAGGCGCTTCGCGGCGATGCTCGGAGCAGTTCTTGGATGGAACGGGATCTGCTCAGCAAGGAGTTTTGCGGCACGGGCAGCATGTGCTGAACTTTCAGCCACCTTCCCCCACGGAGTCTCGTTCTCGGGCTGTGAATTCCTCCCTTGATGCCACATTTATCCAAAAGCGTCCCTATAATGTGGTAGCCGAGGATTCTGGCCGAAGGTGGGAAGGTTTTTGTTTGCTTTAAAAAGAATATGTTGTTGCTTCTTTCCTGATAGTCCCCTCTCATGGAGCTCGTGGGCAGTTTAGGGTTTGGTGGGGTTTTTTTAATACAAGATTTCCATTCTTTTCCTTGCATGCAACCTCCAAATAAGCTGCGCTGAGATCTGCTGCTGCTGTAGGAGGGAGAATGTTTAAAACGGGATGTTGCCTGAAATTTTTATGTTCACTGTTGTGGACGTCAAACTGTGGGGTTTTTTTGAATATCTTAATCTTTGGCCGTGTTCAGTGCTTCTAACTGTGGTGGCTGGTGTAACTCTGTTCTGACATTTCCTGGGCCTTTGCTTAATTTCATACGCTGGTTAGGTTTCTAAGGAGAAAATTTGTAGCCGTCCTCTTTTAATGCATAGCTAAAACAGCTGGAAAGTGCTGTGCAAGGTATTGAATTATTTTTTCAAGAGAGATACAAACGCCCCATGCAAATTGTCTTTTATAGACACCATCCTTTAGACGCTCGCTTTGTCAGGAGATGGGGGTTTTTTTCAGCTGGAGTATCAGAATTTGTGACAGGTTTAAATAAGGAGTGATCTCTCTGTGATATCTTTTATATCTGGGACAGTACTGAATAGTATTGAAAGGTCGACCTCAAATTCTTGGTCGCCTTTAGAATAATTGGTAAATGATGGAGAATAACTGACAATCGCTTGTCGTGCTAGAGGGGACAGTAAAATCAGCAAGGCCGAGGAATTCCTCCCAAGATTCTTGCCTTCGAACTGCTGATAACACGCTCGACCGGGCTTTCTCGTTAACTCTTCTGATCTGCAGCTAAAGCGAAACGACTTCAAAATGTCAGTTTTGTTTCGGCACGTTGTTGTCTCGGTGAAGCTGGCTGCTCCGTGAACGCGAGGTTGCAGAGACAGTGAGCTCGTCGCTCCCTGCGTGCCGGTGATCAGCTTTGCATTGCTTTTTGGTTTAACGTGCGGTTTAATTCTGCGTGGGGTTTGTCTTTCACCAAAACCAAACCAAACACAAACCCAAAAATTCCCCGAAAAGCTGAAGTTGCAGAGTGATTCTTATTTCTCGTGTTACCTGGCGCACTCGTCTGTTTTCATAAATCAGCAGTTTTATATGTTGTATGTCCCCCGTGAGGAAGTTTGTTTGGTTTACTTGACTGTGTTTTTGTGCTTACCGAAAGGCAGCGTAACAGGGAAGGATTCGTGTCTTGGAGGCACATACTGAATGTTTTATGAACTTGCTGGTGGCTAGTGGTTGTTAACAACAAAGGGCACCGCTAACTAACTTTGAGAAGAATCGGTTGGAAGGCTGGAGTCACTCGCACGCCGTGGGTACGTCTGTTTGTGAGATTTTTGCACCATAAAGACTCTGTTTTGTTTTCAGCATTCTTCCATTCTGGGGAGTGTATTTGGTGACTCCTATTATGATCAGCAGATGACAGCTAGGCAGGCTAATGCCCTATCCCATCAGGTGAGCAAATTCATCTCAGATTTTCAGCTATATTTCGGCCACTTTCAGCTTAAAATAAATATAGATCAACTTCTGATTATTTTACGTGGGATCAGATTTTGTCCATACAGTTTTACTTCTCTTATTTTCAGTTTGCAATACTCGGGGATTTCTTTGCTTCTGTTGTTTGTTTTTGTTTCCCCCCCCCCCCCCCCCTTCCTTCCCCTTCCTCCCTCTTAGCCATCATAGCAGATGTTTTTAAAGGTGTTCTGCCAAGTTTTTTGGATTAAAGATAATGAAAATAAATTTCAAAAACGCCACGTCTCCGGCCGTAGTTGCATTGGGGAAGGATTCGCCTGTAGGCGGTAACAATATTTACTCCTGGATTTTGCAAACAACTCGTGCACGGTACCAAAACCTCGCGAGCAGACCCACGCCTTCGTTAGTTTGGCCAGCCAGTGCGTTGATTCATTGAACTGTGAAACACGCTCTGGTAGCAGGAAAAAATGAGACGCCTTCTGAGAGGCAGTGCTTGATGGGCAGATACCCGAGTTAGTGGCGTAAATTGTGGTGGTTTTGTTTTTACTTTGTTTTAAAGCTACCTTCTCTTTTGTTCTTACGGTATCAAAAGCAACCATTTTATTTTTGCATCCACCCTCTCCTCGTTCCCCTGCACTCTCAATCTGGCAGTAAACTATTCTGGCAAGTTAAGTGAAAATAGACCATATTTTGATCAACGAAACCTAAAGATGAATTTGTTTGCCTGTCTCTTTCGACATTACTTCCCGTACTTGAGCTTTGTAAGTTGTTTTGCTGTATTTCCTGATGGTTAGAAGTAATAATTCCTTTGTGCCTTGGTCTTCAGCTTGAACAGTTTAATATGATAGAAAACGCCATTAGTTCCAACAGCCTGTACAGCCCTTGTTCCACCCTTAACTACTCCCAGGCAGCCATGATGGGACTTACCGGCAGTCATGGCAGCTTGCAGGACTCGCAGCAGCTGAATTACTCCAGCCATGGAAACATCCCCAACATCATTCTTACAGGTAAGAAAATCACGGACTTAACCGACAAGTAAAACCCTCCCGGTGCCGGTGTTTCCCTCCGTTGTGCAAGGGCTCGCTTCGAGCCGAGAAAGGAAAAGGGTTTCACCCTTTTGTGTAAATGTTCGTGTGACCGGCCTGGCGTATCCCCCGAGTGCTGGGGAGCCTGACGGCTCTCGTTTAATCCCAGCAAACAGGTAGAGCTGCAGTGGCAGCGCCGATTGTCTTAGACTTTCCCTGCCTCTGAATTTACTGGATCCTCCGTCGCAGCGAGGGAGAAGCGGTGAAAGCCGAACTTCTTCCTCTGCTGCTCCGTGCGAGCTTGCCAGCAGAGAGAGTTTTTAGTGTCACGTATGGTAGCGAACCTGGTCACGGTTGGACGTTCGGAAACAATTCCTGCACGGGCCACTGAGAAGGCCGTAGTTCGGTCCACCTTTCAGCCAAGGACTCCTGCTGATTAGAGTGACGTGAATGAAGGTTGTTGCCCCTAAACCTAAGGGGGAGAAAAGAGGCTGAGGTGACAGCACTTTGTGGCCCCCAAATATATGTATGTGAATTTTGTGTTGTGTCAGGCCGTTACGACGGTTTTGAGATGCTCTGACACATCTCTTGCTCATCCAGCTGGAAATGAGGATAGATGTTCCTCGTCTGAACTTCAGCCTTAGTTCAGTAAATTATTCCAGAATCTTTGCAAGCTGCTTTATGACTCGTCTGCCTGGAGAATATTTATTTGCTAAGTCCTACCGACACCTTTCCCTTCCTCTTCCCCGCAGTGACAGGAGAATCTCCTCCCAGCTTATCAAAAGAACTGACCAGCTCTTTGGCAGGAGTGGGAGACGTCAGCTTTGACGCGGATTCCCAGTTCCCCCTGGATGAACTCAAAATTGACCCTTTAACCTTGGATGGACTGCACATGCTGAATGACCCAGACATGGTCCTCACCGACCCCGCCACAGAGGACACGTTCAGGATGGACCGGCTGTGAAGCGTGGACACCAGGAGCGTGGGAATGACGCTTGTTCCCGGAGCCCAGCCGAACTGGAGAGTCCGATGGGTCAGTGGTGTCAGAACAGGAGCTGCTGAGAGCGGTAGCTCTGTCCTGTACAACGTGTACAATGAGTAAAGCTTGTCGTTCTAAGCTTGCAGCGCTGCAGACCCCTACTCCCTGTCGCGCCGTATTCCGCCCCTTATCCACTCATTGCCATTAATGAGGAAGGAGTTTCCATCAGCCTCTTCCTCTCCGGAGCCCCCTCCCCCCC
>NW_008825502.1:71237-74413 GCF_000699105.1 Pygoscelis adeliae
GTAGCCGGCGGGGCGAAAAAGGCAACCGTAAACACTATTTTCAAAGCTTTTTCTTCTTCTTTTTTTTTTTTTAATATATATGTAATATATATATTTATAAATATATGTATACATATATATATAGCGCATTTCTGAGCACACAAAAAAGTACTATAATTCATTACTTGATTAGCGCGGAGGAAGGATCGGAACATTTTAAAGCAGCTAAAAGAATATAGGAGACTAACTTGCAGAGCATATGTCTAATTGTACTTTGCAAGAGATTCCTGGGCAACAGGAAGGGCATTTCTGCAGCAATGCCTGGCTCAAATCACGATGACTATTTTTTATTTTTTATTTTTTATTCGTATTCATTACTTATTCTGTTACCATTATTTATGATCTTTTTGTTTTTTATTTAAGTCTTTGGATATTAGGAAAGTAGCTAAACTACATACAGCCAATTGAAGCACTCTACGTAATACTTGTACAGTACATCTTTTTTGTGTTTTTATTCCAGAAATATATTATATATATTATATATATAGGTATTTTTAACTAACTGGAATTTTAAACAGATGTTGAGCAGGAGTAAGGAAGCCTAAGGCGAGTCTAGATGTTTTCCTTTTATATAGTCAAAATAGGGTGGCAGGAACTTAGACATTCCTTCTTCCACCCTGGGGGAAAAACAGCTTGCTCCACAGCGACTAGTGCTGTATCCTCGAGCAGGTTGAGAACCTGTTAAATTTATAATAGACTATTTCTGTTAGTCCTTGTTAATATTCCGTGCTGCGGCGTCACGGACCGGTGGATGACACTTTATCGGTGGCAGATTAAAACCAAACCAAACCAGGAACCACCCGTTGGCTCTGAATCGGTGGTTTCACTTAAATGTCGTGGCTGAGCCGACGACGATTCCCAGACCTCTGCCCCTGGGTCTCTCACCGGTTTGACAAAGGCGTTCAAAGATTTATCAGGAGCCCGGCAGGCTTACAGTAATCGCCCGGGGCGCTGTTAAAACGTTGTCTTCGTTACACGATAATCTGCGCAGTAACAGAATCCCTCAGTACGTGGCCCTTCTCTTCGGCAGAAGTTGCGGATTAACGTTATTTTGAATCTTATTGAAAATTCCGTTGCACCTGACACCCCGAACGTCCCGCCCACATCCATTTTTGTTCAATATAGCCTCCATAAAAAAGCCTTTTTCGTTTTCGTTGCAAGACGAGTTGTGCTTTGTTGATTCCCCCCCCCCCTCTGGCACGGCAGTTCCACATTGTCTCTTTTTCGACTCCTGCTTCTGGCACGGCAGATTCCCATCTGCTCTCTTTCGACTCGGTCTGCATCAGCTGGATTTGCTTTCCGGCTAAAAACGTGTCCGTTCTCTCTCAGCTGGCATGACTTGCAAGCAAAAAAAACCCCAAACCCCTCAGCACTTCGACCCGCCCCCTCCCCCTCGAGAAAGATTTTCCTTGCTGTTCTCAGCAAGCGATAACGAAGGTCCGCAGAGGAGCTGGGCCGCTCTTAATGAGTTATACTAGGTTTCTGTGTGCTTCCAGAAATCGGCGGGACGCCGTCCTGAGATTCGTGCAAACCCTGCTGAGCAGAATCGTTGTTGGGAATCTCTCTAATCTGGGTGCGCGTTTGCTCACGTTTGTGCCATTAGTTGACCATTTGCACTAAAAATGTTTTATTCTTCAGATCTCTCAGCTTACGCCTGTCTTTTTCCTTTGGTCCTTCCCCCGCAGCTGAAAGGTTATCCCGCATCTTCGTTGAAAATCGTTTATTTGTCAGGATTTAAGCCCAGGAGTACGCGTTAACTCCCGGTGTCTGCTTATTTCAGATTGCTAATGCTTTTTCAATTTAAGGAGGGGGAAAAAAAAAAAGGTAGCTTCGAGCGGGAGGATACCCTAAAAGAGCAGGAGTAACTTGGGCCCGGGTGACCCGGAGTCCTTTGCTTTGAAACAGCCGCAGGTACAGCGTGAGTCGAATGCGCTTCCTGCAGTTCACGTGGTTCCCCGGCGGGATTTCTGTCTGTGTCGCGCGCCCGTTCGAATGACTCTCGCGCGCGTCAAGTCTTGTTCGCGATCTGTTGTTTTTTTTTTTTAAAACCAGAGTCACTTCAGAGTGAAGCGTCCGCGTAGGAGATGAGATTCCTCACTGGAGACTTTCGCAGGGAGCTGTTGCTAAATGCTACCTTCTCTTTTTTTTTTTAAACGTGTATATAAGAGATCTTGTTTATTCGACTTCTAAGTAGACGTTTAAAATGGCCTTAATTTAAAAATAACACGTCTGGATGCAACTGTCAAAACTCGGGACCATCTAGTTGAGGGAAATCCAGGTTCTGTTCCTTCCGTGCGGGGCAGAGGGTGGCGGGCGCTTGGGGAGCGGGAAGGAGTAAGGCGAAGTCATCGTGGGGGGCAGATGACGGCTGTGTATGACAAGATGCGCTTCATCTCGCGAGCCCCGGTAGCGGGCAGAGCAAAAGCTGCTTTTAGGGCCGACCCTTTGAGAACCGGAGCAGTTCTTTCAACAGCTCTTGCGTTTTGCTTCCCGGGAGGCCGGTTTCCTGACAGCATCGCGGAGGAGCTGCGCTTCGAGAGGGGTTTTTTTTTTTTTCCTCCCCCTCTCCCCTTAAAATGTGTGTTTTTGTCACGTACGTACGCTTAAGGCTGATTTTTGAAGCAAAACCGATGTATTACGTTGTCAAATGTGAACGCGGAGCGGGTCCCCGGTGTTTTCGGAACGAGTAATCTGATTTGATTTGAAAATTTAGTAGCACCGTTTTCCTTCGAGATGGTGCGTGTACGGGCGAGAGCCGTGGGGGGCGGCTGGCGCTTCCCGCGCAGGGAGGGACGGGAGCGGGAAGAGCAGCGGAAAGAGAAAAGATCCCTTAGCCAAAAAAAAAAAAAAATAATTAAAAAACCTAGTAGTATTCTGTATAACTTTTTCAGTTAAACGATGTTGAAACTGTCTGGTGTCTCAGAGGGTTACTGTCCAAACATACCTGCTGAGCGAACCCTACCCCCTCCCTGCAACATGTGTTTTTACAGCTATATATCAAAAAGTTCCCAAGCGAGACTGTTGCATTTGCCAAGACAATGGGGAAATGCTAGGAATAAACCTTCCGTGTAGAAAATACTGTGATTTTTTCAAAAGAAAAGCAGAACTTCTGCTCTCCCTGGCAGCGCGGGCGGGCG
>NW_008825502.1:74550-82641 GCF_000699105.1 Pygoscelis adeliae
CGAACCTGTCGGCTCACTACTGCTTCTGCATGTCAGGGAACACTTCGCCAGCGATCTGTAACTGTGCAAAACCTTTCCTGTACAGAGAACCTTCGGTTTTCTTTTTTTTCCTTTCTTTTTTTTTTTTTTTAAGAGGGGAAAAGGTTTCCAGAAAGAGGCTGCAAATTAATTTAAGAAATTGTTAACTGCTTGTACATTCTATTACCTTATTTTAAATTCAATTGATTTTTTTTTAACAAGCGTGCCTGAGAACCCTGGTGCGAACCCGTGCGACAAGAACGCTTACGGATGAGAAGGAAGAGCTGCCCTCTGAGTTTGCGTAAAAGCAGCACCCGATAACTTACAGAATCGTTTAAACTTCCCTCAAAAATAAGGTCTTGACTGTGCTTGTTTGCGAAAGCCTGGGTTTCTGCAGAGTTAAGGCCCGAGATCTGTCCCTCCGTGAGCGTGGTCCTCGCCCTGGAAACCCCCTCTGTACAAGGAGGGAGAGGAAAGCCCCCCCCTTCGTCCCGCAGGTTACAGCGTGCGCTGTGCTTTCAGGAGAGAAAAGGGGGGGAAGAAAAAAAAAAAAGGTGTTTATTCCTCTGAAAAACGGAACCCCCGTCACTGTGATGGCAATGTGAAAGCGCAGGTAGCCTTTGTTACGTGTCTGTTCTTTTTAAAAAACAAAGAAGCAAAAAAAAAACAACAAAAAAACCAACCCCAAACCAATTTGTAGTGTTCCTGTTCTTTGTATTTTTAGTTGCATATTATTTATACCGCGCAGTGTAGGCATGGATTGCATGTCAGTTTTCTATGCGGGCACCATGATGACATTATAACTGTGTATTATAAATCATTTTTACCTTTTTAAACAGAATCATTGTGTGGAATTTCTATACTGCAAAACAAAACACTACATTACGTACTATATTCATTTGTGTTATTTATTTTACTATTTTGTGGGGGGGTGGTTTTAACTGTGGTGTATATTGCCTTATGTGGGCTTGACCAATTTTATCAAAATAAAGGCCTAAAGGGGTAAAATACGTTTACTGTTTTCTTCAGTAAATTGACCCGTGGCTGCCACAGAGGCAGCGGCAGAAAACTCCGTAGCAGAAGGCATAAAGGGGAAGCAAATCCGTAGCGTAGAGGACCTGTACAGGAAGAAAAAGCAGCTGCGCAGTATCTTAACGACAAGTAGCAAGGAGCGCTCGCCTGGAAAGTGACTGGAGCCTCCCAGGACAGCCCGGCGGCGGTCACTGCGTAGCGAGGATGAAGAGCCTTGCCTGACCCTTTCAGATCCACCTGCGCGCGTCCCCACTTCTTTTAAAGAAACTCAGCGCGGCCGACTCTTGGACCAGCCGCGAAAACCTCTTCTCCCACGACCTCACGTTGCCCAGAACGGGCGGCGCAGATGCCTTGGAGAAGATCCCCGCTGCTCTTTTATCCGTTGCAGGTTTTCCGCTTTTGAAGTACGAGGCGTCGGTCTGAGCGCCGTGGGTTTCTGAAGGTCACAGGTAACGAGACCAAAGAGGAAAGAGCAAGAACGGGTGCCTGCACCCCGTGTTTCAGGCTAAGGTGCAGCATGGCCACCGAGGCCCCTGGGTGGGGGCTCGTCCCTGGCGTGGTGCTTCTGGTTCTCCCCGGTAGTTCGAGTTCCCGCCTGCAGTTTGGTGTTTGGAGCAGCTGTAGAGCCTTCCCTCCTCGGGTTTCGAACACGGCGAATCTGTTCTGCCTCGATGTATTTTGCCCGGGAACAAGCGCCGCGGTGACGCCCTCTGCACCGTGTCGGCGTGGTCTTGGGCGTGGAACCGTGGGGCCGCGCCGGCGTCGGGTCCCTTGGCTGCTGTGTGTCGGTGGGGAGAAGCGGGTGGCTCTCGCGGCCGGATTCTGGAGCAGATGGTGCCGTGGCATCAGCAGTTGGGCGGCTGCTTTTCCCTGCTTGTGTTCTGACCCCGGCTGTCTCCTCGTAACCAGCTTAACCTGTTGCTTCTTTAAGGTCGCGTGTGTCGTCTTGTAACTAAATAGTAGGCAGGGAAATGCCTAAGTAGCATTTGTTTTTGTTTTATCTTGGTTCTTTTTACTTTAAATTTTGCTGTTAAGTAGCTACGGGAGAATAAAGTGAATTTTTGACGTGTTGAATTTTCCGATGTGCGTTTTCTGCTTGCTGGAGAACCGCAGTGATCTAGCGGTGGTGGTTTCTGGTGTGTACGAAGGACCTATTTTGTTGGTTGTGTTTTAATTTAGTAATTGGTTCGACCCGTCCCCAGCCCTTTGCTGTCACGATAGGCCTGGTGGACCTCGGCGGCAGGTTACCAGTATCGGCGCGGCTGTCGGTAGCTGGTTGCTTTGAGTTTATCCGGTTGCTTTGAGTTTATCCGATCGCTCGTCCCCATTCCCGATGGTGCGGTCACGCAGCAGGGCAGGGAGCGTCAGAACCGCCGCCTGTCGGCGCGCCGAGACTTTACGCAGGCTCTCGGCGAGCGCAGAGATGGTGTCCTGCGGCGTGGAGGGACGGGTGAGCCCTGGAGACGCAGTCGCACCGAGGCCGTCGCGCTGTCCTGCTGCGAAGCGTGTGCAGAACCTGCTGCGGCACCGGCAAAACCCCCGTCCTTGGAACGAAAGCGAGCGCCTCGGGACTCGCTGCCTCTGGAGACAGCAGCAGCTACTGGGGACCCGTCACTGCAGTATCTCTGTATTTTCCGAAATGCTTTGCTTGCCGTAGGTATTTCTGTCACCGCTGTCACGCGTGCGAGACACCCCTCTAAACGATGACGATACTGCAGACGTTTTCTCACAGTGTGATGATGGGATGGAAACGGAGACGACAGCTTAGATGATTTTCCTCCTTAATTTTGCCTGCCCTCAGCCTACACCGACTTCCAGACACCGCTGCTTTTTTTTAAATGTGCGGGCAGTGTTTCCCCTTGGTGGCTGTTGAGGTGTTCGGGCAAGAGGGGTAAAGCTGTCAGCAGAAAAACTAACCGTAGTATTTGGGGGGAGCCGCGTATGGGACTGCACGACGTTAGGGATAAATCGCATTTTCTTGCCGTCCTTATCTCTTCGGTTTGTAGGAAACTGGGACCTGCCGTTGCAGACGGGCACGTGTTAAAGCGGTTTGTTTTGGGGTGTGGACACGTTGGCGTTTAACTCGTCGCTGGTCCTAGTCTCCTTCTATTGAGCTCAAAACTAAAAATAATAATTTGAGCAGTCGGTCTGCTCGATGGGAACGTTCATGACCTATTTCCAATAGCTGCGTTCCAAATTAACGGTTCTATCCACGTGCAGAAGGGACGGCGTTTTCCGAGCTGGTGTGAGGATTCCTCCTCTGCAGGAACTGGGTTTTCAGTAGTGACGGTGGCTTTCTGCGTTAGCGTAGACCCAAGCCTGAGGTTTGCTTTAATTGCAGTAGAAGACCTGAGCTGCCTTTGGACTGGTTTTGCTGGTAGCGGTGCGGCAGAAACCTCCCAGGGAGGGAACTTTGTCGGGGTTAACGCAGGGAACGCGGGCAGACGTGCCCTGGCTTTGAGTGAACAGGCACGTTCTTGTTAGCGTGGCTTTTGTCGGTCTTAAAATTGTTGGGTTTTTAATCTGTATTGGATCAAGTTTTTGTTTTATAGTATTTTTCTTCGTTTTGTGTGGCGGATGAGTCAGAGGGAAGTGAGCCTCGCTGTGTTAGGAACTGGTGGGCGTCGAACACGCTGGCAGATGACAGTTGCTGTCTTACGGTATTCGACTCTTCCGCTCAATGTTTTCAAAACCCTAGGAGGCTGGGGGGGACAACACAACGTTAAACAACTCCAGCCTTACCCAGATTTCATCTCCCGGTCTGCCGTAGACGTTAGAGAACCCTTCAATAAATAAATCGGGACAAACGGAACCGAGATTGCGACAGATGCTCTCAGCGTGCGAATCGAGAGACTGCAGAACCGGTCACAAAATCTCCCTCCCTGCTCTTGTCTGGAAACTTATGTTCTTCAAACGGAAGCTGTATTTGAGCCTTACATTGGCCACTTAACGAACAGAGGAGGTGTCACTCCGCTCTCCAGAGCGTCTCTGAAAATGAGACAAAGCCAAAAGAGTTGGTGCTTCTGCTGGAGAAACGCAAGCCTCCGAGTCAGAGGCCGTAACGGCTCCTGAGGCGGCTTGTCCTGGACCGAGTCCGTTCGTGTCTCATTTTTGTCACGCGCAGAGGGGCCGAACCGTCCCAGGCCCTGACACCTGGGCTTTTGCAAGAGCAGAGCTGCTCGCATACGTTAAATGTCTCCAAAGCCGGTATTTTATCGCTTCCTTTGGGAGATGGTGCCTTGCGGCGCAAGGGAAGGAGGGGATTGATCTGTGTCGCGTTGCTTTTGGAACCGCTGCGGGACGGCACAGGCATCAGAGATCAATTTGCCTGGCTATAAGCTCCGATTCGTTCGGATTTTCTGTACCAAATAAGAGTTACAGCCTCATGCAGATAAAGCTTTAAACTCTGCCGAGGGGCGCCCTGTTCTGCCAGTAAGCCGAGAGTTCCTTAATTGCGGTTGAGGTTTTTTAACTCGGAAAATGTAGAGTTACAGGGAAATGCGTGTTCTGCCCCTGGGGACGTTACTTTCTACCAGATGCAAATTTTGCTAAATCTGTAAAGATTAGTCTGAGACCTGTGCAGATTCATCCACCCTTCGGTTCTTTCCTTCAATGTGCGATAGAAGTTCTTCCCTCAATAGGCTTAAATTGTCAGAATTGAGTGACGGCGCAGGGAAGCCTTGGGTGAGGCTTCAGCGGGCGGTAAGAGGTTTATATTTGCAATGAATCCCGACTAAACCTGCGGAAGGAGGGATGTCGGGGTGTCGGATGCGGAGGCAGTCGGAGCTGGGATCGCTCAAAGAGCAAAGTACCAAGGGATGTGCCGGAACGGCGCTCTACGTGCCGCTGGCTCGCACGAGACGGCCGCTCTCGGCGCGCTGTGTCTCGCTCTTGCCTTCGGGGCTGCCGTATCCGCACAGCGGAATGTCAAGTCCGTTTGTACGTGTCCTGTGGATTATTCGATCCAACTTTTTTTACACTGAGGTTTAGAAAAAAGGGATGGAAGGTCTCCATTTGTGAATCTAATTTAAGAACTGGTTTCCGCAGCTGGAGTGGCGGAGTTGTCGGTGTTTCCTTCAGAAATTTTACAGGCTTAAACTTGCTTATAGAAATTGAGTTGATTACCCCATATAAAGGGCAATTTCTTAATTCAACAAAACCTGCTCTGGCTATTTGTCAAGAAGGAGAAGCCAGCAGTTCTCAAGTATCCTTGCTTACGCATAATGCCACGAGCCTCCGTTTGAAAGGAAAAGGTTACGCTTGGCTCAGTTCTGGAATTTCTAAGACATTAAATACCGAGAGGATAAATAGGTAAAGCTTCTGTCCTTGCAGAGTAGATGACGAATATAAAAGTTAGATGATAATATTTATGGGGCAAAATGCTGGGGGGGGGGGGGACTCACTGGATCCTGAATATTCACGGCATGAGCATCGGCACAGTCGGAAGATAACTGTGTGTATAAACATACCGTACACACATCCGCCGATCTCTGGTCAGCATTATACAGCGTAGTAATTAAACTATTGTATTGCAGTCAGCTATTAACTAATAAGGCAGTAGATATTGAGGTTTTATTTTGGGGAGGAATTAGGACTTTTAGATGCTTTTTCTTCTTACCTTAACGGAGCCCCCATCCGTGGAAGGATTCCTTGTAGAAGAAATGGGAGTTAAATGTATCAGTACTCGTGAAGGGAAAGTTTGATTTCACTAAAATGAAATACAGCTGCTTTTGGCAGCTTCTCTCACAGACTGGCAGCTAAAAACAACTTTACGTAGTTCATTGAGCTTGGGGAAAAACGTCAGATTTATGCATTTTCAGAGACAGTATAATATACTGTTCTTTACAAGCTAAACTTTTTCTATCAGAATAATTTGTGGATTATTTCACTGATATATGCAATCCTATATTCAGCTACGGCGTTGGTGGCACAGGAACTCTGGAAAAGTTGTCCCTGCGACATAAAAGTTTTATTTATTGTGTTTTTCTATAGGTAAAGTGGAAAGCTGAAGTTGGCTTTAAGTGTTTGCAATCTGAGAAATGATGTGAAAAAGCAGCTCAACTAAATGTACATTCTTTTCAATCTTTTCTTTTTTGTGTGAAGGCTTTTGTCTTTGTATCTTTGCATTATTTGTAAATGAAATGTAATAAAAGTTCAAATGTTTTTGTCTCGGGCTGCTTAGCTTTTTCTTAGTTTCGTTTGACTGATTGTTTGCTTTTTGACTGAAGGTTTTCAGTGTTGAAATATTGGTGTTTTCAATGTTTATAAAGAAACAGCAAAATCAACTTATTTTGGTTAGCTGGCCTCTTCCAGCTATGAAAACGGATCTCTCTATTACTCTCCCAAGAGGAAACTGCAAAGGGATCTAAAAGATGCAAAGCGTTGTGGTAAGTCTCAAAATGTGAACTGTCTCCAGAAGCGGTCCCTGCGTTCCGAAGTCTCCTGGCGACGGTGTGGTGACCCTCTCCACTATTCTCAAGTCAGAGCTTCAGGCACGTTTCTGGGCTGCTGCGTCATTTTAGGGCTTTCTGGGGTAAGGGGAGTCTGTCTGTCTATTTGAATCGCTGGATTTTTGAAAGAGAAAATGAGCGTGTAAATGTTCAGACTTGCCTAAGTAAATTGTCGTACGTGCGTGCTTCAACAGCTGGGCGTAGCCTTCACTGCAGTAAATCTTGCGTTAGGATGGTCGTCGAGGTAAGTAGAGCCAGCGATGAAGAGAGTTTTACGCTACTGAGGCAGCTGGGACAGAATGACCAACTCCCTCAACCTGGGCAGTTATTTCACAGCTCCTTTGAATGGAGTTTGTCTTTTTCTGGTGCTGTTTTATGCTTGTCTGTGGGGCAGGTTCTTCTGCCATCAGTATTCTGACCTGAGGGACAGGTGTGCTGCGGGGAAGGCTCCCGTTCTGGTTGAGTATTTTGTGTGAGGCGTAACTAAGTCAATCTGCAGCAAGACTGAGTGAATGCTCCTGACCTTCCAGTGACCAAGTGAAAGGCAGTTCGCTTCTGCTCTCGGCTTGGAAACACACCATCTCTGGCCATATCCACTTTGGAATCGGTTTCTTGGAAGCTATAAAAGGTCCCCTCAGTACTTGAAACCATTTTGTGTAGGGGATATTGTACTCTGGACTGCCTCATCTGCGTTTTTTCCTCTTGGGGAAAGAAAACTCAGTGGCCGTTTTCACGAGGGTCTTAGAACGGCGAAGGGAGGTGTTCTCAAAGTGCTGCGATCAGTAAGCGGACTGTCTCTAAATGAGGCAGTTAGCAGAACTAGTGTTCTTCTGGCAGCTCCCTGCTTATGCTGTTGCCTCCGGAATGTGAATCTCAAATGCGCGTAGCTGTGGAGACCCGCGCTTGGTAAAGTGCAGCTTTTGCCATCAGCTTTCCAAGAGGAGAGGAAATGTTGTGTTCACGCCTTGCTTGTTTGGTAACAGTTAACAGAAGCAGCACATCCAGTGGACGGTGTTTATCACACAGCCTCATTCTAGAGTGCAACTTCTAACTAGCTTGCAAAACCGCACTGCGAAGTATTCGGCAGGAGCTGCCTTTCTGATGAAACCACGAGCAAGTCTCCTGAAACCATGAGGAAGTTTCAGTATAATTAACGTGAATGCTTACCTGAAGCATCTTGCAAAATTTGGCTTTTATTGTCTCTTTAGGCAAGCCGGAATGCTGCTGGGTTACTGTTTACCTGGAAGAGGCTGGGGATTACAGTGGTGCAGGATTTAAGGCTTTCCATGTTACCAACTATAGAAACCCTTTGCTGTTCCCAGCTCACGTGAGCACCCGTGACACTAACAGCTTCAGCTTCCCCAGCTCCTCGGCTGTCTATCTGTGGGAGTCCTGGCATGGTGTGATAAGACTAACCAAGCACAAAGCTTTCGTTTATCGTTCTAAAACTGCCACTTACAGGAACCAGGTAGGACAGTCTGACCAGAGGGAGGTTCTTGAAAGAAAAAGTGGCCCTGTGCATTTGTACTGCTAAGAACATTATTAATTCAGCTGAGGGCTCTCTAGCGGTACTATTGCTTTCAGCTTTTGA